>NC_059136.1:80072535-80375565 GCF_020740605.2 Lemur catta | reverse complement strand
ATTCAGAAAGCTTTATGTACTTTTTGAATTTGTTCTGTCTGTATATTCCTGCATTTTAAAGAGAAACCTGCCTTAAGTGATCATTCTCAAGGCCAAAAATAAATCCATCATGCAAATCATGTAGCAGCAATTTTTAAATAACAACAATTTTTTAAAAATATGTATAGCAAATCTTGATCAAAGTGTTATAGAAGGCCTGGCACAGTGACTCATGCTTGTAATCTTAGCACTCTGGAAGGCTGACACAGGATGATGGCTTGAGGTCAGGAGTTCAAGACCAGCCTGAGCAAGAGGGAGACCCCATCTCTACTAAAAATAGAAAAATTAGCCAGGCATAGTGGCACATACCTGTAGTCCCAGCTACTCAGGAGGCTGAGGCAAGAGGATCGCTTGAGCCCAGGAGTTTGAGGTTGCAGTGAGCTATGATAATGTCACTGTACTCTAGCTGGGCAACAGAGCAAGACTCTTTCTCAAAAAAAAAAAAAAATGTTATAGAAGATGGAGACTTCTACATAGACATAGACATTAAAAAATAAGGGGTTTTCAAATCTTACCAGATCTAACAAAATAGAGGATGTTAGATACTAACTCATTAGTATGAGCCATTGGCAAATGTATTTTTTTAAAAAATATGAAGTGTATGTTACCTACATTATCAAGTTGGATCAAGCAATAAGTAGTAATAATGGCTATTTTCAAGAAAAATTTTTATAGCATATGTGTGGTCATCTTTTTCTAATCAAAAAGGTAAAAGTATAATTTCTAATCAATAAAATTAATAGTAGTTAAATTACTGTTAATTAATTAAATCAATACTATTAATTAATTAAATAATAAATTACTATTATTAAATTAATAAAATAGCAAAATATTAATAAAATAAATAAGTAATAGGAAAAATAAATATTTTATTTACTCAGCTTACTGAGCTGTATGTTTCAGGCTCTTCAATTGATTCAAATAATCACTATTAAATTAGTAAATTATTCATTAATATGAATAAATAATAGAATAAATATTTTATTTGTTCAACTTATTGAACTCTATGTTTCAGGCTCTTAAATTGATCGCTATTTTTCCCTTGAAAACAAGGACAACTGTATTTTTGTCAAAATTAACTGTAAGTCATTTACTGTATTAAGCTAAACCTTTATAAAATTTTATAAAGTGAAACTATTATAAGCCTGCATTTCCTCATCTGTAAAATGGGTTAATAATATACCCTGTTTAGAAGAATCTTTTGAGAACTAAATGATACAATTAATGTTAAGTAAATAACACAGTACTTGGCATAAAGTAAGTGCCAAAAGTATGGAAATAGTTATTGTTAGTTATAAATAACTATCAACTTCTCTTCATCTGCCTTCACTCTTTCTCTCCTCCAATTTTGAGAGGAAAATGAGGAAATAAAAATTTCACATTTTAATAAAAGTAGAATGTTTAATGTTTCTTCTACCTAGAAGCTTCACCCTGTCAGCACCGGAAATTTTTCACTTCAATAATTTCCTCCTATTTTAACAATAAAATATCTGCTTCCAAAAGTGGGGACTAGGTATTCAAATAAATATAGAGTTTACCTACGGAGTGACACATTTTTCTGTGTTCACGATTATGATACGGTGGTAAATGTTATCAAAGATGACAGAGTTTTAAAAATTAGTCAAGTAATCTGACAAAACGAGCATTTTTAAAAGTGAGAGCCTTCTTAATCTATTTCACTCTCCTTTAATTCATTCATTCAAAGATCTGTGTTCAGAGGAAGAGGTTCTTTTAAATGACAAAGGCACAGCCATCAGCAAATTAAATAATAACATTACCAAATATTCTCTTTTTTTCCTGGCATAATTTATCTGTGCTTAGATAATTCAACTCGTCCCATGTATTTCCTAGAACTGACTTTTGACACATCAGTGTATTCATAACCCCTGAATGAATCACTGATAAAACTTTGGTTATTGTTTAACATAGCCAAATCATTCCAGCAATTTTTTTCATCCTAACTGCTTAATATTTTCTGTCTGTTTTCTATTTTCCAAGACTTCTTACAAATTGAGTATTAGCTGTACAAGGTGACACGTCAAATTAATGACAGGGATAGAATATAGATTGAGTCGCATCGTGGTCTTAGGCTGTAGCCAGTGGACCACACTGAGAAAGTGATTTTTCTAAAGTGATTTAGTATCTGGCACTTACAGAGTCATCTATGGGAGGTGGTTTGGTGTAACCTTGTCAGGAGACGTGGAGATAAATCTGATGGCTTTTGAAGTTTCCCTCCCTTCTTCCCTTCTTTTATTTTTCACTTCCTTCAGTAAATATTTATTAAGGGCTTTTTCTTTACTAAGTGCATGGGCAAGCATCCAAGGATGAATCAAACATGGACCCTGCCCTAAACGGGTTTATAATCTAGCAAGGAGATAAAACAAAAATAAGTAGGATACATATACTAAGTGGCATGAGAGTTGTATAAAACGATAGGATAATTCGCAAGGAAGAGATGATTTCAGTTTGGGGAATTAAGGAAAACATGAATTTCTTGGAGAAACCGATAAAGGCCACAGACTTTTCTTCAGAAAAATATACCTCCCATTATGCATATAATCCCAAAGAGTTTGTGAGGTTTATTGGAGGGGTGTGTGTGTGTGTGTGTGTGTGTGTGTGTGTGTGTGTGTGTGTGTGTGTTTGTGTACGCTCATGTGGGATGTGTGTATGCACACGTCTGTGGCTAGACTCTAGGTTAAGAATCCCTGACTTGGAGAATGAGTATTCACCCCAAGCCTTCAAGTTCAGTAGGATTTGGGAAAGATACAGTGGAAGGACCCATGGACAGTGAGAGCAGCACGAGAAAACCAGGAGCCAGGAAAGCGCAGGGATCGCAAGGAACAGCCCCATCCTGATCTTGGGTTCTGTTTTATTGTATAAGAGCCAGTTTTCTGCGAAAATCATTCTGCTAACTTTTAGGGACCGTTATGAAACATGGGGGTGCTAAAAGTTTCTCATTTTAGTAAAATCCTTTCTTTTTATCAATTATTGTTTCCCTGTACTGAGAAGGGTTTATTTTTTTCTATATGTCAGTCTGTCTATGGGAAAAGCAAACAAAAAATAATGGCTTCATGTAATTAATCAATCTGATTTAAAAAAAAAAATCCTTCCCACATATATCTAAAATGGGGTTATCTTCCCAAGAAACTTCAACTGCTACTTCATATTATCCCAGTCATTCATATGCAAGACTCATATGTATTGATCTGAGCTAATTACTATTTAATCAATGTAAACACCACTGCTGCCTTATTGTTAAAGCTTATTAGGTTGTCCTTTGCTATTATTTGGGGTATGTCAAGGTCTGAAATAAACAGACTGATACAGCAAATAACTAAACAAAGAATTCACTTTCCGTAGCATGTAAAATATGCTTCAACCTCCTTGTCTTAGGAAAAAAATGGAATAGTAGTTGCATCCTACAATTGCGGTATGGATTGAGAGAATACTTGTGAAGTGTTTGTGAAAGTCCCATAGTAAGCACTCAGTAAATGTCAACTTTTATCATCATTAATATTTTTACTTTTACTTTAGATAGTATTCATGTCTTTTCAGTACCTAACTTTTCAGCTAAATACCCCCCACATCCTACTCAGCAAAGATTTTACCTAGGGAATCATCTCCGCCTAGAAACTGCATTTGCATTAGAAATAGTAGCCAGGCACAATGGGTGGCATAGCACCTGTAGTCCCAGCTACTCGGGAGGCTGAGGCAGGAGGATGGTTCGAGGCTGTAGTGCTCTGTGATCACATAAGTAGCCACTGCACTCCAGCCTGGGCAACATAGTGAGACCCTCTCTCTAAAAGAAAATAAGCAAGAAAGAAATAGGGCCCACTGTTTCAGAAAATTCAATCCAATTTCAGAAAGTTCAAACTTAGCCAACAGGGTAATTTGAAAAGCATTTATTGATGTAAAAAGTGATTTTTTTTTCTAACATGAGGCAATACTTGAATAAAAACAAGCAAGTATGCACTGGAGTTTCTTTAAATAAGTTCCTCTAAAACTGTAGTTTTTCAAGGTGTGATTCTTATCCCAGCAGCACCAGCGTCATCTGGCAATTGTCAGAAATACAGATGCTCAACCCCCCTCCCCTCCCCGCACCCCCTCCGCCTTCCATATCCTAAACTCCGGGCTAGGGCTCGGCAGTCACAAGCCCTCCAGGCGATTCTGAGTCACAGTGAGGTTTGAGAATCACTGCTCTAGCATATTTCAAATTAAAATTAAACAGGTACTGTTGGCTACACAGTTAAAAATGTTTTTTAACTGTTTCTTTGCATTTAGCATTTAAGAAATTCACCAGTTACATACAAGCAAGCACATCTCATAGTAGCGGAAGTCATTTAGTGAGTGACCAAGTTATGGATTAGGCACACCGTCCTCTGGCATCCTCACTGGCTTGCATCCCGCAGCATGTTGACAGCTGCAGAGACGCAGTGAACACCTGTCCCTTTTTGTAGATTCGTTTTTTTCTTTTTTTAACTTTCCTCTCCTTCCATTTTTTCATACTTCCTTGACCAGCAAAGAAGATAGGATAGAATAGGTAGAACTAACATTAAAGGGACCTTTTCAAAACTATTTCTAAGAACTTATCCTAAGGAAATAATCGTGTATATGTTAATATGTGCAGAGATTCAGCTATGAAGATGGTTGGTTATCACAGTGAAAAATGGGAGACACCTAAATAGTTGGGGAAATGGTTAAATAACTTATGGAACACATATAAAATTGAAAACTATGCAACCATCTAAAATGACATGTACTTATGATAATTAATTAAGTGGAAAAAAACTTACAAAGCAATACTTTTTCATGTAGAATAGATATATAATACTATACATACAAACATCCTACATGTTATCCAAAGTATTAACAATGATTATTTCTGAAAGGTGAGATCACAGGTAATTTTGATTTTCTTCTTTTCAATTTTTCAGTTAGGTATATTTTCCAAGTTTTCTACAATAAGTATCCTAACTTGGGTAAAAACAAAACAAAACAAAACAAAAACCTAGCAAAACACAAAGCATTAGGCAAACTTTCATCTTCACCTTTGTCACTGATAATGAGGTCACAACCCCATGCTAACCCTGTGTCAGAACATGATGTTGTCAGCAGATGCACTTGCTCAAAACATAAGCTAAACTTCCTGGGTTCAAGTTCTGTGTCAACTCCCTTTTGAGAGTGGAGGAACTGGCTCAGCATTGCCTTCATTTCCACCTAACTCAGTGTCTTCCCCACCCTCCAGCTTGTCAACTCCCAGGGAACTCCCCACTGAGACCAAGACAGACAGGAGTTTCTGAACACAGGCAGAAATGTGCTTCTTCAAATAATACCACTCAGATGGTGCCAGCGCTATCGAGTCTGTACCTGCTCCTATTGTCAGTATCCTAAAATTATGAACATGGTCTGTATGTGGCCTGGTTTTGTTTTCACTTTGTGTTTTGTCCCCTGGAGGCTGGAAAATAGGACATGCAGTCAATTACTTTGCTAGTGGCCCTTCAGAAACCTCGGACTCCTTGCACAGGGAAGAGGAAGGGAGGGCTAACCTCATCAGACCCTGACTGTCCCAGGCTACCACTCTCAGAAGGAAAGAAACGATGTGGAGAAATTGAACCATGATGGGTTGTTCATTTAATCCAAAAGCCAGCTTCTGCCAGGAATCCGTTAGAAAAATAATGGACTTGAGCCCTTAAATGTTATGTTCTGTTTAAGGGAGTCCTTTCAGCCTAGCATACCAGCTCTGGCAGGGAGTTGTGCTGTGGAGCTATTGTTATGCTTTAGAAGAGACTCAGGAAGTAGCTGGGTCACCGAGTTTTAGGGTAGAATGTCTGGAATCCTGTAGGTTTCCAGAGATCCATTCCCCAGAGCACACGCCCACATCTGCTTCCTGTGCACTGTGCTTGCACTGCCCTTCAGCTCAGTGACCGGGCCTGTCTCTGAAGTGACAAGGAGCATTAAGGGACCACTTCCTCATCCCATTTCTATTAAGAAAGCTTTTAGGTTTGTTTCTCATCTTGCTGGAGCGACAATTGAGAGCTCTTATGTAAATATCAATGAACGCTTAATCAGAAGGCCAGCGTGGTGAGGGTTTGGCAATTAAAGACATTTTCTTTTCTTAGCTGCACCATTTTATGCATGATTCTCAGCTCAGTTGTGGTGCTATTGGGAGTCAGGAGCTTAGCTGTCAGCTTACACAGAACGTTACAAACACTCCCCACTGTCATGGGATAAAGGCCTCAAGGGGCCAGCTCGTGGGAAGCTGCTCAGAGATGGAGATTGGCAGACAGTAGCTTATCAGGATGTGGCCCTGGGATCAACACCTATGGGGGAGCACAGAGGAGCATGGGGAGCTGGATTGGGCAGGGGAAGAAGTTGACCTGCGACGTCACCCGATGCCTCTAGCTTGCTCTGGAGTTGGGGCAGCCCTTGACAGTTGTCAACAGTTGGGGAGAAGAGGACTGGATGGGTCTTTATACCTCTACATGACCAGTCCTTGGGTACAGGCTGCCCCGCGATCTTGAGCAAAGTGGCTCTCTTCAGCTTCAGACCATCTCCAGGGAGGGTCTCAGCTGAGAGCTGCTGGCCACCAGTAACTCCAGCCTCTGAGGATGGGACTTCTCTGCTGCGGTCAGGGTAGGAGAGAAGAGGAAAGAATAGCCTAAAAAAAAACCTGACTGTAATAGGTAGTTAAAATGGTTTAGGGGGTAGTTGTGAGACAAGAAGTATGAGCTCACTGAACGCCCTGAAAACAACCCTGAAAATGGTGAGTGAATTGGGAGGAAGCACTGAATGGAAGGGGATGTCATTCTTGGACAGTAGACTTCCAAGCATCATTCTATTAATATCATTCTGACTAGTGTATTCCCTTGGATTCTGTGCTTGCAAATTTAAACAGAGTAGGTAAAGTTTCACTGGAATTCTCATTGTACAGCTTCCAGAGGGTGATCATCCCACATGTAAACCTTACTGCTCGAAAATCTATTCTTGGCTAATGTCAGTGACTGTGAAAAACAGATCTTTGCTACTAGAGTTAATTGAGAGAGTTCAGGTCCAAATTACTTTATCAGTCATTTAGTCAATGACATTTATTGAGCAACTAACCTTTTATATAAAGGTTGTAGGGCACTACCAAAGTGGAATGGAAGTAATGACCACTAACATTTGGCTCATTCTTCATTGTCTATCGAATATTTTTAGCATAATTTGATGTCATTAATGAGCTGTGTTAGTGTCTCCATTTTATAAATAAGGAAAGTGGAGTTCAGAAAAACAGGTAAATTCCCCGAATCATCTAATAAGTAGTATTATGATCCTAAAGTTTTGCTAGGGATCTGTCTTTGTAGTCTAAAAGGAGTTACTGAAATGACATAGCTATTGCAGCTCTCTCTCTCAGAAACAGTATCAGAGAAAGTTGTGGTGTGTGTGTGTGTGTGTGTGTGTGTGTGTGTGTGTGTTTATAAAACAGCTAAGTAATCCTGGACTTGGGGCACAGGTAGGACTGTGACCTTGAAAGGACCTCAGCCTTCAGAAGGACTGTCCTACCAAGCACCCAAAAATATAGAGTAGACTTCAAGATAAATCAGCAGTTACTCTTTGAGTGATCTCTCTAAAGGAGAGGAATTTAGCAGTGACTCCAAATACAGTTGTCCTTTGGTATCGGTGGGAATTGGCTGCACCTCTCCCTACCCCACACCAATACCAAAATCTGTGGATGTTCAAGTCCCTGATATAATATGGCATAATATCTACATATAACTTCCCCACATCCTACTGTTTACTTTAAATCATCTCTAGATTACTTATAATAACTAATACAATGTAAATGCTATGCATATAGTTGTACACTGGGTTTTTTATCTGTATCATTTTTTATTGTTGAATCGTTTTTTCCTTCTGAATGTTTTCCATCTGGGGTTGGTTGAATCCACCGATGAGGAACCCATAGATACTGAACCCGTAGGTATGGAGGGCAGACCGTATAAAGATGCGGGAGGCCGTAAAGCCAAGGGTGGTTTAAATCTTTGTTAGCTCAGAAGGACCCTTTTCTTTCTACATGAATGAGTCCCTTTGATATCTTTTCTCAGTTCCTCACTGTGTTCTTTACCTAATCATTTGTAAAGACTGAAGTTCAAGCTGTTTTCCAGGAAAGTGATTTAGCTGAAGATTCATTATCCCTAGAACCTGTTTCTCTAGCTGGCCCCCTCTGTTGCATATAGCCTTTGTAAGGTTGCCTCAGCCCCACCTGGTCATCCTGTCACTAGATTTTATATGTAGGAACCATCCCCAGTCCATCAGCTCCATCAAGGAATTCCCATACATGATGCAATCCAGTTTTTCTGATAGAATGTAAAGACAGAGTAAAATATAATGTTAGAAGGAATTTATGCTAGGTCTCACTAGTGGAGAAAAGTGAATGTTAAGAACCTTGGAGACACTATACCTGTGAAGAAGTAAATCTCACTGGCAGGTTATTCTAGTGCATGAAGATGGATGTGCTGGATGTGTTTCTCTAATTTGCTGTAAGATTGGGTGTAGCATAATGAGAGGGTAGCTCAGGAGCTGGTCAGAACCCACTCAAATGGAGTTTGTTGGATGGTGGAGGAAGGCAACCAAGACAAGTGGACCAGAGCATCTGGAGAATGTGGGTGACTGTGGATAATGTAAGGTCCAGATGAATGGAGAGGAGGGATCTTAGGAGGCACCAGAGTTGGTTTGTCTGGCATATGGAGCATGGGAGTGAGGTGTTTAGATAATGGTTCCCCAAGCTCCCTCAGTGGGGTGCAAAGAGGCTCAGTCCTTCAAGACTAGAGCTTCTAGGCAGGTCACTCAGGCAGATTCAGACGTGGAGGGACAAAACAGGGACCCAGTTCCTGATTGGGCTGTCCTTTGGGGGTTGCTGAGAGGCCTGGGCAGAAGGCCCATCCCTAGAGCTGGGGCTCCCCAGTCAGGAGAAGCCAACAGCAGACCTGGGAAGGGAAGGGGCACGTGTCTGGTCAGCACAGGGTGAGGGAGCTTAAAACCCTTTGGAAAACTCTGATCTTTCTCTCCTCTCACTAGCTAAAGTCCTGAGTTTCCATGATTAAAAATAATATCTAGCACTGATCTGATAGCTAAATATTGATACTTGGTATGGATCTGTTGATGGATTGCATCCTGGGTTTTGGCTCAAAGTGTGGGTTTCAAACCACCAACCACAATTTTTTTTGAAAGGTAAAAAATAAATAAGTGTAGTCCGCAGTGCCCCATATTAAATAAAATGCCTTTTCTTTAAGGTGACTGTGACTCCTTCAGGCATCAGGATTGCTATTTCATTTCCCCAGAGAGGTAAATTACCAATTAGTGTCACAATGCCAGGTTTTTTCCTCATGCATACAGGAACAGGGATTTATAGCTTTTTTTTTTTTAACCATCCCCTGAATCATATTGTTTCCATCTGTACACAGTGCTGTGCTGAGCACTCCATGAGTTAGGCAAATAAACATGGTTTCACACATAATTTTTAAAATGCTTATAATTTTTATATAATCTAAAGTCCCCTTTGAAGGAGAGTGATGGGCAAAGTTGCTACAGGTTTATTAAAATAACAATACCATCTCATGGCTTTATACTCATATATTTATCAAAAGAATATTTCAAGACACAAACGTGTTTTGCTGTTGTGCTGCCCACAGCCCAGTCGCTATGCGAGGATCTGTGCTTGCGGAGGGCGTGTGCTCCTTGCCCCGCTGGGTCTCCGTTGGGCTGCTTGCCTATAGTGCTCCTACTTCCCATCACCAGCTCCGGCACTTCTTTGTTTAATGCCAACCACACTCCTTTCTGCACATGACCTTGTAAAAGTTTGTGCTTTCTGATGAGTACTTTATGTGCTAAGAAGGGACCTTGATAGGTCATTTAATCTCAAATTTTGTCTTCAGAGGAAGCCAGAACTAAACCGTCCCAGAGAGGTAAGAAACTAAATCACAAAGACATCCTGAGAGAGAAACTTCACAACTTGCCTTACCAGCCCACTTTAATGTTTTAAAAGATAGTAAACTTTGCAGACAGAAAGTGGCTCTGTTTTAAATCTCTAATGTAAGTTCCTTAGGCTGTAATTGAAATTCTTCTTGGGAGCCCAGGGAGGATGAAGAATGGCTGGTGAGTGCCTTTATATTCTGAAGGAGCCTCCTAGTTGTCCCTGTATTTCTCTTCCCCTTCTCCTTTAGCTACATGATCACTGATCTTCAAGCATAGCTTTTAGTTTGGCTGGGTAGCTTGGGTTCTTATTTTGTTAATCTCCATTCTACAGAGCGCAGAGTGGATCAAGAGGTGCCATGGCATGTCAGTGATATGAGCTACACGGTATCAGAGAGCCCAACCCCACTCCTGCACACACATGCTTTGGAGGCAGTTCATCTCCACATGTGTAGAAGTCCCACCAACATGCTACACCCCGTAAAGAGGTTATTCAGAGCTCAGGAACGAAAAGTGGCATCCCTTCTAAATAAGAAAGATATGACGTGAATAAGGCTTAACATTTTTCCTGGTCGAAGGGGAGTTTTCTCCCATTTTCCAAATCTTTAAGATGTGGCCTGGGAAATACACTCTTCTACTATGAAATAAGCCATCAGGGTCTCAGCCATTAGGAAACAGATCACTTAGCACACTCAAATTTGGTTTGGGGAGAAGGACTCTGTACAAAGGTGGAGCAGGGAGAGGAGAGCCCCAAGAAGTGGCGAGAGGAGGGCCCTGTCCCCACCACAGTCCTGAAGAGTTGAGGAAATCAGAACCAGACACACGGAGGACTGTGTAGAGAGAGCCCCTGACAGGAGCTGAGACCTGGGGTGAGGCGGCATCGTTTCTCTCGGCCTTTTGGCCAAGGTCAAGTGTAGTATATGTTCTTATCAGTTTAACATCTAATACGTCCTAAAAAAAAAAAATAATGAGACCTGGGGTGAAGGGTGCGGCCAGACCACTGTGACTCCACAGCCTACGCGACCAGGCTCTCTCACCTACAGGCCAATACAGGCCAATACCAACAGGAAGCTGGAGTGCAAGGGCACCTGCTGCTGTGGTCCACTGCAGGCCCAGGTGGGCCTTCCAGGGCCCAGGGCAAGATGGGGAAGGGGGAAATATACCTGGGGAGCAAAGGAAAGATTTCCAGCACAGATGGTAAGAAGAAACTTGGCTTTGTCTGAAAAGTGGAATTTTTGTTATTTATTTGGCTTAGTTTCTTCTTTCTTTGGAAAGGACATTATTTCAGCAGTGCAATTGTAGGAGAAACAGCTAAGTGCTCGTGGAGGTGAATCTACAATTTTGTTCTAATATGCTGAGATCATCTAAAATGACTTATCCCAGTACAATAAAGAATCAATAGTTGCGTATGGGCTGAAAGTTGCCATTGATTTCAGAGAATGCCATCTTCTGGTGCATTATCTTAGAGTTAATGCTTTTCTCATCAAGGGTTGGAACAAGCCTCAAATCTCCCTGCAAGCTTTTTTGCACCAGTGTTAATTATTCAGACATTTTGCCCTTTAATAGTGGAAAGAGTGATTACTTCTCAGTCTTTGATTTCAGAATCTTCATTAGTCTGCCCTTCCCTAGGTCCCCCAGCCAGGAAGCAAGTGCAGACTTGTTTGATATCAGAAACATGTGGTTAAATGCTTTTCCTAGTTCCCACCTTTGGACCTCATAATGGTGTCTTTTTGCCTGTATTTCTTCATAATAATGGGAGCAATGTGTTTCCAAAGCCTGACACAGTTTAAAGAATGAGAATCTGGCATAAAGTTATTCTTATCCCTATCCTATTTTTATCTACAGCCTTAGTGACTAAGAGATAGATGTTAGAAATCAAACTCCCTCCCAGGATCCCCTTTCTACCTCGTGGACATCAGTAGCCTAACATGTAACTTGGCTAACAACCCTGCCAGGTTGTTAAGGAGCGGCCAATAAAAAATGGCAGGCACTGAAAAAAGTGACACCTCGTTTACTTTTTGATAATATTGTGCTCTCTGAACACTGACATTATTTACTGCCCCTTTACATATTTTCATCAAGTGGCCAGCAGTTCTAGCTTAACCCCTCTGGTTAAATATGTCTGGAAGAGCAGAATAGGAAAAAAAATTTTTTTTCTCCAGGAAGGAAAAAAAAAGTAAAAGAAAAATCTCCCTAGTCTGTCTGTATCACTTTCACTGTAATACAGAAAAATTTAAAATTTTCATTGGCATGGAGTAAAGATAAAAGAAGAGTCCCAAAACAGATTTTCTAATTGTGTGAAATTCGGTTAACCTTCTTAAAGGTTATCTGTTTGATGATAATGGAAACCACTCAGTAAGTTACTATGTACCCAGAACGGACAGATGTTTCTTCCAAAGATGCCTCTGAGAGGCAGATGGTTGTTCAGCTGTGGGGAACATCTGCATTGACCCTGCACGAAGGCATAAAGCAGAAGCTATTTGTCTCCTCCTGCCCTTTCAGCAACCCACACCCTGGGTGTTCATGGCCTTCGGTCTGCACTTCCCTGTCCCCTCCATCCATCAAAACATTTTTGTCCTGTGTGCCAGTGCTCTCAGGAACATATTAACTGGCAGATATTTTAGGTCAGTAATGATTTCTTTTTAATCCATCCACAAGTGATTTATTTAAACTTTATAAAGGCCTCTCAGAGACACTGGCACAAAGGAATGTTGGCAATTTAAGGTTCGTTTTGCCTTCTGGTCCCCTTCAAATCACATGCCACAGGATGTGGCTAATACTTTACAATTCTACTTTGTTTCTCATGCATTCTCTCTTCCAAATCATATAGTAATCCCCAAATAGGAAACCAGTATGTGAAAATTATAAATGATTCATCTAAAGACACTAATGATAGCCAATAATGAACTGATATGGGGAATATGGCCTTAGTTATGGTGCAGGTTCTGCATAGTTTGAACTGTAGTGAAAGAAGAGCGCGCATGTGCCTGTGTGTGTGTGTGTGTGTGTGTGTGTGTGTGTGTGTGTGTGTGTATTGCAGAAGAGCAAAAACTAATGGAAAAGTGAATGGGAAGAGCAGTGGGCCCCACCACCACCACAGTAATGGTGACGTTTGGCCTCATACTGAGCTACCAATGGTCTGGCCTCAAGGTATCAGACTCAATAGCATGAGACCACAGAGGACCCTTCAGTATGGTCAGGGACACTGTATTATGCCACCTCCCCAGTTAGATACAAAGAAGAGTTCCTAACCAAGACATTATTAAACATCCAAATGTACTTCTGGTCATCTGTAGAGATTTTAAGAAGAAACTAAACTTAAAATATGGGCTTTCCTGAACGAGAGACAATGGATTGGAAGACCTCTCAAGACTATTTAAGCAAATAGAGAGATCAGAGTGCTATTTCTTCTTTATTCATTTGTCAATATTATGGACTTCATGTATCCAGATGGGCTGAGTTATGCTAATAGCAAACAGTGCCAAAATCTCAGTGCTTTTATGTCCATCGCGGGTCAATGAAGGGCTCTGCTCAGCATCATCCTCACTGTAGGATCCAGACTGATGCAGCAGCCATGATCTGGGAAGCTGCAGATCCTCATGGCAGAGGAAAGAGAGCTGTGTAGGGTCTTGTGCTGACAATTGATTGCTGTGACCCCAAAGTGGTACCTTTCACTTCCACATAAAACCAGTTGACCAGAGCAGTCTGCACAGCTGGACACAACCATGGGAGGGGCAGGAAGTACAATCCTGTCCTGTACCCAGGAGGCAACAAGCCAGGAATATTTGTAAACTGCACTGATGACTTCCACGTCGCCTGCATGTGCCAGGTCCCCTACAAGGTCCAGGCTCCTCCTCTCTCCCCTTGTGACCTGTACATTCACACTGAAGAGTCAGATATGTAAACTGGCAACTTCAGTAATGTTTAACAAGGTCTATGCTAAAGGATGCACAAGAACATACAGGAGGGAAACCCTTGCTCATTCTTCAAAAGTCACAGGAGGCCTTTTAGAGGAAATAATATTATAGTTATGATGCAACCTGAAGGATGAATAGGCACTAGTCAGGCGAAGATAAGGATGGTGTGCAGGGTTCCTGATGGAGGGCACAACATGTGCAAAGGCCAAACCTTGTGTTTCTGAACGCATCATTTAAGAAACTAATTAACTTGCTTTTTGTCCTAATTGATTATTTATTTAATGTGTTACTTATATTATGCTACATGTGTGTTCAAATGTCCTTTTAATTTGCCTTCATTTAATGATGACTACTACCCATAAAAGGAAAAGCAAATAATTCATAATACATGTTTCATTCTGTGAACTCACATAAGCAAGCTCAATATAGAAAGGAAAGGCAAAGGGGGAAGGGGTAGGGGAGAAGGAGAAGGAAGAGAAGGAGCACATTTTTAAGGACAAGCCAAGTGTCACATCAGGCTGGTCTTGTTGGTGGAATGGGCAGTAGTGTTTTACTCGCAGGTCCCTATTTCATTGGCAAGTTCTTACCCTCTTTTATCCTATGATATGCATTTTGCTTTGGAAACAGTTGGCCTTGTGGCTTAACCCAGAAGGCCAAGCTCCTCCAGGGACTGGCCCAACCTTTAGTTGGACAATGAGATTTTCTTCTGCAATGTAATATAACAAGAGCTATCACTAACTGAATGCTTATTATAAGCCACAGTTGATGGTCAAAGCTTTGCATATACTATAGTTTATGGGATTCAGCGTTCTAATGTTTAATAAATTATTCATTATGACAACAAATCTATAAGGTGAGTGTTGTTGTGGGGTTCCTCCCCCACACTTTTTTCATATAAGAAAACTGAGGCTCAGAAATACTAAGGGAATAAATTGGCTAGGTCATAATTGAGTTTTTTCCCTGCCTTTCAGTAGATCTGAATACTTACCTCAAATGTTAAGATAAGGATTATGGAGAATAGTAGTAATATGAGACATGAGATGTTCATTTTCGTTGCTGATAAGTTAAACCTAGAAAAATGTCTAACATTAGGGAATAATTGGACTATTCCCTCTAATCACTGTTTTGGACTCTTTTTTTATTTTACCCTTGAGCTCTGCATAACCCATGGTATCAGCCACATCCATAAGGAACAACTCAGCTCCAAATAAATCTTGATGTTCTTGTGAAAACAACAGAAGCACTGGGAAGACATGGCTCTGCTCTCCTAGTCCCTGAAACTCAATTTTCTTGGGGATGCCAGGCATAAAGCCATCTAATTTGTGTGTCTTCTAAAATATAGAAGATAATGACATTCCTCTCACCTTAGATCTCTTCTACTGAAAATATGTTGTTGTATTTATTACTAAATACATTTATTTAGCAACTAAACACTTACTAGTTTGGTTTACCAAGTGGCTGGGGTTCTTCCCATCAAAATATATTTTCTTAAAAGAAATCTAAATTGCTCCTGAATTTCTATCTGCCTAAGTCATTATAAGTGTCTTCCTACAGATTTCATTTTAATTGAAAAGCAGAAAGGAGCTTTTGTGCTTGAAAGTTCAACACTTTCCTCTCTTGTTCTGTTCAGTGATAGTCTACCAAGGAGGAATTGTGAGTGGGCAGTGGCAGCTGGCATTTGTAGTACGTTAGTGACTTAAAAAGAGAGAGAGAAAGAAAGAAAAGAAGGAAAAATGGATTCTAATTGAAAAACAAGGAGCCAAAAAACAAAAGGAAAACCCTAGGAAAATGAATTTTATTAGAAAATATAACAGGGAAAAAAACATATCACTAAGATAGCCAGTTTTTCCAGTCTGTATTCTGAAGAAAATATTCAGCGGCTCTGAACTTTCAAGATGGAGGTCCTTGACATCTAAGAAAAATGGAGTCCAAAGCAGTTAATGACCAAGGCTGAGCTAATCATTCATTTCATCTTCCTGCACATTCCAGTCTGACTTTGACACACTATGTTCGCAGCCATATATTGTTTTCATTATATGTTTATGCTACCTTCTTCTTCAGAGGTAGTTGTTAGCTGTTGAACCTCCAGACATGAGTAAGTCCCGATCTCTCAAGGTACACCACTGCCATGGTGCTTGGAAGGAGACACATTAGCTAACCAGTTACTGAGACTCAGTTGAGAGATGTCAAAGAGCAAGAGATAGCTGTCAGGTGTGGATGGCATTTATCCTTCTTTCTGTTTCCTCATCTGTTATGGAGAAAACCTCCCTGGATCTTAATCCGTACTGTTTTACTATAATTCTTCACCTGACAATGGTTTCTCTTAATTTTCATCAGAGTGTGTCTTCTTCAACTTCTTTAAACTCATCTTCAAAAGGAATCTTCCTTTCAGAAGCCTTTCATGGGCAAGTTCATCTCCTTCCAAAACTTTTTCTAACTGTCCCCAAACACTGTTGTGGTCGTATTTGTTTCCTCGTGGTACTCATCCTTGTAGCTTTCATCACACTGCATTGTACTTAACTGTTTCTATTCTCTCTTTCCCACTCAGTCATGGGACCCCTTCATCTTGGCACCCCCAGGGCCCAGCATAATGATTGGCCCATAGTACACGCTTGATAAAAATTAGGGAAGTGAGTAAGTGAGCATAGGTTGGGTTTAGTCATTTAGCTTACATTTATTCTGCACCTACTCCATGCCAGGGTACCTGATCTCAACAGTGTATTATATGATCCACCCTAGATGGTATAGAGCATCAGCTAACCTAAATACTTTTCATTATAAATGTGTCATGCTTTTCCAAATACTTGGATTATAAATTTTCTGAAGAATTTTCCTATGTCTTTTAAGTCTTCACATCTTGTTTTTTATTATGTAGATACAGTAAAATTAGTTGAGCAGGGCCTTTTACAGAAGGTAAAGAGAGAGATGAAGAAGTTCCATTTGACCTTGGTCTCAAATTCACAAAGGACCCAAATTTAGACTTTGTCATTATCTCCTAGTAAGGCTATGCATACATTAGAGATACACTGAAAGAAATGGAACTTTAAAATTGAAACTGAAATATCATCCGACCTTAAATCTTTTATCCTGTTCCTGGTTCACACTGCCTCTGGTGTGTATACTGCTATTTCTATGACCCTCATTTTAGCATTTCTTCACTGGGTCTCTCTCAAGCCTGGGCTATAGTACGTAACCTGGGGGTTATGATCTTTGCTGGTGAACTGTGCTGAATGGTTATAATGTGGGAATGAGTTCAATATGGTCTTTCCTCCTTTAATAGAGAAGCACCATGTGGGTGAGGGTAAGGACCTTTTCTCTTTGTCCCAGCTGTGTTCTTACTCTCTAACGTGGAATCTGGCAAATGATAGGTCCTCAATATTGTTATGTTTCTGCTACCTAAAAGAAGGTGAGAATAAGGTCATGGATGGGGTTAATGTCAGAAACAAAAGGAGAAATAAGATGTCAGAGGCAGAAGGAATGGAAAGGTAACACTGGCTCAACGGTCAGTATAGAGCCATTCATCCTTGGTGCAGGACTTTATAGTCCTGTGTATCTTCATACACATGAAATCATCTTACTTAGACTCCACCCTGCAACATCATCGTTATTTAACAAACGAAGACACTGAGTCTGCATGTGGCACAGCTGGGTCCGTAATCGATCATGTGGCTTAAAGTCCCCTGTTCTACTGGCTCCTGTCCCACAAAGCAACCATTCACCTTCCTCTCTGACATACCTGGACAATAGAAACTTGAACCAATGTCTTCTGTGGTCCTTCTCTGAGCTCCAGACCTGAATATACAGCCATCAATGGAACAGATTCCTCTGGATTTCCCAAGGGCAAGCTATCCGAGACCAAGTGCACTCTCTTCTCCATTGGGAGTCCACACTTGGACCATTTCCAGGGTTTGCTGTCTTAGTGACGAGCACCCTGATCCTCACAGCTGTACCAGCTGAAGACCCTGGGATCCTCCTTGAAGCTCCACTTGTCAATTCTATGAAATCTATCACTAGATCCTGTCCATCTGCCTCCTCAGTGCTCCTCAGATCTGAATGAGCCTTCTCTACCACCATCATCTGTCTGAGCCACCCTAGTGGCTGCCACGACGGCAGCATTCCCCACCTCACCAGCCTGCCTGCATCCATTCCTGCCGCCCTTCCAGTGTGCTCTCCACTCTACAGGCAGAATGGTCTTCAAAACTGTAAATCTGACCTGCCAAGCCTCTTCTTCCCATGCTTGGGTGGCTTCTCATTGCTTATGTAATTAAAACTAATCCCCACGAAGCCTGCAGGACCTGCTGCCTACCTCCTGCTCCTAGTGTCCTCTCTGTCCTGGCCCCAGGGCCTTTTCTCCTTCCCTGTAATGTGCAGTCTTCCCCTCTAGCCCAGGGTCTTTGCCTGTGCTGGGCCCTCTGCTCAGAATGCTTACTGCCCGCTCTGCCTTGCCAACATCTTCCTAGTTTTCAGCAAGTCCCTTCTCTGTAGTACTTGTCAAAGTTGCAGCTTATGGGGTGATTGCATCGATGTCTGTAAGCTCTGTAAATCCAGGATCTTCATATCTTTCTGCTCACCCTGGCACAGTTCTTGATACACAGTCGATGCTGATTGACTAAGTGGACAAAATGATTCTAAGCATATGCAAGTTAAAATAGACCTTGTTCTAGACACTTACACTCCAAGAAGATCTCTGTTGTTTCAGAAAAGTTAGGAAGTTAAATTAAAATAAACATGCCTCGGTATCTGTTGACAAAGTCAGCTACATTAAATATTATTAATTAACAAATCCAAGAAGCTTATTTACCTACCGTGAAGAATGCCAAGTATTTTACATATGCCAAGTCCTGTTCACACCCTCCTAGTCCAGTGTCTAGAAAACCTTATCCATTAGAGAGACCTCCATCTTTTTCTCACCAGTCACTTCACATTTCAACTTCCCAAAGTGCTGAAAACAACCAACTTTATTTTTCCTTTTGACATTAGTGATATTATAAACAGCACATATCCGTGCATGGAGAATTAACATTTCCCTGAGAGGGCTGAAAAGCATTTGATTTGAATGTGTTTAGTAATTTGGGATTTTTGCTTTTTATACGGTTTTATTATGAAATGATTAGTTAATTAAATTGGCAATTGGACAGGGAGATGCACGGAAGTGAAATTCCTCTTCAATTATTCACCCTCTGCACCTTGCTGTAAGTGGAGCTTCAGAATGATTGTGTTAGTGCATGCTGAGAGCATGCTTTGCATGAGGTGTTCATTTAGAATGGGGTAACACTAGAACTAAAGAAACGAGAAGTCTTAATATTCGTGCAAAAACCAAGCCCCATTGTCCCAAATGAATTGACCATACTTATTTCATCAGTGTCCACTATAAAAACCATCCCTTTACAAAACTCAGACTTCACAGTAAGTGGTTGTCGTCATAGTCTCCCTGGAGCACTAAGCACTCGGGTGCTCTGTGCTTCAGCTCTTAGGCAACCCAAGGGGTTCTGTTGTTGCTTTGGTAGCCAACTCAGCTTGCTGGCACCAGTCCCTCTTCTACCCACTAATTAGTGCCTGGGACACACACTGAGCTTCAGACACTGGATGCGGCCGCTTCCGCCATCCTTACAATCCAGGGGCCCAAAATGCAAAAGGCCTTGCATTGTGGTCCTGTTTTCCAATCCAAAAGTCCGTTGGACAAGTACTCTTTTGAAGAACCAAGAAATTTCCCAAGCCCACCCTAGGACATTTGATCGTGAACCATTCTAAACCAGGTATCTCTCACTGGCAATGATCTGAAGAGGCAAGAGGCTTAGCTATGACTGGTTAAATTGCAGGTCCTCTATGTGCATGTATTTCTACCATGGTCACTTCCTTATCGATTTGCTTGGGCAGATTTGGAGTAACTCCTCACCAGCTGTTTGATAACAGTGCCCGCACCTTGTGCCTGGGAAGTAACACTCCTTTCCTCCTTCCTTTATTCAGGTTCTGAGCACTGTTCCAGGATGAGTTGAAGCTTCTCACTTTCTGCTCCCAATTAACCTTCTCCCCTGTTCCTTGCTCTGCTGTCTTGTCACGGTGTTATGGCCGTATTTCATAATCTTACTTGAGGATATCACGTGTCACTGTCTGCTTTGTATTTTCCTTGTGCACCTGCAGTTCCGTAAATTAAATATGAGTGAGTGGTTATGGATAGGAAAATCAATCTTTAAACAAATTAATATTTCAATGCCAGTTGTACAGCTATTTCTCCATTTAATGTGTGTCTTGGCTTAGAGATGAAGAACAGTGAATGTATCATTTTGGAAAAACCTAAATCAAAGTGAAGACAAAGAAAGCAAGCCAAATATGCCATAAGACTTTGAAGCTGAGTGTTGGAGGAAGGATAATGCCTTAATTGGTGGAGTCCAGCTCTTTTAAGACAAACCTCTGTTTGATTTCTTTTCTGGCCATTTCATTTCCATAGTATGGAAAGTAGAATATGAATCATCATATCTGCCTAGGATTGCCAAATAAAATACAGGATGCCCAGCAAATCTGAATTTCAGGTAAATAACAATTTGTAGTATAATTATGTCCCAAATATCACATGGGACATACTTAAACTAAAAAATTATTTCTTGTACATCTGAAATTCAAATTTAACTGAGCATCCTATATTTTCCTTTGCTAAATCTGGTAACCCTGCCAGTTGTGAGAAATAAAAGCAATTTTCTGAGAAATGTAAATGGAAGGATGTAGCATAATACTTAACATATACATAGATGAGTATTAATATACTATTTTTCCTTCCCTTTGAGTTATCATTTTGACAAAACTTCCGTATTATTCAGAGTAATTATTTAGGTTTGACAACTTTAGTGCCAAAGACGTGCTATTTTTTCATTTCTCTTTTAATCCTGGAGATGTCACAATTACTTCCACAAAATTGTTTAAGATTTAGTTCTCTTAACTTCCCTAGGATATCAATCACTCCCCTTCTTCATTAAAACAAACCATATTTTAGAAAAGAAAATTATACTTTTGGTTGCATCAACGGTTGTTTCTCCCCCACCAGATTAGTCCAAAATTAAAACGTAGGCAAGAAATATTCAATATTTTGAAATTTTCACTTCTTCATTGTACCTCAAAACAGGGTATTTGTGGCAAACTCACATATTTCATTTCTTTCTCTACCTAATGAAAGATATTTATATTGTTATTTGGAAGAGTTCTAGGCACTGAGCTAGCACATTCATTACTAACAATTTAAGAGGAGAGCGAGAGTTCTAGTAATGGGGCCAATTGAAAGTCAAATGCAGGCCAGCAAATTTTCAAAACTGAAGCGACATTTAGGGAAGTGGGCTCTCTCTTCTGCTCATGGGAGGATTGGAAGCTTTCCAGAAGGCAGATTGGCAAATATGTACAAAAAATCACGAAGGTGTGCATCCTGCCGAAACGAACGGCCTCTGTAGAGTGCAGAGGGAAAAGACGGGTGCATCAACTCTCATTTTTTTGCCTACTTGGCTCCTCTCCAGTCCTCGTCCTTCTGCCCAGACTGTGAATTCCTTAGGAATGAGATTTAGCTAATTTTTTTTTCTTATACACACAGCAACTGATACATAATAAGCACTTAGTAATTATTTGTGAACTGAATTAATTTTGAATGAACTGAGGACACGATTTGGTTTTCCTAAATTAATTTGGGCAAACGTCTCCAAGAGCACATACCCTTTTATCCAGCAATTCTATGCATGGGTGCCAAAGAAAGAGGTTTTTACATTCACAAAGATGCACACCAAGGATGTTTATCACAACTTTATTATAGTAGTGCGAATTGCAAACAAGTTAAGCATCTGCTTTGGACTGAATTGTGTCCCTCAAAATTCATATCTTGAAGCACAAACCCCAATATGCTGGTATTTAGAAATGGGACCTTTGGGAGGTAATTTGATTTACATGAGGTCATGGGGAGGGGGGACCCCTCTAGTGGGATTAGTGCCCTTACAAGAAGAGATAATAGAGAGCTTGCTTTCCATCTCTCCCTGCCATGTGGGGACATAGCCAGAAGGCAGCCACCTACAAATCAGGAAAAGAGCCCCGACCAGAAACCGACCATGCTGGCACCTTGATCTCAGACTTCCAGCCTCCAGAACTGTGAGAAAATAACTTTCTGTTGTTTAAGCCTCCCGGTCTATGGCATTTTGTTATGGCCGCCCAAGCTGACCAAGACCAATATCCGAGCATAGGATATTGATTAAATAAATGATAATAAGTTCATATATAGATTATTGTGCAGTTATAGTCATTCTGTAACAGACTTGTACTATGGGAAAATTTTCATTATATATAAGTGAAAAGCCAAACTACAAAACAGTATTAAATATGGTACTATTTTTATAAAAACTAATATGTATACACACATGCCCCATATCCAAATTTTTTAAAAATACAAGGTCATATACCAAAATGTCAATAAATAATTATCTCTGAGTGATTGAATTAAAAGTTATTTTTCTTTGTGCTTTACCATATTTCACAAGTTCTGGATTTGAATGTTTTCTACTTTTGTAATTAGAAAAATCAATTAAGAGATTTTTTTGTTGGTTGTTGTTAATGAGACATCACCCACTCCAAGGAGTGTCATTGAAAATGAAGAGACAGTCTA
This sequence comes from Lemur catta, assembly GCF_020740605.2. Classification (NCBI taxonomy): domain Eukaryota; kingdom Metazoa; phylum Chordata; class Mammalia; order Primates; family Lemuridae; genus Lemur; species Lemur catta. The sequence continues at coordinate 80,353,029 of NC_059136.1, read as the reverse complement.
GGAGGTATTAATACTTTCTCAGACCCAGTAGTCTTGCCCCAAGGTGACTGAGCACTCCCAGGTGTAGCTGGCAGCCTCTGATATACTAAGCTCTGAGAGCAACATGAACCTCACCTAATGGAAATGCCCTATTTTCCTCTCTTTCTGCTTTTTATCTCATCACTATTCACTTGCCAATTTACCTGATGTTTTTGCTCATTGGATTAAAAAGCCTAGTAAGCTAAAAAGAACCAGGAAATCTTTAACAAGTAGAAGCAGAAAGATTTTTTTTAATGAGCTAAACAGACCTTTAGAAATTGAAACGAAATGAAGAGAAATGTTTCAAGCAGAAAATGACTTGGCTTCTCTCTACATCCCCCTAGACCTATTTTAAATCCCCAGTGCCCTCACCCATTTCCTTAATCTCTGCACAATTTGAAAATTTGTTTAGCTATCAAAAATTTCAGCAATAACACTGAAAACTCAGAAATATGAGTATGTGCCTTATCATCCTTTGGCTATTGCAATAAGCTCATTAACCAAGACGTCTGCTTCTCTTCTCTTTGTTCTTTTTGTCATACAGTTCATTATAATAGCATACATGTATAATTTTACTGAGCTGTTATAAAATGGAAGCATTTATATAGCTTACATTCAAAAGCCAGGTAGAGCTGCCTATCTATGTATTAGCTAGGTCACCTTCAACCCTGAGCATAGATGGGGTCCTTATATCCTGGCATCTTGTTTGAAATATTAGCAAAGTATACGCCTAGTTAGCAAAGTTGAAGTCGAACCCTTCCGTAAGCTGTTATCATCTTTATTCTTTGGCATTGTCACAAGACATGAGGTGTAACCATAAGCCAGGAGAAACGCCTGAATTACATGGACTTATGACACACAAATTCTTAGCAGAATAAGTCACAAGGAAGATCAGGCAAGAGATCACAAACTATGGCTGAAAAATATACAACAGAATACTGAAGATGGGTGAGAATCATTATATAAGAAGGAAGTAAACATGCTGTTATTTCTAGGAACTGATAACAGATTCTTTAGCTATTTTAAGGCATAGTTTTAGGGAGTGCACATAAATAATAATCTTAGCATGTTTCCATTTCTAGACTTTGTTTGACTACCAAAATTATATATCCAAAAATGCAAGGAAAACTAAACTAATTTTGGAGCCATGAAAATGAGTTCAAAACTGCAGAAAACAGAATGTAGTCTCTTTCTCGGGGCAGTTGTAATTGTCCCCTACCTGAACCATGTTGCTGTTGAGAAACCTAGCAAAAGAATGGAGGCCAACTCTCTCTTCCAATTCTAGGGCTTCCAGAAATGTTCCTGCTATACCCTACTCTCAGTTTGACTCTGTTCTCCTGACATTTCTGCTCAGTTTTTAAATTGGGAGGATAAAAATAAACACATTAATCACATATATTGCTGACTAAATATTTAGGTCAAATATCTATGTAATTTATAATGCTTTCATTTAGCCTGGTGGTTTGGTACTCAGTTATTCTTCACAGAGAAGTGGATCAAGAAATGTCATAAATGGCGTTGCATCCTGTTCCTATTAATCCTGCTTTCTGCTCTTGTTTCTTTGTTCTAACTCCATATGATACTATAATAATAATGTACTGTGTTTTAATTGCTAGATAATGGGCCGAGCGAGGTGGCTCACTCCTGTAATCCTAACACTCTGGGGGGCCGAGGCAAGAGGATCACTTTAGGTCAGGGGTTTGAGACCAGCCTGAGCAAGAGTGAGGCCCCGTTTCTACCAAAAAAAAAAAATTGGAAAATTGGCCAGGTATAGTGGTGCATGCCTGTGGTCCCAGCTGCTCAGGAAACTGAGGCAGGAGGATCACTTGAGCCCAGGAGTTTGAGGTTGCAGTGAGCTATGATAATGCCACTGTACTCTACCCCGGGCAACAGAGAGAGACTCTGTCTCAAAAAAAAAAAAAAGAGCTAGATAATGAATGATCATTCAGGACTTGTTAGAGAAAGGCAAACAATTAGACAAATCAATGAATCAATGTATTGTTTCAAGCTCCGTGTTCCTCTTGAATATAAAATTAGACAACAGCCCTTGAGGTAGCTATGGTCTAGTGGGACCAGCAGATGCAGACAGATATCTATGATAAAATGTAGAAGGTGTTACCTGCTGTAATGGAAATTTAGAAGAGCACTATGGAAAAATTAATTATACCTTCATTAATAATTAATTAATTTTCTACCTGTGAGGCAAAGGGAGTGGTGAGGGGAAGAAAAATACAAGGGAAGATATAGAAAATAAGTGACATTTAAGATGGGCCTGCAAGTATCATGAGGCATCTTCCAGGCAGAGAAAGCACCAAAGGACATTGCAAGAAGAACAGCAAACTGTTTATAACGGACATTATTCTTCAAAGAATTGAGATGAATTTGAGTTAAACAGTTTGTCCTGCAAATAGATAGTTAGATACAGTGATTGACAGATAGAAATTCAGTGCCAGGAAACTATAAACTAAAGTACAATGTCAAAGATTGGGATTAGATTAGGACATACATGAAGATTGTGGTGTCTTTCATAGTTAACCAACATTGAGAGGCCGGCCTGTGTCCTGGCAATCAACACTTCTTAACTTGGGCTCACTGTTTGGCTGTGCTCCAGCTCTGGGAGTCAGTTTGTCACCTGCTGGGTGAGGAGTACCCACAGCACAGAGTTAAGCTGAAGATGCTATAAAGCACATGGCGCATCGGAAGTGCCCAGGAAACCTCAGTTGGCCTTCAGGCTTAGTGTCAACTGGGTTTGCAAGTTGTTCTGTCAGGAATCCTCACCAATACCATTCCATTGGTCCGTTTTCTGTTTTTAATTTGCAAATGTTCGTTTGGGCTTAAGCTCCAGCATTCTAGATATAGAGAACTCTGAAGGTTAAAAACTGACTCTTAAGTGCAAACTAACAGGGAGGCGATTTTCCTGATCCTCCATGGGTGCTCCATCTGTTTCTTTCATTGAGAAAGAAATTTGCAGTCACTTGCCATCCTAGGAGGTTCCACTTGATATCAGCATTCCAGAATACTGTGAAATTTGATAAGGGGGGGTTTCCAGAATATACTGATACCAGATTTTACAGGAAGGCAAATCCATTTTTTATGAAGTTCAAAAATAGCTGACAATGTTTAGTGACTCCACCTTCTAAGAATATTTGGGTCTTAATGGGGGGCAAAGAATAAACTTATAATTGGGTAATTTCAGTCTTTAGTAAACATGGGTAGAGAAATTTTGCTGATAATTCTACTGTGCTATTGTTTTTGATGCTACTTAACATACATTTCCTTCTTGATGCCCCTGGATGTCATCCCACATGGAAGAAGCCCCCAACTCTATCTACACCTAAGGGACACCCTGTGCTATATATTAGAAACAAAACTTTCAAAATTTCCGAGGTAATGGGTGAGGAGTTGAGCTTGTTTAGGGCCCGTAGAGCCCAAAGTACATTCATGGGTTTGCTTTTGACACACCTGTCCTTAGGCTTTCCTTTTCTGCAAGCAGTGAACCACAATTCCAAATGTATTTCAACAAATTCTAAACTGGATGCCTGAAATAGCCTTTGATAAAATCTAGATTAATTTCTATTAATTTTGAGTTAAATGCCAATTGAATACTAAAACCATATTAAGAAAGAACAGAGTGTATAATGCTTATCTTAATGATTGATTAAATTATACCTGTTGTGATTGGCCATTTTTTAAAATCCAGTGAAGTCTTACGGAGTGTATAATAAGGCAGCAACTCACAAACTAATTCATTTGTGCCAGTTCCTTCACAATCAATGTCATTTTTTTTCCGTTTTCCCTTTTCAATGAACAGGGAAATTTGAAGGGAAAAAAGCAATTAGAACTATTTTAGATATTTTTACTTTCAATACTGAATCTCCAAAGATAAAATGGCAGAGTTAAATCACTTACATAAAATACAATATGGGTAGAGAGAAAGAATATAGCATATAATATTTTTAAACATCAGAATCATGAGGCATAATTGAGCTCAAGGTTGAACTTCTGAAGAGCAGCCAACTTCACCAATTTCTTGCAATTTTATTTTTAAGAAATTATTCAGATAACTCGCAGTGAAACAAACCACTTTGAACTATAAATAATTGGGAAACTTCATAAGAGAAGAGGATTGTGATTTTATACACACGCATATATACACATACACATTGTTTTTCATGTATGGTTCCTGTTCTCATAACTCCCACAGCCCTTGTTACAGTAAACAAAACTTCTCTTTCTCTCTGTCTCTAACCTTCTCCTGCCCTCCTTTAACTTGCCCATAGTAGGACTCTAGTCTGATTGTGGGTCATAGACCATCATTCCAGCAAGGTTCCTGCCCCACATCCTGGAGGAGGGAATGCTGCACAGAGAGGCCAAGAAGAATCTGGACAGACAGACCTTGCTAGGTTTCACCACCTAGCCTATCAGTATTGGATCACACCTTTTTTGTCCAATCACATTTCAACATGGTTGTCTTGAGTCATGCCTACCCAGTGAAGTCTCCGTAAAAGGCCCAAGAGGGCAGGGTTTGGAGAGCTTCCAGGTAGCCGGAAACATGGAGGTTCACGGAGAGTGACATGCCCAGGGAGGGCATGGAAGCTCTATGACCCCCTCCCCCTTACCTTGCCCTATGCATGCCTTCATCTGTATCCTTTGTAATATCCTTTATAGTAAACGTGTTTCCCTAAATTGTGTCAGCTGCTTCAGGAAATTAATCAAACCCAAGGAAGGGGTGTGGGAGCCCCACACTGAAGGCAGTCAGTCAGAAATTCCAGAGCCCCGGACATGCGACTGGTGTCTGAAGTCGGGGATAGGGGAGCAGTCTTGGGGACTGAGCCCTCAACCTGTAGGATCTGACGCTATCTCCAGGAAGATAGTGTTGGAATTGAATTGGAATACCCTCAGCTGGTGTCCCCTGCGGAATTGATTGCTCGCTTGCTGGTGGGGAGAAATTCCCACATATTTGGGGGTCACAGAAAGTCTCCTGTGTTGATGATTGTTGCTGTGGTGTGACAGCACAGGAAAATATGGTTTGAGTTTTTTCCCCAAACAAGAATGTTCTCTTTTACAACAAGAGTGGATGCCAAGAATTAGCTTTCCAGAGCAGGAAGCCATGGTTAATGCTTTTCCCCATTGCCGCCCTTCTGTTGTGTGCCAGCCCACTTAGGCTAGGAAATGGCTTCTGGACGTGAGATATGGATCCCTGAGGATCCCAGTGCAGTGGTCGGAAGCTCACACTTTAAAGAACAGGCTTTAAAGGATTGGATGGAAGGGTAGGGGAGTGGGAAAGATGGAGAGTAAGAGGAAAACATCTTGCATTGTATGAATACGTATATCATCCTACACTTTCAGAGAATGAAATGTTTTGGCTACTGCAGTATTTCACTTGCAAGAAAGCAATCATGTATATCAATGACAAATTGTTCACTTAAGAATTAGCATGCAATAAAATACACTGAAGCCATATTGGGCATAATTTAATTTCTTTTAATGATTCAGAAGGCAATTCAGAGTCTGGCAATCCTAATTTTGAACAATCAGTCTTCATTGTATGTTAAACATGGAATTATCTGCCAACCAAGTTTGCCAATGAACAAAGTGTTACTATGCTTTTAAAAATACTTCACAAACAAGAAGACAGAAACTTCATATAAAAGATAACCAGTTTTCAGAGCTGTTTTGAGCAAGGCCACTTGCTCCAGGGTAAATATTGTGATGCAGTGTGGCGCTTACTCACAAGTGAGAGGCAGTGCTCCACTTGAGTGTGAACACATCGTTTAACCTTTCCCAGCTTCCACTGCCTCTCAGGCAATGTGGGATGAGAAAGCCAACTCCTCTCTGGACAACTGTGAGAAATGATGTAAGAAGAGGAGAGAAAAACACATCATAAATCAATACATGTCACAGAACTTCTAATGGAAAATGTTCTATGTTTGAACAGATCATTGATTTTGGAAACTCTGATTCTTTGATGTCATGCCGGGTAAGCTGGATCTTTGCCATGGCAATCTTGTCAGTCTGGGGCCACTTTGGCTTCCTAGGAACCAGCTGCCTAAAGATTTTTCTCCACTGAAGTCACATGTGGCATCTGGTAGTGCCTATGAGTTTAGCTAATCCATCTTCACAGAATAGAAGAAGTTTCCACACAGTTAGATTTGAGTTCTCTGCTGAATCTTCTTTTCCTTCGGATGCCAAGAGGATGTCTCAGTTGGAAGTCACTGCAGCCAAGTGGATTCTGTCTAGTACGGGGTGTTTTGTTTATTTCCCACAGAAGATGTTTTCTTTTATTCTGTTGGCTTTGGGAGTTGAGCTTTCTGCCATAGTAGCTTCCTTCCTTGCCTGTATAGCTGTCTGTTCAAAGGCCGCTTATTATATGTCAAGCTTCAGGTCTGTAGTTAGAAGGTATGGCTCCTTAGCTAGAACCCATGAGCACTGCAGTTTATCCCTCTGTCAACTCAAACTCCACCCTTCACAGGTGGCTCTGAGGCGGGGCCTGCTTTCCTTAACAAGCTGTGGTCCTACAGGCAGGCGTCACTCTGACTCCGCTGCTGGGAGGCAGCCCACAGGCTTCTAGGAAAAGTTTGGCAACATGGTGCTGGTCACTTCCTATCCTTTGAATGTTTAGACATTGCAAGAAAGTGTGACTAATAGAATTGAGATGGCTACTAGATAGCTGGGCGATTTTTTTTTTCAAGGAATTTTTTAATCACAAAGACTGATTAGCTGAGAAAGTACTCATGTCAGGTTTCGGGGTCTGAAATGTCGGTTCTTGGTGCTCTTATGGCCGAAGAATGACCAGACACACCAAAGTGAGGCAAGCATGAAAATAAGGTTTATTGAGGAGAGAAAGATCAGATTATAGAGCAAGAGCAAGATGGAGGTTTACAGAGCGTGATACATATGCCACAGATGACGACTGGACCCATTGTCACAGCAAAGGGAGAGCAAAAGGAAGGGCCTGGTTATGGCCTCAGTCTTGCTTTATAGCATCCGACCTGAGTCTTATTATGCATGCGAGTTGTTCTAGGTCACTTTCAGGATTCTATGGCACCTATGCAGCTTGGCCCATGGGCTAAAGAGTCCTCTGCATTCTTTTGCAGCTGGTGTGCTAAGTTCCAATTGGCGGATTCATAGGGTGTTCCCTGCTACCCCAAGTATGACACTAGCTCAGGGAAAGATTAAGGTGGGACAGGACCAAGATGGGGGCCTGGGACCCACCCTTGTCCTTCTTCCCAGGTGGGGCAAATGCACCAAGGCAAGTCACCCGGAATCCCTTGCTAACTGCCTAACACTAAGATCCTCTTAGCAAGTCCATATTTACAGTGCCTGAGATGTTTAAGCCATTGCTGGTGATCCTGTGGACGAGGGGAAAGGAGTGAGTTGCATAAGTGTGACTTCCACCTAGTAACTTTTTTTCAACCATGCTTGAGATTAATATTAAATATAAGGCATAATATTAAAAATAAGACATGTAAGAGCATTTTGCATCTCTCCAAGACTGAGCTGACTACACAGCCTAGAAGCTATGACGATACTTAACGTGATGTCCCTATTATAAGGTATATCACCCTCCACTATCACCTATCTGCGGCTTACCTGTCTCCACAACTAAAATGTAAGCACTTTGAGAACAGTAATTTTTTTCTCTGTTTCTCCAGCAACTAGCACTGCGTCTGATCTGTCAAAGGTGCTTTAGAAATAGTAGAACAAATAAATGCATGAATAAATAAATTAACATGTAAACGAGAATGGGGAGGAGAGAAAGGTATGGAAGAAGGAAGAATAGAAGGAGGGAAGGTTGTGCAAATGTGAAAGTTATTGTTATCTGGTATAGGCAGATATCATACTAAGAGTTTTAACTTCATTTGTCACCTTTAACTCATGTGTTCTCATGGTGTGTTCAGTTTTTAAATAAATGAAGTTTGAGCAAAACTGTATCCCTTTATGTCTTTACTTTTTCACTTATGCTGTCTTTTTTAAATACAAGTCAGCCAGAATGAAGAATTCTGATTTTGGTTTTGAGATGGGAGCTAAGAATGTGAGTAATTAGCATACTCATCTCAACCAGGATGGGCACTCAACCAGGATGTGTGATGAGTCTTCTATTCTTGAGTGAACAGGAGACAGCATAGCGTAGTGGCTGAAAGCAGGGGTTCTGTGATCAGATCTGTGTTCCGCATCTGCTCTACCACCCATTAAATGTACGCCTTTGAATAAGTCACTTTACTGATTTGTCATCAGTAAGTTAGGGATCATAATGACCGTGATATAGGGCTGTTGACAGACTCACGTGTGTGAAGAATTTGATACAGTGCCTGGCACCTTACAGACACATCTACATGTTAGCACTACCAAACCAGCCTTTGCCAGGAAGGCTGCTGTCGGGACGGCCAGGAGGAGTGTTCTGAGCTGGCCACCTCACTCTGCAGTTTCCACTGTAGCCCCACTTTTGGTGAGGCACTAAGCCACCTGCTATGGGCCTTGAATTCTTAGAGGTGGGCACAGAGACAGGGTGGTTGGAGAGGGAAGCCTGACATTGAAGTGAACTAAATCTGTGCAAGAGGCTATTTTTGTCAGCCCAGCCACAGTGGGTGTGTGATCGGGCATCTACTTTTGATCCAGCTCTTTTTATAGATGCTGCTTTTTCTTAAAGGCGACTCTCCTCGATCCCTTCCCAGGCTGCCGTACTGATTTGGAAGATTGCTCATGGAGTATTTATCATCTGCAATCTGGAATAGACAACATTTAGATTAGTAATTAGATACTCCTTTAAGATGTAAAAACAGTCTCGTTATCAACTCTAGCACAGATTCAGCATAATGGTATTTTTTCCGTAAAGACTGCAAACACGGCATTACCATTTCAAAAGTGCTTCAGATTGTCAGCCCAGGCTCAACCTGTACAGGCAGCTTTGGTGAAAATGAGAGCCAACATCAGTACATCCCAGCGGCCTGTCGTCTTTATTCTTAGAATGAAACTTTGACTTCAGCCATTTCAAAACATGTCCCCGTTATCATCACTCAGATTGGTTCAATTAGAGTCCTCTGGCTCTTTCCAAAAGCACATATACGAAGTTAAAAACTGTCAGACATAAAAGGAAGACGTCTGTGTTATTTGGTGCTTTTAGATATTTTTTAAAGAATTTTCTGAATGTCCCCTTACTGTATTGCCATACTGAAAAAGTTATTTTTAAGAGCCCAGATGCTACTATGATCATACCGACATTTGAACCACAGGATCCAGAATGCCTCTGGGACCCAGGGTAAATATTCACTGGGAGAAGAAAGCTGAATGAGACTCATTGCCGTGTCCTCAGAATCTCTTCAGTACCAAGTAATCCGATCGAACACTATCTCCTGAAAAGAAGAAATCGGTGTCAGTCAGCTAAGGTGTGCTCTCGGCGGGGTTACCTGGCTGTGTGGTGCACGGAGCACCTCACAATAGCAAGGAAGATTTTTGACAGTTTCAGATAAAAGGTCAGCCATTTTTGAAAAATATCAACTCTTTTCTCCCTTGTTCATCCCCGCTAGAGCCAGGCAGGTGGTCCACACAGCCTCATGCTAATGAATTAAGCAGCTTGTACTGTACCAAGTGCATTTTCATCACTATGAACGATACAGGCTGCGGGGGAAATTGGATAGGTGGCTTCCACTCAAAGGGCAAGATGCATTTATCTGAAGGCAATTCAGTGGTTTATAATGGACAGCGGGGCCCTTTTGTTTCCTTGTCACAAACTTCCTGTGAGCATCACCATGATTCATAGTCAAATTACAGTCACTTTATACCGCCCTGGCTATTTAAATCACTGACTCCCCCCCAATCCATGATCTTCACAATTCTAAATAGCATCCAGGTGTGCAGTTTTATTTTTTTAGCACTATATTTTGAATCTGTACAAGTAAGAATCGGTCACCAGGAAGTGACTTTTTGATTATTTCTTGTGCTTTGCTACAGATAAGTATGGAGGCTTTTAAAAAGTGCTTTGATTAGAACAGTTGGAATCACATCATTTCCCAGTAAGACTTATTATTTTACTCATGAAAGTTATTGTGTATCTTACCCCAAAATAGCAATAATAATTTCCCATTTCCCGTCAGAAGTCTATATGTCAACCTTGATACTCAGCCTGGGCAAAGGTCTCCCATACAGAAGCAGGTGAGGTCATAATGTAACAGAGTATCGTCTAGATTAGTGATTCTCAAACTTTCCTGTGTAGCAGAGTCATCCAGGGCACTTGGTAAAAATTCAGACACTGAAGCCCACTGCTACTTCAACAAGACTGGGACTTTGTATTCTGTATGGTCTCTCCAGGAACTGGTACACACTAAGCTAGTTAATTCTATTTATTTTGTTTGTTTAGGAGAGGAACAATCCTAGTCTATTTTGTGCGAGCAGGAGTGGCACTGTTGTGTAGGAATATGCATAGACATGAATGGATGGCCAATCCCTCAGTCTCCTGGTTTGTTCAGATGCCAACAAGAATGTTAATGGATGTCATTAAGATCTATTACAGAAACTGGGCAGAGCTGGCCAAATTGCAACTTTCATAGAAATTATAGTTTCCCAGTAAATCAAACTGCTAGTTGATAAACAAGTTATTTGATCATTGCTCCTGCTTAGAGAATATGCTATGGAAAGAATTTCCATACATCTATATAGGACCGCAGTTCTTAATCTGTAATTCCAAAATCCCAACAACACTGAAAACTGAAAGATTTCCCAAGTTTGACACCAAAATTCACTTAATAACAAAACTTGCCCAAAACTAATACGAGGTTAACAATAGCCTTAATGTGCTGTATAATCATACAACTTAGTGTGAATATTGTAAGGTTTCATTGCAGAAATATTAATGAGTTGTATCCTCTGCTGGCAGCATTATACAGTATTCAGTATATGCTCCCTATTGTCTTGCCATCGTTAAAGAAAAATTCTGAATTCTGAAATAGATCTGGCTCCAAGATGTTTGGATGTGAGGTTGTAGACCAGAAATACATTATTCCACATTGACAATGGAGCACTGAGGATATGTCTGTTACTTTGGTTCAGTCCCAAGAGTTGTTATTGGCAGAATTCAACAAGATAACCAGTTTCCAAGGTTCATTAATTTAAACCTAAAATGATTAACTCTTCTTAAGAAGCCATGACAAATGTTAATGTTCATTTACTACTGCACCATGATTCTCCTTACATTTCTTTGACAAGATGTCTTATTTGAAGCAAACAGAAGAGAGTTGGTTTGGTTCTTAGATCCATTTCCTACCATCCCCTACCTCCCAGCCAACTCTTTTAGCCGCACCCCACTCAGTCCCTAACTGACAAAATACAGGGATAACTTAGCATTTATAAGAGAATTTTGAAATAGAGGTACATATGATGGTCAAAAATAAGCCACGTTAACCTATAATATTTGTTAGTTATTTTGGAATGATGTCCGAGATTTCTTTGGGAGAACTCTGCTCAGAGGACCTCAACTGCTGAGAAGTTTAATTAATATCAGTTTTGCTGCAGTAAATGTGCTAGTCATTGCTTGGAAAACATGCTCCTTTAAAGAATATATATATTCTTACTACATACATATATATAAACAGTTATATACATGTAACAGTTTTCTAATCCTTATATTTACATTTATAAAAGTTACATGTTAACTTAAACAATTCATAATTGTGCTTCACAGTTGGGTATTATTTGAAATGAAGTTGCTGTTGCTATTATTTTTTGCTTTTTCTGTTACGGTTGTTTTTATTTGTACGATTAGGCATATAGGAAACCAAGGTTACTGAAAATATACTTTAGAATCAGTAAAAAAATATTCTTTCTCAGGATATTTAAGCAAAATATATGCTTTCTGGAAGAAGCTAGTGATGTTTTCAACTGATTCCTAACATAAATTTGAGTGATAATTGACTTTGTAGATGATTTCTGAACTAAATAAACAACAATGCACTTGCTTTCCAAATAAGGACTATTAGTTGTGATTGATAATACCTAGATTTTGCCAACTATATTAAGTAATGAATGCTCCTTATGGGCAAAGTCAATAGTCTGTTCTGATTAAAGTCTTGGTTAAATTCAGAGTTACTATGGGACAAGGTTGTACCTTCACAGCTTGTAAACATGCCTGTTTAGCAAGTGTTCATTGATGAAAGTTACTTGAAGATAAATGTTTTCAATAGCAGTATTTAAAGGGAATCTAGATCCTTTCTGTGATGTTTTCTAGTATGTAGCCAGATTCAATGTTTAGTTTCAGCTGTTATAATTGCCAACTTCGTGACAGCTTGGAAGGTATGATGACCTTCGTATTGAGTCATAGATTGAGCCCTCTGCAATAGGATGGGAATATTACTAAATTAATTAGTACTAACTAATTATTGGGGGACATGGCAATGGGGGTGGGAATGGGGCAACAGTTGAGGAGGACTGTGCTGCTCTAGGTACAAGGACAGACAATAGTCTGCATACACTCTCCTCAGAAGAATGCACCAGTCTCAGTACTTGATTGTTACAGAGCTATTATCTCATAGCATTTGTTTTTCAGATTCCCTACTTTTGGTGGCATTTTTACTGAATTTAGAAGCAGGTCTATCAGGTACCACTAAAAAAAATCTGAGTGAGCTGCAGGATTTCCTGATTTTCAAAATGGCAGCCTTATACTCATTATAGACTTGCATCACATGTGTATAATCATGAATATCCAGACTATTATAATCCCTTTACTTAAGTTGACAAACTAAACAAATACAATTTTTAGATATTCTTTAACAGAGTTCTCAACTTAAGGGCTGTCTGAGAGGTGGAGATGGGGTAGCCAATGCTCCAAAAGAGTAAGAATTGTACATTTTTTCCTGGAAGAGGATCTATGATATCCACCAACTTTTCAGAGGCTCCATGACACCTCAATAAAGATTAAGAGCCCTCATTTTAGAGGAAATACCCACCTACAATTCCTGAACTGCAAACATGAATCTTTCTGCTTTTACTAGAAGTTTGTGCCAACGTTTAAAACTCACCCTGAGCTCTGACTAGGCAGGAAGTCCCTCTGGGAATTGATCACCAAATCCTAGCTTGATTGCTCATTCTTTCAAAAGTGACTTCTAAGATTGTTTCCTGATGCTTAAAGGGCAGTTGTCTGAGTTGTTTCCTAAGATAGCAACTGCTAGTCTTAAGTTTATTTCCTCTTTCTCAGCTCTCTCTAGTGTTTAACCTCTCTACTTCAGAGCCAGCCCCAGGACGCATATCACTGGGTACACCCACGCATTACGGTGGGGAGTCTCATAAAGCCTCCCCAATCCCTCCATGCCTCCTCCAATCCCTGGGAGAAAAGCAAGTCATCTCTACCTGACCCTTTGCTGTCCTCTGTGATAGTACACAGTTGGCATGTGGTGATTGAGATTAACTGGTTGCTCTGAGTTGATTGCTCTAGCAAAATGCAACTCAGTACCAGGGCACAGAGGGTCAAGTCTGAGCATCCCTGGCAAAAGAATAACACACGGAACCAAAGGTTAAGTTTAAAAAAGAGTTTTATCATATTGTATAACATCTATGTTCTGGCCAGAGTGTTTCTTCAGTAGGGGCATCTAGGAACATTATGACATAGGATGTGGTTTTCATTTTGACATCGTTAGAAAGTAAAAGATAAAACCTTAAAGTATTCTTTATGGATAATCATCCCTGACTGTAATAGATATATTTAAAAAATTATTTACATATTCCAACTATCCCACTTAATAAGATTAAAAGATTCTTTTCTTCTTTTTCTTTAAATTTGCCTTTCAAGTATCAAGTGATAGGTCCTGGCTTTAGGACATATTGTGGGTTTCAGTGGATCTGTTTATCTCACCTGTGTCCTGTGTGGTTTCATAGATATCATCCCATCATCGCTCTGCCCTAATACTCATAACTTATTCTCTTAAAGTCAAATATTTCAGCCCTCTGGAAGAAAATCTGCCTGCCATCTCTCTTCCCCACCGCAGCCCCTAAACTGGGATTCATTTAATAAATATTAATTGCATGCCTTTTGTGTGCCTAGGTTTCACATTAGGCACAGGGAATGCAAATATAAAAGAAGTACAGATCCTCATCTACACTTAAAAACTAGGGTAATGGGAGAATTAGACAAGTACAAAAGTGATTTTAAATCAATATGAAATTGCTATCATAGGATTAAAGACAGGGCTACAATAGAAGCAAACAGAAGGGGCACAGAACTTTTTAAAGATTATAGAAGACTTCTCAGAGGAGGACAATTTTAAAGGGATGAGCAGGAATCAAGCAAAAGAGAATAGCAAGTTCATTTCAAGAGGAAGGAATGGTCTGGGGATGCAAAAAAAAAATGATAAATCTAGAAAATTGCATATGGTTTGGTAGGGCTGGGACTTTGACTTCATGGAAGAATGTGCCAGAGGAGGAGGCTGGAAAAATAAGTAGAGACCAGATAAAAAGTATTCCTTAAAACATGGTAAAATGATTTCTACTTTGTCCTGAAGATAAAAGAGAGCTTCAGAAGAAATAGAAATAGTCAATCATCAGTTCTATCAATACCACATAGTTCACCCCTTAATTTTTTTTTCTGATTGTTTCATGGGAATTTGATCTTTCCAACTAAACAGAAGAGAGAAATCACATCAAATTGTGCCATGTACAATGCTGTACACAAAAATACATGTATGTTGATTGAGTCATTGGAACAGTACAGCTGCTTCTAGACAGCTATACTTTGGGCCCAGTTTAGTGACTTCATGAGTAGCCTTTTAAAATACTCATCTTCTGAGGGTTTCAGACTTAGTCGGTTGAGAAAAAGAAAATACTTCCTTGTAAACTGATGTGTTTCATCTTCTTCTATCTATATTTGTTTGATATTGATGTTCTTTGAGCCTGGCTAAACTCAGATCAAGTTGAAATATTTGTATGATATTTGAAATTGTGTCACATCAAACAGATACTATTTTTAGTGACACCGACCCAGAACAGCAAACAGGGTAATAGTTTCTGAAACACAGATTCAGAGCTAGATTTATGGCTAGGAGATATAACTAGGGACCAATGTGTTGACTACTGGGGCTCTTGGAATGCCTCAGATAGAGATTCATCTCCCCACCTAAATGGCTAAAGCTTCATGTTTTTCAATTAGAAATTTAGACCACGGTTCTCACCTACTACAAAGTTAATATGGCCGAGAAAGACACTTAGTAACCCTAGCTGTCATTCATTTCTAATATGAATATGCTTATGAAACCCTCCCCAGACAGCAAGTTCCCATGGCGAAAATATGAGAGGCCCATGAACAAATGGCTGCCAAACAGACAGGATAAAGCAGGAAAAGGCTCTGACAGAGAAATAGAAGCTTGATCTTCTTCACACTGTACTTGCCAGCCCTCAATTCTCCTTTGAATGCTTCAAAGGAAGCCTTATAGCTAAAAAAAAAAAAAAAGAAAGAAAGAAAGAAAAATCCCTCAGCCTATCTTTAAATCCTAAATAGAAACCTTAATTCTTACAAGATCTTATATTTGTCAGTTCTTCTAACTAAATCAAGCATTTACTTAAGTCACAGGAATTTATGTGACTTAAGTATTTTTTTTGAATATTGACAGGTAGCATTTGCAGCAAGAGGAAAGTGAATTCCAACTTGTTCAATGGGCTATGGCATCCTGCATGGTATACCTTTACTCTAGATATTTTAATTGATGTCTTAGATCCCTTGCTGTTTTTAATCTATGTATTTTTCTCTTTTCAGGACATGTTTACTACTTTTCAGATCCATTTCCTAACTGTGAACTGAAATACTGTTGATTTCTAAAACGGAGTTATCTCAATAAATAAGAAGTTTCCTTACTGTTAAATAGACTCTCAGGGAAAATAAACCACCATAGGATCTAGAGGAAAGTAAATGAGCTGAGGTTTGCTGAAAATAGCAGAATAACTATTTAAAATAATCTTGGTGAAAAAGCCCCCAAATCGTGAAATTTGACATTATTATTTCTAACGTTATGTTTTAATTTCACGTGTTTTCTGTATCTCCCTAAGAGTTTTGACTGTAATCTGACATTTCGTAGAAGCTGATTTTGATGACATTGGTTTGAGAACAAGTCCAGAGTTAGCACTTGCCTTTCCAGCCTTCTGTTCTGCCATGTCCCCATGAACACCTGGCTTGTGAACTACTCTGAAGTTCCTAGAACATTCCATGTACCTTCATACTTAGGAGCTTTACCTTTGAAAACTTCCTTCTGCACCCTGTTCCTACTCAAATTCCTACTCTTCCTTTGATACTCAATTCAAAATCAACTCTTCCTTTACTCCCCCAGGCAGAATTAGTGACTCTCTTATCTATGATTATATTTGAAGTTATGTATAGTTTTGCTACCCCATTTTTACATTATATTGTTATTAGGATTTCAATTAAGGCTTCTTTAGATTTTGCCACAGTTTAAAAATGTATTAGGCTGGGCATGGTGGCTCACACCTGTCATCCTAGCACTCTAGGAAGCCAATACAGGGGGATCGCTTGAGGTCAGGGGTTCAAGACCAGCCTGAGCAAGAGTGACACCCCATCTCTACCAAAAAAAATAGAAAAATTAGCTGGGCGTGGTGGTGCATACCTGCAGTCTCAGCTACTGGGGAGGCTGAGGCAGGAGGATCATTTGAGCCCGAGAGTTTGAGGCTGCAGAGAGCTATGATGATGACACTGCACTCTAGCCTGGGCAACAGAGTGAGACCATGTCTTAAAAAAAAACAGTATTTGTTAACCATTGACCTTTAAATCCTGTTCTTCCCTTCTGAGTCCAGGTTTCCCTTTCTTGGGTACATTCTTTGGTAACTCCTTCAAGCACAAGTCTGTAATAATTCCTGTAGTCTTTTCCTGAGCATGTTTATAATTTTTCTCTCACGCTTGAAAAACAGTTTAGCTAGGTAGGGGGGTTGTCTTTGCTTATGATTCCTAACACCACAAGGGTGGTATAAATTAAGACTTTACACCCATGGCTGGTACAGACTTAGGATTTTTATTTATCACTGGAGACACCTCCCACCCTCCCCTACCATAATCCAGAGCCACAGGCAGATGTAAGCCAGCCTGGGGCCTCTCTGGCCTGGTGCTCCTTCCTGCTAGCCATGGGCATCCAGGTGGCCTCTAACTTCCCATGCCACAAATAATGTCATGATCAACATCCTCGTCCCCTTAGGTACTTGTAGGGGAAGAACATTGCCTGTCCTCCCATGCATGGAGAGATTGTTTTCCAGGGTTCTGGAATCTCCTATGGGAGACTGTTTTCCAGGGTTCTGGCTTTCTGCAGCTTTCTCTATCCTAGCTCCCACTCACATCGCCTACCCTTGTGTGGGAGGGCCTGAGCCAATGCACAGGGATCTTGCAGTCAGCTTGTGACTTTACCTGCAAAATTAGCACTGTATTTTTCAAAAAAAAAAAAAGATGGTTACATTTTAACAGCATTTATAAGTATTTGCCATTAGGGTTAGGCGTAGAATCTGCACCAGCTCAGTCCGTATGTTCCTGGGACTGGAAACATGGTATGGGCTATGTCTCACTCTGCTGTGAGCAACCTTCAGGCAGATGACGAATCTTAGTCATATTCTGTTTTTAATAAAGTGAAGTTTACATCCATAAATAAATGAATGAGGATGTGGGTTCCAGGTGAGACCTGGAGTCTGTCACTTACTAGTGCTAGAATAAAGGCTTCAATCTGCTCATATGTTAAATGAGGACCTTGAATTGCAACTATACATTGGAAAGGTCTCTTCTAGCTCTGGTATACTATGATCATGAGAAATACTAAGACACTACCATATGAAATACTACACACTAAAGTTGCCTGTCCATGGCACAAGTTATAAATGTGGCCATACTCGAGGTATTTATGGACCAGAGAGAAAACACACGACTACCCTGGTGTGTGTCATCCCTAACTACGACTTGTACCTTCTTTAATATGTGTTGCGCATGTTGCAGAAAACTGCATCTGTTGATCTAGAGAATAAATATTCAGATGGAATGCCAATTTCTCTTTAAAAGCACACCCTCTGTTTCAGAAGATTGTATTGGATTGCACTTAAAAAGGGATTGCAGCTGGTTAAATTTAGCGTGTTGAACAAATTCCAATCCAAGAATATTCCTTGGCGCTGGGCCTATGGCATTTTTATTTGATTCTAAATTGGATAAATTTTAATTCACTTTAAATTCTTTGCTTTCTGTATTTCTTTTTTCTGAGGCAGGCAACCAACCAATGGTATTTATTCTGTCTTTAACACTATGGCTAAATTATGACATATTGCATATATACTATCAAATTCTCTGTAAGTTTCACTTTTTATACAGATTCAACTATACTTTCAAATACATCTGTCACACTGAAGGCCCTGACTTCACCACAGTGCACTATATCAGTGTAGAAAAATTGTACTTGTACCCCATGAATATACACAAATAAAAAATAAACGGGAAAAAAATAAAATATATCAATCACAACTAATAAAATCCTGATAGAACTGTGCCCTAAGAATAATAGAAAATTATTGCTCCATAAGTCTTTTTCCTCTTGTTAAGACAGCCTTATATTTCATAATGTAATTTTAGTAAATTGGGGGGCCCTAAATCTTATTTTCCTATACATTTTTTCCAATTCCTTTATCAGATTTTGTATTTTTCTCCCTTTTGAGTTCTCCTTTTTGCTTTCTGAGAGACAATGATAACTTTAAAAAATAATAAAATAAAGAAACAGGCCCATTATATGTTGTTAAGACTGTAGGAAGCAATTTCGGAATCACTGTGCAGGGTGCTGTTGGAGGTCTGGGAGGGGAGAGATCCGTAAAGCCAGGGATAAGAGAAGACCAAGTGCAGGACCGTGAATGACACCTTCTGGAGAGCAGAAGGAGCCACAGAAATGCCCCAGGTCATCTCTTTCATACGTGTCTGTGTGTGTGTGTGTGTGTGCGCGTGTGTGTCTCAGTTTCCACAGTTCCTGAAGGGAAGAAATGGGTCTTATGCATTTACTGTAAGTCTCACATGGCCTGCCGCAGTGAGCAGCACTGGGTGAATGCTTTGCCTTCCGTCAGCCTTTCAGTAGTATCTGCCAGTTACTGTTGCATGGAACAAGGACACGGTGTGAACAAGATAGGTAAAGCCCCTGTCATCACAGTGCTTATGTTAGGGTTAAGTGTGTGGGAGAGGTAGAGATAGGAAATACATTTGTAACAAAATACATTTGTAACAAAATAAACAGCTAATATAATATCTGTAGCAGTAAGTGCTCTAAAAAAAATAAGCCAAGTAATGGGCTAGGAAGTAGCTCCAGCATGGGGCTGGGTACGGGGGGAGAAGGAGTGCTTTGCCATGTATGTCCAGAGAAACTTCTGGAAGGAAGTGACATTGAGCTAAACTTCACATGCTGACAAGGAGCCACCATGTGGGTTGCTGAGCATCCCAGAGAGAGAAAATAAGTGCCAAGGCCCTGAAGCAAAAACAAACCCAGAGTAGTTGAGGAGCAGGAAGAAGGCTGCTGTGGCTGGAGCCTGATACACAATAACGGAAAAGTCATAGAGGTGAGCCAGATCCTGAGGGCTCCATGGCCATGAAAGTTGTTTGCACTTTATTCTCTTTGCAGTGGCCTCATAGGCTGACACACTGGGTCCTACTGGTCTTGTCCTCCCACTGCTGCAGCTTCTGCCAGCGTTTGCTCAGCTACTTGGTCCTGGTTGAGAGGGCCTGGAAAGACTGGGATCACAGGCAGGAAGGACCCAGCACACTGCTCCCACAGCTCTCCCATTCACCTTCTGAATTAAATATGCATGCTGAGCTTCCTCCCCCTCACTATTCCAGAGACATCTGGTGCCAAATACCTCCCCACCCTGGGAAGGAAACCTAGCAAATCTTTGGCAAAATTGGAGTGAAATGAGCAAGCATAAGAGCTGCATTAATAAAATAAGTCTACAGTAAGGAGTTTTCTACCCTAGAAATATATGCAGTGTTAGGAGGGAGGGAATGCGAGAGAGAATGTATATGAATATAGGGCACGTGTGTTCCTAGTTGCCAGAGGTTAAGGGCATTGTCCTCCCTTCAGACACCAGCCGTAATTTCAGAGTCCCCAGGGCCATTCTCACTTCTGACCAACTGGCTACAAATTCAGGCATCCTACTACACTCTCAGGTCTGATAATTTGCTAGAAAGAACTCACTAGAAGCACTGTGTTCCTGATTATAGTTTTATTGCAAAAGATACAAATCAGAAGAGACACACAGGGCAAAATCTGCAAGGATTTCAAACTTGACACTTCCATCATTCTTGGGGATGCATTCCCCTCTCAGCACATTGATGTGTGACAATGTGCAGAGATTTGCCAACCAGAGGCGTTCACCGGAGCTTCAGTGTCCAGAGTTTTTATTGGGGTTTTATTACATAGGCATGAGTTCGACCTCTTGACCTATGATGGAATCAGTTGCCTATTCTGTGTACTAGTCTTGAGTACCGTTCAGGTTGATTGAGTAAGGAAGAAGCAGTTACTTGTTGCTTGAGTTTCTTGGTAGGCTAGAGCTGTGGGACTTAAGGCGTCATCATAAGGCGCTGCAGATTTGTGTTATTCACCCCTAGGCTTCACGATCCCCTTTCCCGAGCAGCATTTCTGTGTGTGCTTCTTTGCCAGCTGACAAGTGTCATGATTCTACCTCTCTCCTCTACCACGTGCTCGTTGCATATTTGCCTATGCCTGGCAAATGTTACGTTGAGCAGATGACATCAATATTATGAAAAAGGGTGAGAGAAAGGCAATGCTAACTTGTCCTTTTGTCCAGTTAAGAGGGGTCATAAGCAGAACTTCAATGTCCTTGACATTTGTTGATAGAATCAGAGGCTGCTGTAAACTCTTCAACATTTTCTTTGTCTACTAGAGAAAAAGGACTAAAAAACAAACAAACAAACAAAAACAAAGCCTGCATGACTTAATGGGAAGATTATAAAGAAAACTTCATGTTTTACTGCCTAATGGGCTAGGAGATTTGTGACCTCATGTGCTGGTTTTCCAGATGACCTTGAGCAATACACAGGAAGTGCCTTCTTTGTGTCCCAACATGTGTGACAGCTGTGAGGTATAGCCTCAAAATGATTGCACCACTCTTTGAAGGGGCTGCAATATATCATTCTGTGATTGCCGGGCCTGCACAGACCTGAAGAACTCTGCAGGAGATGACAATCACGTGATGGCCAACTTCAGATGAAAAGCCACAAAATTGAATCACCCAAATGTTTCCAAGCATTGCGTGGACTAACCATCCAGAAAACTAGATTTTCTTCTAACTGAATTTTATTGCCTTGGAGCCTCAGTGTAATGCCCCTGTCTACCATCCCAGTTTGTTCCAAGTGAAGGTTTTTCTGATCACAATTCCAGGGGAAATCTGATGTCATCTTAATGGGTTTAGTGAGCTGTTTTAAAAGAGTGCCCAGGATGTGTTTAATAAGGTATGGTAAAACCCACAGACACGAAAATGATTGTCCCAAAAGAAGTTTTTTATATTCACAGATCCTTAGAAACAGGAGGCATGTCACACGTGTCAGGGTCACCCGGGGAAGCACCAGAGTCTGTCAGGAGGCAGAGGGAGAGGGAGGAAATAGAGGCAAGAGCCTTTACTGTGGTTTTGTTAGGTATAGAGTAAGGGAGTCCAGGTTTCCTAGGGACGAAAGTTTGTGCTGTTGCCTTGGTGCAATTGCCCCACCTGGGAAGAAGAAGGACAAGGGTGGGCTCCAGGCCCCCATTTTTTCCTGCTCCACCGTAATTCTCTCCAGAGTGACTATCATACCTGGGGGAGGAGGGAATACCCTATGAATCGGCCAATCATAACTTAGCACGTCAGCTGCAAAAGAGTGCAGAGGACTCTCTAGCTCATGGGCCAAGCTGCATAGGTACCATAGAGTCCAGAATTTGACGCAGAACAACCTGCATGCATAGTAATCCAACTCCCAACTGTCCAATCAAAGTGGTTCCATGGCGACGTCTAAACCACAGAGAGATCCCAATCCGGGCATTATATAACAAGAGTGAGACCATAACCAACCACTTTTTGCCCTTCCTTTTGCTCTCCCTTTGCTGTGACCGTGGGTCCGGCCGTCATCTGTGGCATATGTATCACGCTCTGTAAACCTGTATCTTGCTGTTGCTCTTTAATCCTATCTTTCTATCCTCAATAAACCTCATTGTCGCGCTTGCTTTACTTTGGTTTGTCTGGTAATTCTTCAGCCATGAGCACACCAAGAACCTACATTTCAGACTGAAACCTGACAGGTTCTTTAGAAGGGATAGGCAAGGAAGGGTAAGCAGGTTTAGGATTGGCTAATTTGAATAATTTTAGCAGGCTCTGGGGCAAAGGGGCTGTCCCTAGTTGTCTGGTACCTGGCCCTGGAGTGAGTAGGATAGGGGAATAATGGCTGGATTGTAAAAGCTCCAGCTCCACAAAGGAGGTGGTTGGGAGTATGGACTCTGAATTAGTTGATTTGTCTATGAAAAGCAAACTCCTAGACAAGTTGTTTGCTATCCTGGGAAAGAGCTAGACCTGAGAGGGGTAGTCCCCCCAGGGTCAGTCCTTCCAGGGTCAGCATGGTCCCAAGTGTCAAAGCATCAAATACAGAAACTAGAAAATTTTGTCAGTATGTGAGTTTAGGAAGGGATTTCTTAGCCATAGGTCCTCTGACCTTTAACATCAAGATTACTTTTTTTTCATTTAATTTGCATTAGCATAGTTCATACACTTATATAAAGTCCTAGAATTCACCTGAGTATTTAAATTTCTTAAAGAAAAAAGAAAGATCTTATTCTTTAGAACAATAGGTCTCAAACTTTACAGCACATCAGAATCATCACCTGGGGGTGCTCAGAAACCTCCATACACACAGGCTGCACCTTAGGCCAATTAAGTCAGAATCTCTGCGGTTAGGCATCAGTTTTTTATTCAAGAACCCCAGCTGATTACAATGGGAAACCACATTTGAGAATACATGACGTTCTATATTAGTGGTTCTCAAAGTGTGCTCCCTAGAAGCAATAGCATCATCCAGGAACTTATTTAGAAATGCAAATTTTAGAGCCCCACCACAACCTAGTGAATCGGAAGTTCTGGGGATGTGTGTTTTAACAAGCTCTCCAGCAGACTCTGAGCTACACCACATTTTGAAAATCACTGCTCTCCAGCTCTGTTTCTCAAACTACAATGTTCCTACAATTCACTTGGTGGGTTCCAGATAAAATACAGGACACCCAGATACATCTGAATTTCAAAGAAAACAACAAATAATTTTTTAGGATAAGTATGGCCCATGTACTATTTGGGACATACTTATCCTAAAAAAAATTCACTGTTTATCTGAAATTCTAATTTAAGTGTGTGTCATGTCTTTTTATTTGCATAATCTGGCAACCCTAAACTAATCCTCTGGAGAAATTTGGTAAAATGCAGATTCCGATTCTGTAGGTCTGAGGTGGGATCTGAGATTCTGCATTTCCAGTAAGCTCACAAGTATTGCTAACACTGCCATTCCTTGAACCACACTTTGAGTAGCAAAACTGTTGGACCCCTTGTGACTGCTCTCAATGTCCCACAATAGAAAGTACTGAGTAAAGAAATTGTATGGGTGAGGGGAAGCTTGCATTTTGCCCCAAAAGTTCACTGAAAGATCAACTCACAATTAAGGCAGATTAATAAAAGATTTATTCACCATGCAGATATGGAGAATCACAGAGTGATTACTCAGTATCCTAATGAGATCCAGATATTTCTATACACCCCTTTCAGAGGGGAAGGGGAAGATAAGGAGTATAGGTAATTCTGGTTAGGGGAAATAAAGGAGGGCTAGGAATGATGAATAGATATTTCGGAGAATGAATGGATGGGAAGAAACAGATTGACATGTAAGTTAACCTGAGATACAGGTATTATGTTTTAAATGACTTGGGTCAGGTCTGGCTGCATACTGCAATGTATTGAGATAACAGAGAGAGGAAGGGAAGTCCATTGTTCTTCTGGTTTATGCAGATAGAGGGCAAGCCTCTTCCAAGGGCCTGTTGATCTCTAAGAGCCTCTAATTCAAAATATTCTTTATACCAAGGAATCATATTTTCGGGTGAAATTTCCTGAGCTCCTTCAAAATGTAAACAAATGGTACTGAGTAAAGAAATTGTGTTTAGTCACCTTAAACTAATTCTACAACATAGATGGATTGGTTCTCTTAATTACTGTCAAGTATCTACCTTCCTCTTTTGCCAAAGAACCTAATTTATTTCTTGGACTAGAGATTATTTAGGTCCTGCATAAATAAAGCTCTTTGAATTTGTAAATCCAAAGTCTGAATCCACAATAAGAAGGCATATTTCTGGAAGAATATTGAGGTCATTTCTAAAATCAAAGGAAATGAATTGGGTAATTGTCAACCCACCGTAATATTCTCTTGCTTAGTATAAAGTTCAAACCCAAATGATAACACTTTTTATTTTAGAAAGCAATTGAAATTATATATTGAGACATTCTATTCTACTCAGTCAAATGAAGCAACTGCAGTTTTTCTTCCGTTTAGGAGCAGTCTGGTGCTTTCATCTTCAAAGCAGCTATTTACATATCAACAGCTTTGTTCAGCTCCCCTGTTCTTTGGTCAAGTGTGAAATTACAATGAAAAGTAGGGAACAGGGTGACACCCACAGATAGTAAAATAAAAAAGGCAAAGAAGTAAACAAGACTATTAGAACAAATGAACAATATGGATTAAAAGTGCACGTGGACTGTCTAAAGTTAAAATTGAATTTAATTTTTATTGTTATAACTTTTTTTAACATCCTGGATGTTTATTTCCTCATTAGTTCAAATCTGATCAACTTGTAAAATGTGTGGGTTTTTTTTTTCTTTATGAAGAAAGTTACTGAAGTCAATGTGGCCTCTAAGATGATTTTATGTAACTGAACATTATTCTATAAGATAAGCTTCATCAGAGCCTCCCAACCTTTCCCTGGGCTGGCTGATTGCACACCAAATACATTAGAGGAGCAAACTGTCATCAGTTAGGTTTATAATATTAAATTTTGTCATCATAATTTCATGCTATTTTTATTTCAAAGACCCATCTACAAGTATGGCTGGGTGCAGTGGCTTATGCCTGTAATCCCAGCACTTTGGGAGGCCAAGGGGGGAGGATTCCTTGAAGTCAAGAGTTTAAGACCAGCCTGGACATCATAGTGAGACCCTCATCTCTACTAAAAATAAAAAAATAGCCAGGTATGGTGGTGCACACCTGTAGTCTCAGCTACAGGGGAGGCTGAAGCAGGAGGATCCCTTGAGCCCAGGAGTTCGAAGTTGCAGTGAGCTATGATTGCGCCACTGCACTGCAGCCTGTGCAACACAAGACCCTCCCTGTCTTAGAAAAAATAATCTGTAAGCATTCAGTGCTTTGAGGGGAATGGTCTTGGAGAAGAGGGATTAGGTTGAAATAAATAAATAAATATTTTCCCAATCCTACAGAGAACCCAAATCACTTTGGTTTATTTTAGAAATTAGAAGCTTATGAAATATAACACGAAGTTTTCTTATAATTTTTTATTGTTTTTAAAAATCTCATTTTATTTTTTTAAATTTTCTTTTTTCATTTTGTCATTATTGAGAAGTAAAAATATATATTTATTATATACAACATGATGCTTTGAAATATGTATACATTGGGGAATGGCTCAGTTAAGCCACTTAACATATGTATTACCTTACATTCTTATCATTTTTTGTGATGAGAACACTTAAAATCTATTCTCTTAGCAATTTTTGAAATGCAGTACATTATTATTAAGTACAGTCAACATGTTGTACAATAGGTCTTTTGAACTTATTCTTCCTGTCTAACTGAAATTTCGTACCTTTTGGAGAACATCTCCTTAAATCCCCCCATAATGGTTTATTCTGCTATATATAATGTGTATAGTTCTCCTGAGACTAAAATCACCCGGGACCTTTTCTAAGTCTACTCATAGATTCTACTCTGACCAGTCAATTGCTCTGAGATTTTGTGAAACAAATTGATTTTTAGCTGGTGGATATGTTTAACAGTAAGAAATGATCACTGTATTTTTATGGACTGTATAGATACTGTCATTCCTTCCATCTCAGGAAAGGCATGAGAAACCATTTCAAAATGTAAATATAAATACTTATAAGCCAACCTATTTTTACTGGCTAGAACTATTCAGACAAGAGAAGTAACATTTTACACTCCCAAAAAATATGGTAAAGCTTAAAAAGATTTTTTTAATATGTAATATTTACATATGAAAAAGTAACATATATACATTTAAAAAACATAATAATAAATTAAAGACCCATGAACCAACCACACAACTGAAGATCTAGAATATTAACAATACCTACGTGTTGCTTCCCTGCCTCCCCACACTCACAGATGTCCACTGGAATGAATTTTGTGTTTATCAAAGATTTTACCACCTATAATCACATCCCTAAATGACATGCTACTCAGATATGTTTGTTATTCAGCTTTACAAAAGGTAACATGATAGTGTACGTAGCCTTCTGTGACTTGCTTTGCTTTTTCCCACAACATTATGAGTCAAAGATTCATCCACTTTGTTGCATGTCACTGAACCTCATTCATTTTCCCTGTTGTATAGTATTCTCTTGTATAGACGCACCGCAGCTTATTTATCTGTTTTCCTGGTAGTGGACATCTGTGTTGTTCCCAGTCATTTGCGATTATCTCCTAGTGCTTGTAAGTGAGAGTTTTTCTTACATACCCAGGGGTGGAATTCCTGGGTTATGAGGTGTACTTACGCTCTCCTGCACAAAAGAATTCCAAATTGTTTTCCAAAGTGGTTAGACCTCCTTCATCAGCAGTGCATAATATTGTCCTTTGTATGTCCAACTTAGAGGTCTAAGGAATAATCAATGTTTGTGTAACTGAACTGACTTGAAATACCTATTTTCGTAAGTTGATTCTTTTTCAAGGTTTCAGGAAGAGCTTCAGGTCTCACTAAGGTTGTTACAGCACATGAACTCTGTCTCCTGGGCTTCTCTGCTCAATTTTGGTTTAGTTTGCTCACAGATGCCCCTTCCAGTGTACTATGCTCTTAATCTTCTCCTCCATAATTAGTTCCATCAACAGTATCTATTCCTTGTTTTCTGAATAAATTCACATTAATGGCTTCATATACTGCCCTACTCATACAGGGGTAATATCCACCATATCAACAATAATAATATTGACTAACATTTATAAAATCAAATGGTATCAGTCACTCACTTATCCTCCACTTCAGTTTAACAAAGAGCCAAATGAAAATCAAGATAAAATATCTGATTTCTGCTTGTAGAATTGCATTGGGAGACACGGAAAAGTCTGGCCCCATCCTTATTTGACTTGCTCCCAGTTCTCATGGAGAAGCTTAAGAAAGGCTGCTCTCCCTGTATCAGGGGTCACGCCTTGACCCTCAGGTTATCACTTGGGAGCAGGAAGCTAAGGAAGAAAGGATATTCAGTTCCAGGGCACGCAGGTGGTAGGCAGGAGACAGAGACAGAGACAGGCAAGAGATGGAGACTTAGGTTGTCTGCATTTCAGTGTGGCAGCCCTATCCTTGGAAACCATGGCCCACTGGAAGCCAGACCCGCCCTAATCACATAGCTCATCTTTCTTCCTGTGGAAGAAATGAACTACTCTGTGTTAAACACTCTATATACATCATCTCATATAATCTGCATAACATCCTTATGCATAGATATTCATATTTCATTACTTGTTATAGATGAAGAAACTAGAAGATTTAAAAAATTATAAAGAATTTCATAGCTAAAAGTGATAGAGCTGAAATTGGAACTCATCTATTGACTATGCAGCCTAAAAGTTTAGCCTCTTTCCTATACTGCTGCTCCTTTCTCTAACAGGAACCCTCTGGAAACCCAAGGCCTACATTCAACAATTAACTACAATAATGTCAAGGCCTGACACCAGGGCAAGTCATAAGGCAGAAGCCTCAGGATCACTTGGTTCCCCTAAAAATCCACATTGTATAATTGGCTCTGATTGTGGGATTCCAAATTCAACATTAAAAAACTAACTTAGTAATGGTTCCACTTAGACACGTTAGTACTTAAGTAAACAAGCATCCATGTGCCTGGCACTCTTTTGGGTGCCATGTAAGCTCCTACACATGTACCTGTGCCCGCACGCCCACACACGTATACACGCAAAATGTAAAAGACATATTGCCTGCCCTGGAGAAGCTTGAAATCTAATGGAGGCCAAGGGTGAAGAAGGAGGAAATATTTCATTCAACAAATTTGAGTGCCTTACATTTCAGAGAGATATAAGCCCATGGCATAGTTAGTAGAAATCAAGGGGGGGTGATAGATTGTGCTAAGGAAGTAGAATCAAAGGATTGGGTACCCAAGAGGATATGGGTGTGACAGAAACAAACAATGTGATCTGGGTGGACTCCTCACTTTAAGATTTGCATGAACAGGTGGTGTCATTTGCCAGGAAGGAGAATAAATGGGAGAAGAACACGTTTAAGTGGAACATGATGAGTGTAAACAGACAAGTGTAAAAATGGCTAAAGTAAGGCCACCATGAAAGATGATCACAGAGCTGTGTAGCTATCACCAGAGTTGTGATAGTTAATTTTATGTGTCAATTTGACTGGATGAGGGGTGCCCAGCTATCTGGTTAAACACTATTTCCGGGTGTGTTTGTGAGGGTGTTTCTGGATGAGATCAGGATTTGCGCAGCAGAGTAGACTGTCCTCCCCAGTGTGGGTGGGCATTGTCCAACCCATCGAGGGCCAGAGTAGAACACAAGACAGAGGAAGAAGGAATTCACTCTTCTTTTCCACCTCACTGTGTGGGCTGAGACATCTCATCTGATCTTCTGCTGCACTCAGACTTGGATTTATACCCCCGGCTCTCCTAGTTCTCAGGCCTCTGGGCTCACACTGGAACTGCTCCACTGACTTTCCTGGGTCTCCAGCTTGCAGATGGCAGGGTGAGAGATTTCTCAACCTCCATAAACGTGGGGGCTAATTTCTCATTATATAAGTATGTTTCCTATTGTGTTTGTTCTATGGGGAACCCTGACAAATACAGAATTTCAGGGCTTATTACCAAGATGAATAATCGTCATCCTAATTTCTAATCATTCCAAGATGCCTCACACATCCTACTTGGGTACTTCCGAGACAGTGTGTATTGAACTCTCAGGCAGGACACCTGAGCTCTCATGTGTTCCCTCTTGCTTCCTTCTAGAATATCATAAAATCAGCGCTGACATTTAGGTGACATATTTCCATTTTTTCAGGCTCTGAGATCTTAGTCTATGAATCAATATGTTAAGCGCTGAAGGAGAGATTCTGTCCTGAATGTGTCAAGCTGCCAACCTAAGAAAGGATGTGTTCTTCATAAGACTGCTGTATTTTCTTCCTTTAGAAGTACCTTGATAGCAAACCTGGATCTTTGAATAGAGTAATGATTTTGGTTCATATGAGTCATGGTAAAACTCCATCTCTTCCCCAGAACATTAATTTTCATTAATCAATGATTTCCTTTGACTTAAAGTCTTCTTTGTTCTGCTTACTAAACATGAGTTAATGTTGATGCCCACAATATACATGTGATGTAATAATCTCATGATGATCCTTTTAGCAACATCAGTTTTATAACAGTACAATTGAACACATCTTCATTTAACAACTCCTATGTCCTGGCAATACAGTAGTGAACCAGGCAAACACATCTGCCTTCATGGAGCTTATAGTCTGGTCAAGAAGAGTCATTTAACAAATAGTTGCAGTGGGGATGAGAGTTATATACTGGGAAGTACAGAATGTCGTGGGAATCTGGAAGAAGAGGGTGTAGCCTACTACGAAGCTTGTCAGTTGCAAAGAGCTTTTATTTGACCCTCATATCAAACCTGTGCACTAGGTTATCCCATTTTAAGTTTGAGAAAACAGGCTCCATGAGCTCAATAGACTTTCCCCGTAGTTGGTAAGTGTCCAAACCTTTGATTTCAATTCCCAAACTCTTTCCACTAAACCACTGCAGAATAACAATAGCGATTTCGATGAAATTGTCCTAGATATGGATAAAAGAAGGACTAGTAACCAGCCTACCAAATCCCACCTTAGAAACTCTTCCTGGGATTTATGATCTCTAATCATCCAACAGAACACACATTAAGAAAGACATTCTTGGTGCTTTTCTGCTTATTCAAACCTTGCACCTGTTAGGTTGGGGGAGGAGCCTACAGTTCAGGTGCTGCCCACATGAAGCCTAAGAATAGAGTAGCCCTGGGAAAGCACCCAGACAAATTGGCCCCTGGCAAGAGCTTGGCCTGGAATTCCCTTAGGACTAATTAAGCCCACCCTGAACTGGAGCTGTCCAGCCGGGACAGAAGGCATGGAACCGCTATTGAAGGTAGTGGGAGGTAATCTAAGAAGTGGGAGCAGGCCGATTGGGGAAGAAGACCAGAACTCGAAGTACCTCTGATGTAGTGAGTTTCCCGTTTTCCTACAGTATTCCCCAGCCTGGAATCAAGGCAGCCCTATGAAGTCTGGAAGTAGACCTTGGGTGTGCACAAAGAAAACACCAGGAGAAGTCCTCTAGTTCTGACTCAAGATGTGCAAAGGGAATGACTAACAGGGTTTTTTCTCTCCTTTCTCTCATGTCCCATCCCCTAGACAGTTCCCTGTAGCAGTCTCAGCAGGAGTCTGCAGGTGCCTAAAACCCTGAGGGAGGGCATCCTTCCTCTCTAGTCCACGGAGCTGGAATTCCCAAAGGGTAGAGGGCACCTCTCTCTGCCCTTCTCTGCTTATCCTCAAATGTAGGTACAGCTGCAGCTGAGAAGTGACTAAAGCCCAGCTTTCTGGCTATACAGAAGACAGAAAATGGATAATTCGGACTTCACTAAAATTTAAAACTTTTGCCCTGCAAAAGATACTGTTAAGAGAATAAAAAGACAAGGTATGGACTGGGAGCAAATATTTGCAATTCGTATATCCAATCAAGGATTTCTATGCAGAATATATAAAGAACTCTTAAAACTCAACAGTAAGTAAACATAGCCAATTGAAAAATGGGCAAAAGTAGAATTTTACAAAATTTATATAAGTAGTTCACCCTCAAAGAGAGAGAGCATAACTCTCCACTTCCTGAGTGTAGGCTGTGCATAGTGACTTCCTTCCAAAGACTACAGTATGGGAAGGGGCGGGGAGAGAGTCACTTTACGGTGGAGGAACCTGACAAACACTACCTCGGCCAGGTGATCAAGGGTGACATCGACAGTGATAAGTCATATAAGAGCACGTACTTTTGATAAGATGTGATGGCATTTTTCCTCTGTGGCCTTTCTCCCCCAAACCCACAATCCTAGTCTAATCATGAGAAAAACATCAAGCAAAGAGCAATCGAGGCATGTTCTGCAAAATACCTTAATCAGTACACTTTAAAATTATTATAGTCATCAAAAACAAGAAAAGTCTGAGAAACGGTCACAGCCAAGAGGGCACTAAGGAGACATGATGACAAAATGTAACATGGTGTCCTGGATGGGATCCTGCCACAGAAAAAGGACATTAGGGAAAACCTAAGGAAATCTGAAGTGTGGACTTCAGTTAATAATGTATCGACACTGCTTCATTAATTGTAACAAATGTACCATATTTATGTAAGAGGTTAATCACAGGGGGAACCGAGCACAAGGCGTAGGAAGATTCTGTTACATTCCCAGATTTCTTAGAAATCTAAAACTGTTCTAAAAAATAAAGTTTATTTTTTTAAACTACATCAAAAGACAAGAAAATGGCAAAAAACTTGAGCAGACACTTCATCAAAGAGGATATATGAATGGCAATTAAGCACATGAAAAGATGCCCAACACCTTTGTTCAACAGGGAAATGCAAATTAAACCACAATTAGAATTACTACCTGATGATTCTGACAGTCCCAGGTGTTAATAACAAGAGGTCTTAGTTGTCATTCTGTGCCTGATGTGCTTACAAGTAAGAGATCGCTGCTTGTTTGATAAAGCAAATATTCTGGCTTTCTTGAGCCGAGAAAAATGTTCTGTTCTTGAGAGCTCTGTTCTTGAGAAGGAAAACTGCTGCTCCGCCATGTCCAGGTCTTTGCTTACTGCACGGTGTTCGTGTGCAGTCTCTGGCGGGGCTGGAGGGCACAGGAACCGGCAACGTCTTTGTCCTGCAGGGGAGAGGAGGCCACAGAGGAAGCTGTAGCTGGGAGTCCTGCCCAGTCGGGGGTAGCTGACTGCTGTAGCCCTCAGTAGCTGCACAGGTGATGCCGCCTTCCGGCCATGCCTGACAGAAAATTCTGGATCTTCTCCCAGTGGGCTTAGCCCAGAAGTGGGCACGATACACCTCATGTGCCAGGAAAGGCCCAGCTGACTATATTTGGGAGGCCCCCCCCCCTGGACCAGGGGTGGGGAACCTGCCGCCTTGGGGCCACATGTGGCCTTCTGGGTCCCTGAGTGCAGCCTTTCAACTGAATCCAGAGTTTACAGAACAAATCCTTTTAATAAAGGGCCTGGACTCTGTAGTCAGGAGAGGCCCCGAAGCACGTAGTAGCCTTCCGGGAAGCAAGAGCCCTGTGACACTGCACAGGCCCATGAGTTGCTGAGTCGTGGGTCCCTCTGGCTGCCTACTGTCGCTGCCGTCCCCCTTCCTGGAGCCCCGTCCCGTGTCCCACCCCGTGCCCCCATCCTCAGCTGTCCTCCACTCTGAGTCTCACCTGTGTGATATCTCATACCGGTTGTCTACATCGTGCATGTGAGCTGGGGCTTTTATATCACAGAGCTGATGCAGAGACAGTCATATGGACAATAGCTTAAAGTCACAGTTCTTGACCTTGGCTGCATATTTGAAGCAGCTGGGGAGTTTTTTAAACTCCCATATCTACATCTACCCCAAACTAATTACAATATAGTTTTGGGGGCGGGCGATGGTGATAATGGGATCCAAGCATCGATATATTTTTAAAACTTCCTAAGTGAATCTAATGTTTGGCCAAGGGTGAAAACCACTGATTCTGGCCTGGGGCAATGGCTCACACCTGAAATCCTTGAACTTTGGGAGGCTGAGTTGGGAGGATCACTTGAGGCCAGGAGTTCAAGACCAGCCAGAGCAAGAGCAAGACCCTGTCTCTCTAAAAAAAGAAAAATTAGCCAGGTGTGGTGGTGGGTGCCTGTAGTTCCAACCAACTACTTGGGAGGCTGAGGCAGGAGGATCACTTAAGCCCAGGAGTGTGAGTCTGCAGTGAGCTGTGATGATGCCACTGCACTCCAGTCTGGGTGACAGAGAAGACCCTGTCTCCAATACAAAAAAGCCCCACTGATTTGATGGGAAACAGAGTAGAGTAAAGGAGCGAAGTTATTGGTCTACCAACAATAACCAATAATAAGGGTCTAACTGAACCTTCCTTTAGCTCAACTAGAAAGTTCTTACAGCAGGCAAGGTAGCAATGGAAAGGTGGGACAGCTTTGAGCAATCATGAGAGTTGGGATCAGCAAAGCTTGGGGACATTGGAGAGTCAAAGAGAGGGGAGTCTAGAGGAGACCAAGGGTTCAGGTTCCATTAAAGCAGTATAAGAAAGGCAGGAAGAGGAAAAAAATAATTTTGGCTGTGGACATACTGGATGTCACGTGCTTCTGGAGCTATCCAGGTAGCAGTATCAGACGCTCAGAGGAGACGTGGCCAGAGATATAGTTTGGAAATAATTAACATTAAATGGTACCTGAAAGCTTGGGAGTCAGGGAGATTATCTTGGGGGAGCAGGTGGAGTGGGAAGAAAAGAGCCCTGGGGAGCAGCAGACAGGAGGGCAGAGGAAAAGGAGGCAGCCAAGCAGACTGAGAAGTCAGAGGGAGAGAAGGAGAACCATGAGACGTGTCACAAAAGACAAAGGCAGGAAGAGAACTCGTCAGCAGGTCTGCTGCTGCTGCTATATCAGGTGTGGTGCTTACTGACTTGGGCTATATGGAGGTCAGTGGGGACTCAGGCTAGACCATTCTGGCAGGGTGGCGGTGGCAGAGGCCTGAGGGAAATGAGGAAAAGAGACAGCAAATATAAATCACTCTTTTGAAAAAATGGCTGTGAATGGAAACAAAGCTACTCAGTGGTAGCTGGAGGAGAATGCAGAATTCAGGGAAGGAGTGTGTGTGTGTGTGTGTGTGTGTGTGTGTGTGTGTGTGTGTGTCTGTTTATAAGCTGCAGCAATGGAATTAGTGCCAACGAAGAGATTGAAACTCCAAGAGACAGATGGATAATTGATCCATCAAGGTTCAGGAGTGGAATGGAATGGTACCTAGAGATGGTATAACTTTGGGCACAAGAGACACCTTTGTTTTGTTTACTCTGTGTGAGGAAGAATGAGAGAGAGAGAGAGATAAGAAAGGTATCTCTAAGGAAGATTGTTTTATGAAAACATTATTTGAAACTTTCCTCTTACAAGGCCAGTGTTGGTGTAGTGGGGGCTGGTGCTGAAGTCTGGGCTCTGACAACAAAGGAAAAAGGAGACTTTTAGGAACAGAAGGTGCCAAGGAGTGAGTGAGAACTGAATCCCAAGAAGTGCTGAGTTTCAGAGTCGAGAAAATCAAGACTGGTCTTCAAGTCCAAAGATTACAAATGGGGCCAAGACTACCACACCACACCAAAGTCAGGTGCCCTGTGGGGTGTGCATGGGAAGCAGGGTGGGGGATCAAGGACATATCAATAGTAAGGAGAGTCCTGGCGGCGGAGGCTCTGTTGGCCGTCACCTGGGCCCAGTCTGAGTCCGGGCAGAAAGTTGGGAGATTGCCCTCTGCAGGGCGGCTCTTTCTCTCTGCCCTCAATGAAGCAAGACTCGTGGTGTCTGTTGAGCAAAAGCAGGGAAGAGCTTGGTAAGGAGCCTGGAGAGCAGTAAAGTTCTGGAAAGCGACAGTAGAAAAGGAAGCTGATGAAAGACAAGTAAAAGAGTGGTCCAGCTGAAATTGGAGACCAGGAATTTGTCATGGCATCGGTCCTCATGGTTAAGTTATTGTCGCCATTTGTGCCCGGCAGCCCAGGTACAGTGGCAAACAGACAGCACTGTGAGATCCATCCTTTTGCGGGGCAGGTGCAGCAAAAGCCCAGGGCCCAGGCAGGTGAGGAGGCTGAGGAAAGATCAAGCCAAATAGGTGCAAAAGAAATGTGTATAAACAGATTGAACGTAGACATACAATTATATAGCTAGTGAGTGACTCACAGTTGTGAAAATTAACCCAAGGCTGTTTGCAGATGGCACTTCTCCACTTTCTAAGAGTAAAACCTCCTGGTTCTTTCACTCAAGAAGATCATCTTCCTCCGCACTCATTATACAGACCTCTCAGTTTCCCCTTCCCTCTCCAAAGGAGACTGTTACTCTCTCTTATTGTTTCTGCGTGGGTATCAGGTAGACAGAGAAGCAGCTGAAGTTCTAGAGCTACTTTTGCAATGAGTACCTAATATTTAAAGAGTGATTGAATTGACAGTCTTTGAAAACTCAAGGTCCACAAGTCTGTATTTTTTGGAGGGAGAACATTGGTTATTTCCAGTGGGCATTTCATTAATGAAGAAAAAGCAGAATTCCACAGACTAACCTGGGTTGACATTTACTTAAAATATGCGAAGTGCTATTTATCTGGATTACCTTATTAGGATGCCCTGGCTCTGCTGGATAATTAAAGGGCAGCTGGAAAATGAGGATAAAATTGTGCCAATATTTTACAAGAAGAAATTTTAGGGCTCCCTCTCCTTGTTTAGTGAACTTAGTCTGAACTAATGAAAGTGTTATGTTGGGGCCAAGGGGATAGAGTAGGGGCAGGTTGAACTCCCTCTTGTTTTAAAAAGAACCTTGTTTATTCTAGTCAGTAAAAACACTGGAGGGATGGAGGTAAGGATATGAATCTTTCCAGTTTTAATAAAAAAAATGAGTTCTTGGCTCATTCATTCTATTTTGTGACATTATATTGCATTATAAAATATGGAAAATGAAACCCTGAGAAGAATGCCACCTCCCTATATTTATTGGAAATTAAGACATAAAATATCTTAATGAGAATTTATGAGGAAAAAAACCCTGGATAATCTTGGAGAATCTTGCAAAGGATGATGCCTCCTGTAGGCACTCAATATATATTAATATTGTAGATGGTCATGAGAATTTAAATTTGGTTCTCTGCTCCAGGTCTGCTGCCTTCTTTCTCCTACCATGGTTACCTAAACTTATGCAACTACAATGTGCAAGGCTTTGAACAGAATTTATATTCCCATTTCAGTGTGGAATGCATTAACCAAACTACAATATGGCAGATCTGAAATGCTGGGGTCCACACCAACCATTAAAAGTGATAAAAATCACCATTCCTATTCTTTGGAAGAAATGCTGACTAGGGCTGGTGAGGTAGAGACAGGGAGGATGAGACGGGATACGGGGCTCTGCCCCAGTTGTGAGTGGGATCATCATGGCTAGGTGGCATGGCAGCCAATCGTGGTTCACGGGGAACCGTTTCAGGATAAGCCTGTTGTTCAAAGGCTAGGAGTGCTGACTGGGTACCTGAGTGAGACTAGATCAGAGTCAAGGTCATGGGGCAAGGCCATCACGATTCAAATAAGGTAACCAGTGCTGCTGACAGAAGCAAGGAAATTCAGCATGCCTGGGGGTGTGGTGTCTGGAATTTGGAAAGCCTCTTCCTAAGACAGATGAATCCATGGTCCACATAGTCAACTCAGATGCATGCCTTTATTTAGCCTTGCTTTATCCTTCACTGGGGCTTTAAAAGATCCCTTTTACAAAGAGGAGGCAAGTTGGTGTAAGGAGAGGCTCGGATGTCATGGGAAGTCCAAAGCTTTGGAGCCAGACCAACTCAGGTGAATCTCAGCCTCAGCACTTACTACCTTCCTGGACTTCAACAAGTGAACTGATGTCTCTAATATCCTCTCCTAACTGGGAGGTGGGGATAACAATACCTACCTGCCAGGCTGCTGTGAGCCTCCAATCCTGTAATGCATGAAGTATCTAACTCACAACAGTTTCCTAATATTTCTCTTTCCCATTCAAGAGTAAACATTCAAACAACCTAGGTGCCTAGGTGATGTAGGCCTCTACTGAAAAGCCCCATGTTTCAAATGGGGCAAGAAGAGCATTCCCTTGCCCAAAATCACAAAACGTGGTTCTCAAATTTGGCCCCTGGACCAGCAGCAGCATCACTGGGAGTTCAGGCCCCATCCTAGACCTACTGAATCAGAAACACAGGAGACAGGACTCTGCAACCTGTGCTTTTCCCAGCCCTCCAGCTGATTTCAATGCACAATGAAGTTTGGAAGCTATCGTATTAGGGTCAGCGAGGTCAGTACCTCACAGTACACAGCAGGTACAGAGCTCACAGGACTCAAGTAAATAGGTTACACTGAGTGCAGTCTCATATTTACCTGCTCTGAGTCACTCAGTGTTGGTAATACTTTACTCTGAGCTGCACAGTGTTGGTCTCAAGTAAAGTCTGCATCGTGATGGTACCTGAGTCCTGGACTTGGGAAGAACAGTGATTTCCAAAATTGTTTCTACTGTCAGACCCTGTACATATCAGACCTGTCACATGCCTTAATCAGGCTTGGGAGACAAGCAAAACCCATCACCTCTCTGTTGCATGAAGCCATTTGTTAGTGGGCACTATTGCCTCCTCTTTTCTTCTTCCCAGCTGTACGTGGTGACTGAATATCAAAGTGGCCACTGGGTAACTTGGGATGCTTTCGACTGTTGCAAAACCTCAGAGTCTCAAAAGTAGTAATAACTATCCACAACCACCCAAAGAAAAAGCTTCCGAATGTCCTTGATAGTGTAGCCTGGGGATCTGAGGAGCAAATTTCTGACTTCTGCAGCCCAGAGCAGAGGAGGACCCAGAGGAGATGCTGCCCCCTTCTCTACCCCGCACCTGATCCTGCAGGCCCTGTGTGGAGTGCTGTCTCACTGTGGATTTTGAAATGACTCCTCAGCAGGTGTCTGTCATGCTCTGGGTTAAGTGCACACCTGCTCCCTCTCTCTTCTACTCCTTTCATGGGACAGCAAAACAAAATACAGCCTTGAGCTCAAAACATATGCATTCACAAATGAGCCTCTTTCAACAATGCCCAAGGAGATTTGAAAAACAAAACCAGCTTTCTCTCTTGTACACACAGTGGCCACCAAAGGATAAGCATTGTTCTGTCAAGGTCCAACGCTTGCTAGAGTGATCGCTGGAACCTTCAGGGAAGAGAGATTGTGTTTATAATGAGAGGAAAATGGATTAATCAAAACTCTAGCCTTCAGCTGTCAGCACTAGAATACAATATGTCAATTGGAATATGAGGTGGCTTTGACAAGAATACCATCTTGCTTGCTTTAGTCAATCCTATTTGGAGCAACCTGATTTAAGCAATGATTTTCTCTGCAGCAAATGAATGCATACCAAGAAAATCTATTAGCTATGAAAGTTGTGGCATTGATTTTAAAATAAAATGCTATTGCAAAAGAAGGAAACCATATTCTAATATCTCCACTTCTGACAGCCTGTATAAGTCTCAGGAGAGATCTATGTGCAAAAATATATCCCTTTCATAAGGCACAAATGACTTGTGTGTTAATCAACAGCCTATAGACTCTATATGATCACCAGCAGTTTGATTTAAATTAAAAATCTAAAACAAAAATTTGTTTAAACTGTCATTACTTCCTGGGTTTAGAGATACTTACATTCCTGTAAGTTCTTTATGAAATACATCGTGTTACCTACCAATGAATAGATATGAGTAACACCATCCTCCCGCCCTAAAAGAACATGCAACCATGTCACCAGAGTTAGATTAGGAGCCTATTTCAAGCTTCTTCCTGCTTCACAGCCGGTGTGACTTTCGAACAGTGTTGTGTGACAGGGGAGGGGCCCTATGGATTTGAGACCATCACTTTCAAATTCTCCAGGCATGAGTGATGTGACGTCTGTACCTATTCCAGTATAAGCATATCAGTAATCTAAAACTCATCTACTGAGATGTTGTTTGGACAAGTTGCCTTAATATTACTCAAAGCCAAAATTGAGAAGAAAATAGTTTTTAATGGAATTTCACTTCGGATCCATCCCTTTGGAGTTCTCTTTCACACTGAGTGTCTCCGTTCTTCCTAGGTACAATGTCTTCACACCACTCTGAGCCTTACTCTGTCTGATAGGGGCTCTGTCCCTCAGTTTCCTCCTATGTAAAGTGAGGATATACATTGTTCATACTCACAACATTCATATTGATCGTTTCTAGAGGATTAAATTAAATAATGATGACATAATGATAGAGAAGGGACCTAGCCTGTAGAAAGTGCTCAAGAAATGTTAGCTCTTATTATTATTCTGCTTATACTGAGCTGCTCCAGGAGGCCTAAGACTAAGTAATTTAATGTTTCTGTTTCTCCATTTGAGCACTGAAAAGTTGACTTTGTTTCCTAGTAGCTAAGAAAAAAACAAAGCAAAAAGCAAATCATATTTATAAATATATGTATATGTTTGTGTATATATATATGCACACAAACACATACATGCATACATACAACAGGTGAATTTTTCATTGTAATGGCAAAAGAGAACTTATAACTCCATATGCAGATAATCCCTTCTTTGAATTAGGTTCAGTATGAAGTTATGTTTGGGGCACCCGTATAAAGACTGTTTGAGAACAGTAAATGATATCTTCAACCAAGGCTTTGCAAAGTATTAAAAAGAAGGAAGGAGAGGAAGAAAAAGAAGCAATGCTTTTAAGCAGACTGCTCTCGGGTCAGTCCTGTCCTAAAGCTGAGGTCCTAAAGCTTAGGTTACTATCTAAAGTTTTCAGGTAGTAACTCAGAGAGGGCTTTTCTCTAGGGATTTTCTCACTGATGATCTGTGTTAACACAAGGGGAGAACCTGAGGACCCCAGAGCCAGCCGTGCCTCTCAGAACACAGCCCCCCACACCCCCGGGGCATTTCACTAACATGCAGATTCCTAGGCCCACCTGAGACCTAAGAAATGAGAACTTCCAGGGCAGCCTCTGAGTCTCCTTAAAAATACTCTCTCAAAGCAATTATGATGCACACTGAAGTATCAGAACCACTGATTTTTTGCAACATGTTGACAAATGTGCTTTTCCAAATCCAGTGCCTTAGATGGGCGTTGGGCAGATGCCGAATCCTCTAAATCTGAGACTGAGCTGTGGAGGGGGTCAGAGCAGTTAATGAAATGGAGAGTCTTGTGCTTAGACACAGCACCCAAGGAGAGAGGCACCATTTGCTTGTGATTATTTAAAAACCAGACTTCTAGTTCTCAAAAGCCATTTAGCACGGACATGGGAAACTGGGTGTCTGCCGGTGAAGCCAACAGTCTCCAGGGATGAAAATAGCATCCTTTAAACACTTACCCGAATACGTGGTTGAGTCACTGAAGTTCTGTAATGCTTGGCACAATTTAGGTGCTCACTAAGTTTATGTTAAACAACTGAATACCAAGAAGAATATGTCATAAGCCTAAACAATAAGCAGGACTGTAAAGGCCTATGCACAGCACTGTTGGAAAACAGAAACAGAAGGCTTCCCAGAGGAGGTGAGATTTGAGTGACCCTGAGGAAGGAGCGGAGCTAGTAGGACAGAGGAGTGACACCCAGGCAGAGCAAACAGTGTTACAAAGGCACAGACACAACAGAGACTTGTCTTGTTCAGGAATTCTGAGTAGTTCTACATGGCAGGAATCCCACAGTTCCACAGAGAAGAGCTGCAGAGGCCAGGGCCAATGACCAAGGACCACTGAGATCCTGCAGGATGATTTCAGGGGTAGAGGCAGAAAGGAAAACTTAGCTAGATGCCAAAGTCCTTCAGGAAAGAGTTGCAGTGCCCTGAGAGTTGGCAGAACACAGTGATGGAGACAGGCGACAGGATGGGTAGAATGAGCTTCCCTGCTGGGTGATGGGGAACGAGCATCTTATCAGAGCTGGTGTGGGAGAATGTGCCACCTTACTCAAGATGGGGCAAATTAGGGAGGAAGGGCTTGCAGAAGACAAGGAACTGGAGACAGCAGTCCACAAAGAGGTTGAAAATGTAGAAGAATTGTATTCCAAAGGACAGGGTAGAAATGGCCAAGAGGGGACACCAGAGGGGTATGAGGGGCTGGAAAAGGGAGAAAACCTGTATGGGGCTCATGCTTCCATCAAGCAGTGTGTGTCTAGGCAGGACAGCCCTGGAAAAGAGGCAGTGCCACCCACTTGGCCTTCAGTTCTAAGTAGAAATTCGGTCCTGGGCCCCAGATTGCCTGTTTGACTATTGATGTAGGCAGTGTAGCTTTAGATTGGGGGGTAAAGCCACTTGTTTTGGCCATTGTATACAGTCCAATATTCCATTTGCCTATGTTCTCACTTAGTTAAAAAAAATATGCAATAGTAATCACAGAAGAATCCGGCCCAATTCCTGATTGCTTCTTATGCGCCCTATTTTAGGAGAGTGTGTTCTCAAATTTATCAAGACAAAATGAGCACTAACAGGCTGGCTTGTTTTCAGTGCTTTCCCACTCAACAGAACAGTAACCAGAGTTAGTGTCTATTCTGGGGAAAATATATCTGCAGAATTCACCAGGATAAATTCCCTGATGAAGAATGACAGAGGTTCCACTCTCAGCACAGAGTCTAAACTATGACCGGAATCCTAGAGGGGAGGACATTTTACCCTTTACTACAATTCAACAGTTATTTTTAAGTTTATAAAGTTGGTGGTTCCCAATTGCAGAATGTCTCAAGAATCTATAAAAAATGGGAAGAGACTGACATAACTGTTTAATTGAGGGGGTCATGTGTCCAGTGAGCAGCAAACCCTGTTTCTGAGTCCCGGTGACCTAAGCCACACGGCAGGAAATGATAGCCCCTAAACCTCGCTCGTTATTGTCCCTGATGGCCAAGCTGAGCCTCTGCTATTAAGATGGACTCTCGAGCAGGGTTGTTTGTTGACAGTTTCGTTCCATTGAGGAGGTAATTGCTGGGAAAAGTACCTGAACTTAGGAAGCCTCCACATGGAATGATCTGGCTTTCATTTGTGCATTGTGTTGATAGCTATGCCATTAGTTTCACCACCACTGTCCTATCTGGCAAATTGTATTAAACCTAACTATAATGGCAAGTTCTCTGCTTATTTTAGTCAATCTGCTTTATGCTTCTATGTAGGTAAAGAGAATACTTTTCCCCAAACCATGTGAGTATAGTCATGTCCAAATCTTTGTCCCTGGGAGGCTCCTGTTCAGTTTTAACCTCTTTCTCACTCCAAAATATCACAGTTCCAATTGTGTGTACTGTTAGCAATTTTGAGGGTCAGAATAAGTTTAATGAAAAAACAGTCACTTTCAAGACAATCTAGGACTTTTATCTGTAGAGTTGAGATAAGCACAGACAAGGTGATCGTTAAATAATCAGTAATACTGATTAGTTTATTTAAAATGCATGTGTAATTAACGCTACACTTTGTTCTGGTGGTTCTCAGACTTCAGCGTGCATCAGAATCAGGACTTGTTAAAACACAAATTGCTGGGCCACACCCCAGACTTTCTAATTCTCTAAGACTGGGGAGTGCCCCCAAAATTTAAAATTCTGCAAGTTACAAAGTAATGTTGATTGTTGCTGTTCTGGAATCCTCATAGTGAGAACCTCTCTTTTATCCCAACAACTATCATTGTAAAGTTTCAGTTTATGGTGATAAGTTGATTAAGCCAGATTTTTTTTTCTCTTTCATTCTTAAAGCTGCTTCTTGAAGTATGGTATAAGGACTACACACATCGGACTCACTTAAATGCTTGTGAACAATGAGTGAGACCCATCCCACACCTCCAAATCAGGGACCCCGTGTGATGAACAAGCTTCCTAGGTGACCCCTATGAACTGCCCTACAACACTGATTCTCAACCTTTGGCTCCATATTGAAATCATTTGGAGAGCTCTAAAGAACACAGATTCCTGGGTGCCAACTGCAGAGATTGTGATTTAATTGATTTGAATGCAACCTGAGCTTTGTGTAAAAGCTCCCCAGAGGTCTAACATACAGCCAAAGTTAGAAAGCACTGCCCTAAAAGGATAGCCCAGGAATAAACTCTTCCCAATTTGTCCTTCCTTAAACTGTGTTCCTCATGAAAATTTGTGGTCCGCCAGATATTTATAAGTCTATTTTTCAATCTAATATGGCCAGAAAGTACTGGGTTAAACAAAGTTACCAGGTTGTTTGACTCCAGATACCTCAGGCCCCTTAATGTGCTCCTTTGCATCATAATTCTTCCATGTGACATTTCCTGAACAATTTCACTGGAAAACACTTTTTTGAAGAGTACTTTCTTAAATAGGTTTCAGAGAACCCCCTAAAATTGTGTGTATGTTTGTATGTGAACATATTAATACATGCATTTGTGTTTTCTGGAAAGACAACCAATAATATGCATCAGATTTTTCAACCAGTTCTAAACATGATCCATGGATAGTTAAGAAATACTCACCTAGAGTATCAGATACATTTTGGGGAGTGAAGAAGACCTGCAAGGAACATACAATGGAAACAGAATTGTTCCTTCATGATCTGAGACACAATATATCCACCTGGCTGTCTTTGCACTGATACTTGCTAATCCCCTTTCTTTTGTTTTTAAATATCTTTATTGATATAATATTCACATACTATAAGATGCACCTGTTTAATGTGTACAATTTAATGGCTTTAGTATATTCACAGAGTTGTGCACACTTCACCACAATCTAAGTTTACAACATTTTCATCTCCCCCCAAAAAATCCTATACTCATTAAAAAGTTACACCATCCCCTCTCCCTCCCCAGCCCTAGGTGACCATGAATCTACTTTTTGTCTCTATTTCATATAAATGGAATCATACAATAGGTGGCCTTTTGTGACTGATTTCTTTCCCTTAGCTTAATGTTTTCAAGGTTCATCTATGTTATAACATGTATCAGTACTTCATTCCATTTTATTGTTGAATAATGTTCTGCTGTGTGGATATACCACATTTCATTTATCCATTCATCCATTGATGGGTATTTGGATTGTTCTACTTTGGGGATATGAACAATACTGCTATGAACATTCATAGCGGTACAAGTTTTTGTGTGGACATGTGTTTTCAGTTCTCTAGGAGTAGAACCGCTGTGTCACGTGGTAACTCCACGTTTAACATTTTGAGGAGCTGCCAAATTGTTTTCCTAAGTAGGTGTACCATTTTGCATTTCTACCAGCAATGAAGGGTTTCAATTTCTCTACATCTTTGCTGACACTTGTTATTATTTGTCTTTTTTATTACAGCTATCCTAGTGAATGTGAAGTGGTATCTCACTGTGATTTTTATTTGCATTTCTCTAATGGTTAATGACATTGAGCATCATTTCATGTGTCCATTGGCCTTTGTATATCTTCTTTGCAGAACTGTCTATTCAAATCCTTTGCCCATTTTTCAATTGGATTATTTAACTTTTTATTATTGGTTTGTTAAGAGTTCTTTATATATTGTGGATATAAATCCTTTATCAATTATGATTTACAAATATTTTATCGCATTCCATGTGTTGTCTTTTTACTTTCTTAATGTAATATTTTTGGG
Organism: Lemur catta; assembly: GCF_020740605.2. Taxonomy (NCBI): domain Eukaryota; kingdom Metazoa; phylum Chordata; class Mammalia; order Primates; family Lemuridae; genus Lemur; species Lemur catta. The sequence continues at coordinate 80,308,365 of NC_059136.1, read as the reverse complement.
GGATATTTTTGATACTGTATTATTTTCAGTACAAAAGCTTTTAATTTTGATGTAGTCCAAATAATCTATTTTTTGTCTTTTGTTTGCTTGTCCTTTTTGGTGTCATATCTAAGAAACTGTTGCTTAATCCAAGGTCATAAAGATTTATTCTTGCTTTTTCCTAAGAATTTTATAATTTAGCTTATACATTTAGTCTGTGGCCTATTTTGAGTCAATTTTTTTCTATGGTTTAAGGAAGGAGCTCAGCTTCATTCTTTTGCATGTGGATATCCAGTTGTCCCAGCACCATTTATTGAAAAGAATATTCTTTCCCCCTATTGAATTATTTTGACACCCTCCTCATTCTTTTGAAAATTAAGAGACATAGAAAGACAAAATAGTAGCATTTTCATAGATTAAAAATTCACTGAGAACCAGATAAGGTGGATGTGTATGCTGAATACTGTTAATGTCCTAGAGCAATTTAAGAGCCTAATTCAGCATCTATGGGACTTTGATTAAGTACTTCCTCTGTGCAGGCCTCTGGAATAGAAAAGTTAATTCACCACAATTTCTATATAATCTCTTAGGTTAACAAACACATATTGCTCTACAGTAACTTTTCTAATAGAGATATGCACAGGGCAAAATGGACACATTTTGCCCCAAGTGCTTATCTCTGCCTGTGGTATAATTTGGGCTCAGCCTTGAAGGTGAGAAAGGCACTCCAGGAGAGGGGAAAAGACAGTGGCATGGAGGGAAACGATCTGCAGAGACTTCCATCGGACTGGAGGCTTGGGGAGTGACTGTGAAGCGTGGGGAGTAGTTGGAGACGACAGGGAAAGGCAATCAGATTGGGAAGAGCTCTGCTTACCTCCTGTGGAGTATGGGCCACAGTCTACGGGCAGGAGGCAGCCCCTGAGTGGATTTATGGGCAATGGATTGATGGTCAGTTCCTGAGCCTTCTTTGGGAATCTGACTTTGACAAGAGATGATCCCAAGTCTGACATCACTGACCAAGAATCACAGACTTTGCATTCTCTCCAAACCACGTCTCAGGTGTTTACATTGCTTCTTAAAATGGGAAATTTTCCACTATAAGATTCCCAATCATAGTTCAAGCTTTCTTTCTTGTACGAGGGCCCCCATAAAATAAAAGCCTGAGGAAGATAAAATAATAACTTCTCATCAGAGGCCAACCAATTCTCATCAATTTGAGAGTCAGTCCCTGTGTTAGTTATCCTTCAGAGAAAGGGGATGATAGCCCTTGAAGCTATAGAGGCGCCAGAGCTTCAGAGACCCTATATCTTACTCCTGTTGCTACAACAGCTGAAAAATATCCCTTAATTAGCAGCAGCAGTCATGGGATAGCCCAGAAAACAGTAAAAAGTGTTTTTCTTACTCTGATGGAGTCAGGACACAGACACCTACCTGTAACTCTTTCTACTGCATATGCCATCTATGTCCCCAAATATGTAATGGTATTTGATGCTTCCTATTATTAGGACATAGGTTTTGTGTGTGTGTGTGTGTGTATGTGTGTGTGTGCTTAATTGAAAAGGCCTCTTGAGGAAATAATCTATAATGTCCAGGGAGGAAAGTCTGAGTGCTGTTGTTCGTCAAACAGAGCAAGAAAATGTTCCTAAACACTGCAGGAGAGAAATATAATAGCATCTTCAAAATTAGCGGTAAGGAGGGTAGCATAGCAGTGAAGTAAATTTAAACCTGGTATCTGTCACTTACCAGCTATGTGATCTTGGGGAAATACTTCTCAAGCATCAGTTCCTTGATCTATAAAGTAAGGATAATAATGACACCTACCTCATAAAGCCATTGTGGTGATTAAGTGGAACAATCCGTGCAAAAGGCTTTGCTACCCAGCACAAATTAAGTGCTCAATAAGTGATCACTGCTATTATTACAAGGACCAAAGGGATTTGTGTTTTCACTTCAGAAATCAATATAGATCCAGTACACAGAAAATAATCGCGTGTATTCATTGTGCATAAAAGCTTCAGAACTGAGTCCTTGGCCAAACCACATGCTATGTACATTTTACCTTAAGCAATGTGCATTAACTTCTGAGGAAATTGGACTGTTCTTATCTCACTGCCAATGATATTTTTAAAACATGTCCATTATTATAGGAACTCAGCTATATTTGTTTATGATGATTTGTGTATTATTGAAGAGAAAAGCTCTCAGCTATTGAGACATATGAGGAGGACTAGCTTTAGCTGAAGTCTGTGGTTTCTCCAGAAAATTCATCCCAGGTTGCAATTACTACACAAGTGGTAGACATGAGCTGTGTAATTAAGGAAGGGATACATTAACCAAAAAGTTATGATGATAAAAAAAGGGGAAGATGATGTGTAATTAACCTTTCCAACAGTTAACATCAGTGGTTAGCTAAGCCTCTTTTCACAGATCTGCTCATTTGAAAAGTGTTGAATTTTGCTGTGACATTTTCTTAAATATTTAATTTGCCTGCCTGCAGATAAAGTGATTTCCTCTTCATATGTATTTTTTTTTGAGCTATAGAGCTCTGCTTTCACTACACGAGCATTCACAATTATATTTTATTACATACATTAATTTTTAAAGGAGCTGATTTTTCTCTGGATTCTCTAAATATAAACTAATGTCTGATAAATATTAATTATGGGGATGTCAGCCTACTGTTTGTGTATTATTGAAGGGTGAGCCTAAGAAGGGGAATTTTAGGTTCTTTAAGAGCCAAGTCTCAGTGAGTGGGTGATAGGACAGGCTAGACAGGGAACAAGCAGGCAGAGAGACCAGGGAGACCTCTGAGTCTGGACAGGTGTGAGCAGAGGGTGGTGGGGAGGTTTGGTGTGACGGAGGTCTAACTATGGCCAAAGCAAGGCGTTCTAGGTGTTCCAGGAACCAAACAGAACAGACCATTTGATATAATATTATAAAAAAAAAGCCGAGGCCCTGAAATCTGAGGAGAAAGCACATTTATTTAGTCATTACAGAACCTTCTGGAAGGCCCAGGAGCAGGAAATGAAGCAGATGTCCACAGCATAGGTTAGTTCATATCAGGAGGATTCCGTTGCAGGCCACAGAGTCTTGGCCCAGAAGACTAGCAGGTAGGATTCAGGACTTCAGTCCCATAAGGACTCAGGAAGAAAGCTAAGGCCTTAGTTCATGATGAACCAAGCAGAACATCAGTCAGGAAATCAGAAGAGAAATTCAAGGATATGGGATAGGGAGCGAAGGCAAGAGCAGACACTGGGGTTCAAGGCAGAGCAGGCTAAGTTGCGAAGCTGATGCTCTTCAGCCACTAAGGCACTGGCTAGAGGACCCTGACCAGGACCAACATTTTCCCAAGTTTAGAGCAGATCGTACCCATAGGTGTAAGTTAAGTCAGCGTTTCTCAACCCTGACACTGTTGACATTTTGGACCTTGTAATTAATTCTTTGTTGTCCTGTGCATCATAGATGTTTAGGAGCTACCTGGCCTCTGGCCGTTAGCACCAGTCATGCCAATTAAAAATGTCTCTAGCCATTCCTAAATGTCCCCTGGGGGACAACATTTCCCTGATTGGGAACCACTGGGTTCAGTGGGCACAGCTACCCAAGTTTGAGGAATGCCGAGGTGAAAGCCAAGTAGAAGATCAGAGCTTCTGTTTTATTGTTGTTGTTGATGATTAAATTTTCCTTTTCCATACTTACTATCTGGACTTCTCAGAAGAACTTCTTTCCAATTCTTAAGCACCGGGTCCTTTCTGACCATGTTTGTCATTTTTCTAGACTCTTCTGTAGTGTGCTGGTAGGAAGTAGTTACAGTATTCAGTGTTTTTCCTAAAAACAGTTACATACCTACATGTTATTTACAAGGTAATAGTTACAAATACATTGGTTCATCTATTTAACATAAATACCTGGATGAAAGATGTTCTGTTCTGAAGCATTGTTGGCATTGTCTAAATATTAATGCAAGTCTGATCTGTGTGGAACTCCATCCTTGGTTAGGTGAGTCTGTGATACCGGTTTTTTCTCATCAGTGCCTATCTCTGAGGTGTTGGCTAAGGCTTCTGAAAAGCTTGCAGGCTCAGAAATATCCATCTTGCTAGCTGGTCATTAATGCTTGAAATGGCCAAGGATCAGGTGGCAACGGTGATAAGTGTAGCTCACCCTGCCCATCGGGGGACTTTTCCATAACTCTTCTCTTCAGTCAGTTCTCTCCACTGGCCAAAATCAATGGATGGAAGGACTGTGTTAACATTATAATCTGGAAGGGTGACAGATGAAATCTGAACAGCCCTGGCATCTTTCCTGGCCTGGGCATGTTCTAGGTTGCACGCCTTAGCATCTGCCATGTGGATTATTTGATAGATGAAAGCCTGTCATTTGGCTGCCACCCTGGCATTGGGCAGAGAGGGGAGAGCTGCTCACTAACAATTGGCCACAGCAGAAGCATTTAAGCAGCTAAGGTCGGGATGTGGGAGACGTGTCAAGAGACCAGAGGAGGCACAGCTCATCCCTAATGCTGACACCAAAGGAATTCTTGACACAGACCCCACCTCACTGGCACCTCATCTGCCCCTGCCCCTTAGCCTCTTAGGCAGAAAGAGTGATGGGAGGCCAGCTCTCCTCTGAAGGCCAAGGCCTTTCACAGCCTCCAGTCCCTCTGGGGAATAGACAGCAGCTGAAAACCCAATCCCCTGGGGTCTGACCCCAGCCCACATCTGAAGGTGGTGGTAGACCCCAAAGGAAAGGAGAGAGTGCAGGTAAATGCCGAACAGCACTGACATTCTAGTTTGTAAAAATACTGTGCCTGCAGAACAAAACCATCTGTGGCCACACTGTGGCCCTAGGCTGCCAATTCTGACCCCTGTTAGAACATTCCAGAATAAGAAGGCCGGAGGATTCCTTCAGAATAGAGAATAGTTTGACCTAAGAGGAACTGTGGGCTCTCCCTCAGTAACAAGAAATGTGTGCATGTATTTTTAAAAACCATGTTCTTTATTCTCCCTTTAAGTAAATATATATTTAAAAAACACAGATGTGTGACTTGACTTTGTGACTCACAGAAAACAATCCAGTGGCAACGCCCCCCAGCCTTGGAGCAAGAGCAAAGAGGCACTTGGCCTCCCCACCCCCCACCCCCGATGCTCCAGCCTTTTATTAATAAATGGGCTAAATGAAGTGGCTGCATGAATGAGCTTTTGAAAACATGACAGGTGAGAACAGCCAGGTGGGCCACATTTCAGACGACAGAATCTCAGGCTGTGCCCTTCTTAAAAAATCATTTGATTATTTCCTGTGTTTTCAAAAACACGTTGCTCTTTATTCATCCTCCTGTCCTTATTTACATATGTTTGGTTTGTGTGGGCATCGGGATCTCAGAAGGATGCTATCAACTCCACTGGGGAATATTTTTAGCTTTTTCAATGTAGGGCTCCGTGTTCACAGCATCTTATTTGTGTTCCCATGATTGCTGCTAACAAGTATCCTTTACAAACATCTGTGCGGTGGGGATCTGGGGGGCTGGGCCTGAGGCAGATGAGGCTAACATGGCCAAGAGAAGGGTGCCGGGGTGATAGTCATGACACACATGTCCAAAAATCAACGTGCTTTAGTCCAGGTGCTGCAAATCAGTTTTAGATCATGGCATCTCCTTAACCATCTGCACAGCAAAGCCCTTTAGGGAGAGAGGAGACCTTGCTGCCTGCCAAGCCAGCTAAGTGACCCTGGACCTAAACTCTCCATCTTCAATCGGAGAATGAGAGATGGTTGGAACTTCTGAGGTTCCTTCCAGTGTGACATCATTCTGGGACTCACTGTGATTCATTATTGTATTATTTGATCTAACACTGTATGTGACTTAAATGGAATAGATGCCTAGAAAATTCTTAGGAAATGTAGGAATCATCTTCAAACAAAGAAGATGAATTTGTGGCCAGGTGCAGTGGCTCACACCGTAATCCCAGCACTCTAGGAGGCCCAAGTGGGAAGATTGCTTGAGGTCAGGAGTTTGAGACCAGCCTGAGCAAGAGTGCGACCCTGTCTCTACTAAAAATAGAAAAAATTAGCCAGGCGTGGTGATGTATGCCTATAATCCCAGCTACTCAGGAGGCTAAGGCAGGAGGATCCCTTGAGCCCAGGACTTTGAGGCTGCTGTGAGCTAGGCTAATGCCACAGGCACTCTAGCCAGGGCAACAGAGTGAGACTCTGTCTCAAAAAAAAAAAAAAAGAGAGAAAGAGAAAGAAGATGAATTTGCTTATTTAATTAAATCTACATTGCACCAGGACCTTAAAGAATTCTCATGTTAGTTAATTTAAGTAGTGTGTTCTTTCCTCCTCTTTTTGTAGTACCCTATTATACCAATGAGTCAAGTGCCTAGAGGCAAAACAGTAAACATAAACATAAACCTCAACAGACTGGTGAATAATACGGTATTTGTCGTGATTTTAGCCTTCCATATTTGCAAAGTGCTACTAAGTTGTTTTATGAACCAGTTTAATGTGGCACTTAGCAAATGACAGGATGAGACACCCAGGTTTGGCGGGTATGAGAGTGAACCTCTTTCAGACTGGAAATCAGGGAGGTTGTAAGAGGATTGAGCTGTAGTGTTGAGCAGGCTGAGACACCCCCGGCAGCCCCCGACGGCAGGCTCTCAGGGGCCAAAGGGTTTCATGTGCCTTTTAGAAAAGTCACCCACATTTGGTGTCTCTAGCTCTTAGTTTACAAAATTGGTATAGTAAAAAGTATTAGCCCAGTCAATTGTTGCCATCATGTTTTTTTCCAAGAATTTTCAGAATCTCAGATGTTTAAAAAGTGATAAATAAATATATAATGTTCATATTAATAAATGCACTCTAAAAATTGTGTGTGTGTGTGTGTGTGTGTGTGTGTGTGTATGTTAGCCTACATGCTTAAAATATCTGATTTACTTCTTATGCTTAGGTTCAGTGGTCAGAGGAGAAAAAGAGAAAGTAGTATTAGATACGACATTCTGCCTTCTTTAAGACAAAAAGAATTACACGTACAACTCTTCAAAACAGTTGGCTGGTACAATCTTTTGGGAGTTTACACATTTATTGCTTTGTTATACAGCATGCAATTTGTTACTTCTTATGAAGAGAATTTCATATTGAATTTTCACTTGAAGTCTTCTGTATTTTATTCCAGACATCTGAAATGAAGTTGAGCTTTCTTCCCCACTATCTTTTCTTTAGCACAGAATATCAGAAGTGCTGCTGTTTCCATGCTTTGTACTTATAAACTAATGCTAGACTAAAAATGAATTGTCTAAAATAGCATCTGTGAGAGTTAATAGCTCCTGTGGGTGGCCCATATGATAACTCTACCATCACTTGCTGTGTGATATTTATAATTAATACTCTCTCCTTTCCAGCCAACAGTTATACAGCTTAGTTTTCTAATTGTGGAAACAAGGAACAAGGAGTGAGTTTTCACACAAAGGTATTATTGTTTTTACTGCCCTGGAAAATGAGGATTTATGAAAAGAAAGTAATTTCCACTGGCCCCTGGCTTCCTGCCAATCCTGTGGGTTCGGCTGTTACCTCACCTCACTTGAGGGGGGGGTGAGAAGACACACCTCTTTGCTTGGGGGATAGTAAATGGTGACTAGATCCAACGTCTCCGCTCTCTAGAAATCATTCAGATTCAGTAAAGTTCAAGATAGCAAAGTAATATATTCTAATCCCAACCCAACTTTGTAGCCTCATTTCCTACTGGGTCGCTTGGAAAGCCAAGCAGAGGGTTTGGCTGGCACATTCCCTTTTAAACACAGCTGCCAATGCTACCTGCAGGGCAGGTGATGGTAAGAAGCCAGGTAGTACCTAAGCAGCCAATTTCAAGTAGTTAGATTGCTGGGCTCTGTGGTGATTCCCTCTGCCCCAGCCAGCGAGAACACAAACTGTTGGAAAGTAGCCAGTACCCTCCTGACTTGTGGCTCTGTCACAGCTGAGCTTGTTGCTTTCTGCGTAGATGCCGATCAAAACTTTGGCATAAGAGGCTCAGGAAGAGAAAGCCGGACTGCATCTTCAACCTGCAAAGCCAAAGGATAACGTCATGTTTTCATCACTTCTCTATTCTGTAGTCCTTGTACAATAGTTTTTGCCTCCATTAAAGGAAGGCATTGGTCTCTCTGTTCAACTTCCCCTAGCGTAGACCGTAGGAACAAGGACAGAATTCCAGCTGCACAGAGATTTGCATGCAGGACAGCTGCAACACTGATTGTTCCTGTTTCTTGGCCTGAATGGCCAGGCAGGCTGGCATCGTTACTTCAGGCTGAATTAAAACCAGAGGCCTGCCTGCCAGCAATCTCCTCAGCCAGCGGAAAACTGCCGGATGCCTGAGCTTACCCAGGAAGACATGAAAAGTAAAGTTTTTGAATACATTTGACATGGTCCTCTAATTCTGATCCTATTAATTTTCATTTATCCATCCCTTTCTAGAATCCAGTTTGCAGATTTGATGCAAAAGTCCTCAATTAATGAATTTTATGGCTCTTCAAAAATCTTACCCGGCTGGCTGTTAGAGCTCTTCTTTTTTCAATCAACTTGACAGTTTCAGAATATAAAATTACAGATAAATGAGGAAAAGGTGCCAGGTCAGTACATGTGAAACTATGGTGTTTGAATGACATCAAGGGCAAGTGAGCTGAATATTCTCCTCAGCTCAGCATAAAATTGAATATATAACCGCTGTGTAAAAATGACTGCTGCTTCCTAGTGACTCAGTATTTCAACATCCTCTACTACTTTTCAGGATTCCTCATTTAGTTTGAGAATGCTCTTGAGATTTATCTAGCACCCTTCTTCCAATCACTGTGGGCAGTGCTTGGATGATAGGATAGACCCATCCGTTTATTCTAGGCAGTTACTTTGGATAAAGCTGTGGTATAAAGCTGTTGCTTCACTATAAATCAAAGCCACTATGTCTAAAATGTTATTTAATAATGTTCAAAGCTGTAAGTGGCACCTAGTGGTTCAAACTCAGAGCTAGGAGCCAAATACTTTGAGTTCCCCACTCAGCCCAGACACTTTTACTTTATGGTATGACTTCTGATTGTCTCTGTGCTCAGAGGGAACTGGAAATCTAAGGCCAATTTGACAAATAAAGACCAAAATATCTGCCACATCCTGATATTGAAATCATTTCATCTTAAAGTATATGGCTGATATATGCTTTCCACTTCACTTTGTATTATTCCTCTTCTATTTCTTCTATAAAATGGCTGCAAATAACATCTAGCTATTAAAAAAATGTTAGTATTCCTAAGTAGAAAGTGATCTGTAAAATGTAAAGTATTGAAGACCAGAGAGCTTCCCAAACTTGGAACTAAATTTTAGGCCTGTTTCTATGTTTTAATTAATTGCATAAATCTCAAATAATTAAGAAATTTTCATTTTTTCCTTCAGTCCAAAGTTTCTTAATGATTAGCCTTGTGTTGAAATGACATTGGAAAGCCACCCTTTCCAAACAGCATGTTGGTATACGAAGTCAAGAAGTTTTTTATTGCATTTACTCCCCAAGTGTCTACTCTTCCTGTAGCGTACCTAAGAATTTCAGGGCAATCCATTTAATTATTTAGAATTGCTTAGAGATGGGGACAGAGTGCACGGAATGCCTTGTTGTTTCACTTTGATGATCAAAACCTCTGAGAGGACCCCAATCCTGGAGTGTCTTGCTATAACCTAGTGTTTTATGCGACAGCCTTCCTTCCAAGTCATCCATCCTAAGTGGCTCTTCCCATCCACCTTTTTCAGATAACTCCTGGGTAAGACCCACTTCATTAATGTAAGTTTCCCAATATTTGTCTTGCTGGCTGGGAGTAAAGTTCAAGTTGAAGTTCAATTCCATTTTGAAAAATTTATGTTGACCTTAGCAGAGTTTTTGAGGAGAGTGATTTTTTTTTTGACTATACTTGTTAGATTTATTCTGTTACTACATTAACCCACATAATCGGAATAGAATTTAGCATACCTTGATTATTTTACAGTGCAAGAGTATTATATACAGATTTTGCCAGTATGACAGGCATACCTAAACCCCCATGAAAACTCTGGGGATAAAGACAATCACTTCAGCAATTAAGTTACTTGATATTGGAAGCCTTTTAAACAAAAGAACACAAATCTTCATTAGAATCTGATTCAATATGTAATGACCAATGTTATTATTTTTACATTCAAGTAACAACTGATTTTTTAATTATATTTTCTGCATCAAAATTCTGCAGACCAAAATTTCACCAAGATATAATAATGTTTGAGGAGAGTGTTTAGCTATCAAGTTACCCTTCCCCCAACTCCCAGCCCCATGAGTCTTATTTCTTTTTCTGCTGTGCATTTGATTTTACTACAAGTTTTAGTTTAAGAATCTTTTGAGCGATTGTTACCATTGTAGTATAAGAGAGAGGTTGCTTTTACTATTCATAAGAATGGTCATAGATTCAGAGCTAATTAGAGTTGTAAGTAATTTAAAGTCTACCTTCTGCAACACCATCTGATGCTTCAATCTACTCTACATTATAGACAGATTTGATATCATGTCTTATAAAAACTGTTCCCTGCAATAGTCCTAAGAACTTTACAAATACCTTATGGGGATCCATTTGTTTCCACTTTACAAAAAATATTCAAGCCACCATCATTTTTAGCTTCTACATGGGGTCCCAGCTTCTACTTTTCACCCCTTCCCCATAATTTTTCCCTACATAGCAGCCAATGTGGCCTTTTTAAAGCATAAGTCAAGTCAGATCCTCACAGTGACTTCCGGGGACATCTAGCCCCTCACTACGGGCAAGACTGACCTTGGGCTCCCTCTCTAGACTCCTCCCCAGCATCTCTGCCTCCTCACCTCCTGTCACTATTCTTCAGACAACCTGTTCATCTCTCAAGCCCTTAAGTAGGCAGGTTCATTCCTACCTCAAACCTTTGTAATTGCTGGTCCCTCTGCTTAGAAATCTCTTTCCCTGAGTCTTCACTCACATGGCTCAGGGTGCAATTCAATGTCAGCTCCTCAAAGAGGCTCTTGCAGAGCCACAAATCCCCTGTCTCTATCCCATTAACCTTTTTTTTGTTTTCGTCACAGAGTCTGTCACTGTCAGAAGTCATTTGTTTGCTTGCTGTGCTCCACTCGATCCATGTACCTCCAGACACGCAGGGACCTGCCTCTATCTCACGGCATGCACCACACACGTGGGCATTTGGACAAACGAGAAGTTATGATGCAAGTTTTTATAAAGCTTGCTTCCAGCCACACCGGAGTGGAAACAAACGCCTGTGTCTATGAATATGCCCTAATGTTTCTGATCCCACAACCTCGCTCACACGCTATCCTTTACCTGAAAGGCTGTTCCTCTTGTTCTGGTTAAACCCTAGCGTGCAAAATCAGTCCCACCACCTCGCCACTGGGAAGCCTTTCCTGACCTCCTCAGGCTGTGTTAGGTAATCAGTTCTCAGCGTTGGAACATTATAAGGCTCTCTGCAATCTCTACCATTTTTTACTTTAAAATGTTTATTTGACAAATAAAGATTATCTTCAAGGTGTACAATGTGATGATCTGATATTGTTTAATGATTACCACAAATTAACACATCCATCACCACCCATGCTGGACATTAGATCCCCAGAACTTGTTTATCTTTTAATTGTACCTTTGATCAATATCTCCCCAATCGCCACCCTCGTTCCCTTCTCGCTCTCTCTCTCTCTCTCTCTCTCTCTCTGCTTCTATGGGTTTGACTTTTGTAGATTCCACATATAAGTGAAATCAGACAGTATTTGTCTTTCTGTGCCTGGCTGATTTCACTTACCACGTTTTTTATAATTATTTATTTGGTTGCTGAGCCCTTCCAGGAGACCAGGATCTACTGCAGGGAAGGGACTGTGGGGTTCATCTTTATTTTCACAGCCCAGAGCTCACCACTCGGCCCCTGGACAATGCAAGTTTGCCGAAGGAGAAAGGAACCTTAAACTTCTGACTGTAGTTGACTGTATTGCCAAAACACCTGTGTGTTCTACAGATGGAAACCATTAATATCTTAGTCTACATTTCACTACTAATTACTATTTAGTTAGACCTTCAGAGTTAAAAAAAAAAAACTTCATAATCCGATGTCTCACAATTTGAACTGTTTTCAACATAAGAGGAATGTGCTTGTTGCTATAATTTTAAAAATAATCTGAGTGGATAATCTGAGTGGTTGCTATGGATAACCACAAATAATCCACAAGCCTCATTTTAGAGATTAATTGTACCAAACATTGGATCAAAGCTGTTAACCAATAAGGAACTATACTGATATGGGCTGAACGTCTGTACATTTTCCTTCCTAACAAAAATATGTGGGAGAAAGGGAGGAAAAAAGGAATTACAAACAGCCCAAATGTTGGCTAATTAGCTCCGGAATAACTGAGAACTGCTTAAATTTGTGTTAGTCCTTTCTTGCATTTCTTTAGGACTATCAAGTTCATCTTGGGGACTGATAAGCACCACTAAGGAAATAATAAAATGTGCTCTGTTATTTTTTTCTCCATTCTCTCGGAGGAAAATAAAGTTAATTCAGTTAACAATTCAGATAAAACCAGAAAGAAAATGCCAGGGATTTAATAATGTTCTTTAATTGAAACAAGTTTTTTGCCCTAAGGGAGATGATACCATTTAATCAGGTATTTTTCTGACATTCTGTTTTATGTGATGGGAGGTACCTGCCATGAATAATAAGTCACTTGTTTTGTTGGTGTGTGTCTAGAATTTCTGGTGTAGTGTCTTCTGAGGCAAAGTAACTTTGTCTCCATAATTCTGTTTTCCTTTGGCAATGGTTTTAATAGCTTCTGGAACGTAATGTAGAAGATGTGACTGATTCATTCAGATACTATTGAGAGCCTGCTGTGTGTCGGCCACGGGTTTAAGTGCTGAGTGAGATACATCACAGGGTTCATACGTAATGAGACCTTTCCTCAGAACAAGCATAATGAAAAAGGCAATTCCATTTTTAAATTCATAAGTATTTTCACATTGAAATGTGACTGCAGACACAGAAAGGTCAATAGTTTTCTGCAAAAATAAAGCTGTTCATAATTAAATGTGAAGGAGGAAAAAAAAAAAAAAAAACCCTGAAAAGGAAACAAAGGGGCCGGGCTCTGTGGCTCATGCCTGTAATCCCAGCATTTCGGGAAACTGAAGTAGGAGGATTGCTTGATGCCAGGAGTTCGAGACCAGCCTAGGCAACATAGTGAGACCCTGTCTCTACAAAAAAAACAAAAAAAAAATTTTAACAAAGATAAAAAGACAAAAAGTCTTCACTCACATCTTCACATTTAGTATACTCACTTGTTTATCTGTTTATAAAATCGTAAATTATACTAGATTTTCATATCATCTCCTACAAGCACAAAATAACTTTAAAGTATAATTTGACTTAGTTGTATTATTTAAAATATGTACATACCCTAATCTCTGATGAGACAGAGAGCATGACATTTTGCTCATGAATCCCTGTAAACTTCAAAGCATTTTATTAGCCCCAATTTTAGCATGAGCAGTATGTAATAAATGGCCGTTCAAAGGTGGTTCAGCAAGTCTGAGACGCTCTCAGGAAGGATACCCATCTTTAGCAATCTTCCCAGAGCCTTACTCCTTATGCTGTATTTCCCTTTGCCTGGAGTTGATGTTCAAAAAACCATTCTAAAGCACTGCGTAAGGCCAGACTGGCTGCGATGTGAGATTATTCTGGACCTGCAGGATTTTCCATAGGATATATTCTCTTCCCATACAACTAGGTAAACTCAGCTGCAGTTGAGCTCTGAGGCTGTGAAGTGTCACCGGAGTGTTGCTATCTCAATGCTTCCTCTGTTTGATTCATTGGACAGATTGTTTTACATGATCAGACAATTTAGTTATGCCTCTCGGGGCCAGGAGAACTTGAGGATATCTTCTGAGAGCCTGGATTTCCTTAATTCTGAGAATCTTAAACTGATTATATCTATGCTAAAATAAAAAAAAAATCTTAAAAGCACTGCAATAAAAATGGGAGAGAATGATAGTCATTGGAAAAAGAGACTCTTAAAGAAGAACAGGCATCTCCTTTCCCATTTTCCTCTCACTCTGTCTGCAGACTAACACTCCTAGGGCCCAGGAATATCGAGTTTGATGTAAATTCACAAGTGAAAGTGAAAGGAAATCAATGCCTAGAGTTCGTATTTCATTGCTCTTTTCTAGTATTTTCCACACTAATCATTTGCTAACTATCCATACCATTGATGAAGTATTCATCATTTTTGCCTCTGATCCTAGTTAGAAAATGAGTCTTACTTTCCACTGACACATGGAGTAGACCATGAAACAGTAAGTGTTTTGCCCAAGAACAGGAAGTCACTGCATGAAAACACTGAGATTAAAGCCTCTAATATGACATTTAAATGAATTTGAGGCCATTTTCTGAAAGTATCTGGGGGCATAGCATTACAGCAGAGTCTCTCTTAATTTACTCTATTTAATCAAATGGCCAGACTAACCAAGGCTCACCATTCCCTTCTGAAACACGCTGATCGTTTTACTGACCAGAGCATACTGATCACTGAGGGCTAGGAGGATATCACTCACCTCCTCCTCCCTCCAAATGCAGTGTTTCATTATTACTAAGAGTCTGTTGTATTTGCTCCCCAACCTGTTTATGCTAGTTGAGGTTGTAATTGTAGTTATGCAATTTAATTCAATAGTATATAAGCCCATGAAATACGATATAATAAAAATGGGTGGCTGTTTTTACAAAAACTAAAGTGAGTGTTTCGGAGATATTCTGTAAGGATCCCTGGCTTAAAATTGTTTTCTCTTTTGAATTAGATATAGGTATGGCAGCTTTTAAAGACTAGGGAGAGAAGGACAGAGCCTCACATAAATTGCTTGGCAAAGGTCTTTAAGGACCCATTTCGGTTTGAAGGTGTTATAACTGGAGATTGTAAACGATGCATTTCAGAGTATGGTTTATGAAAGAAAGACAATGCAGAATCCTAATAGTCCATATCAAAGAAATGAGTGGTGCTTTGCCTCCTCCTCCCCGCCCCCCGCTGCAAGTCAACTGTTGGCAAATGCATGTGCATGTATGCATCTTACATTAAAATGACATTTTAAAATTATGTATTACATTTTTACTGATTTTCTCAATTAATTTTTGGGTTAACTACTAACTTTTCACTCATGTCAAATAATTCAGTTTTACTACAGAGCAAGATAACTGAGTACGTAAGCTTTGAGACAGACATCCTGAATTCCAGATTTGACACTTCCTGCTATCTATGACTTTGGGCAAGTTGCTTAACTACCCTGATCTTCTATGTCCTTATTTGTAAAATGATGATGATGATAATATCTATTTCTTAAATTTGTAGAGAGGATTAAATGAGAGTTGGCATAGTGTTAGTGTCTGGCAACACAGTAAGCCTTTAATAAATAATATCAATTTATATATTGTTATTATTGTAGCAAAAATTGTAACCTAGGTGTATTAATCTACTTGACCATAACAACATACCACACACTGGATGGTTTAAACAACAGAAGTTTGTTTTCTCATGGTTCTGGAGGCTAGAAATCCAAAAATCAAGGTACCAGCAGAGTAGATTTCTGGTGAGGCCTTTCTCAGCTTGCACACAATGCCTTCCCACTGTGTCCTCACATGGTGTTTTCTCTGTGACCATGTGAAGAGAAGGAGATCTGGGGTCTCTTCCTCTTCTTATGAGGGCACCACTCTAGTTGGATTAGGGTCCTACCCTCATGATGTCATTTTACCTCATTACTTCCTTAGAGATCCTTCTCTAGATACTGACACCTTAGGGCTTCACCATATGAATTTGGGGGAGACCCTATTCAGTCCAAATACTAGGTACATTCATATTCTACATGGAAATAATGGAACCCAGAGTAGCTTTGGGATGCAGAAGTGACCTGCCATGAAGGGTGAACTCTCTCTCCAAAGAGAGAACAAGTTTCAATCCACAGTTACACAAATTTAAGAGAATTAGAGAACCTTAATTCCATACTTAGATATACTAATTCTCTATATGAAATTATAGTTGTTACTTAAATTCCTCTTTCCTTAGATCCATAAAATCTATTTATAAATGAGCCTATCATCTACTTGCTTCATGAGAATATATTAAGGACTAACATGACATTGCTCAATAACAAGTCTGAGATTTTTGGAAAAGGTAAGGTAAATACCAAGGAACAAAAACAGGCTTGTTCTCCTTGATATTATATTCATTTATTTTTCCATTCACAGCCTATAATCCCAGCTACTCGCGAGGCTGAGGCAGGAGGATTGCTTGAGCCTAGGAGTTCAAGACTAGCCTGGACAAGCTAGTGAGACCCTAGCTCAAAGAAAAAATTATTGATTACCTACTATGTGTCAGACACTAAGGGTACAGAGGTAATAGTTTCTAGTACATGATCTTAAATAGCTTACAGGCCTTTGGGAAAGGTAGATATATAAATAAGTAATTATAATGAACTAGAAACATAGTGCACAGTTGTTTATCATAAGATTAAATGCCATGGAAATGTAATAATAGCTATCATTTATTGGGTGCTCACTATGATATCCCAGTTACCATGCAAATGGTTTATATTCATTATCTCATCTACTGCTTACAAAAATATCGAGTTAAATACTGTTGTTATCAACATTGTAGGATTAGAGAGATTAGGTATCTTGCCCACTCATAATTGGCTCATAATTGAAAAGTGTAGAGGTGAATTGTGTACGATTCTGGAGGGCATTTTCATAACCACAGTCTGTACTGCCCCTTTGCTCTGGGAATTCTTCATAGAAGAAGTTACTACTGAGCTGGCTCTTGAAGGATGAGGAGAAGTTGTCCAGGTGTAAAAGGAGGAAGCAGGCATGTAGGATGACTGAGAGACAGGAAGGAACACAGCTCACTCAGGAATGGAGAGTAGGACTTGCATCAGGGAATGGCCCCGTGTGACAGCACTTTGAGGACACATGCTCAAGAATCTAGACCCTAGTGTCTTTTTTGAGCAGGAAAGTAACATAAAACAAAATCAGCTTTCTGTTATGTTAGGTCACTCTGATGAAGATGCGTGTTCTGGCCTGGGGAGGGCAGTATATCAGAGTTGGGACATGTTAGAGAGAGGAAGACCAGTTCACCGCTGCAATAATCCAAGAGTTGATATCTAACTGTGGTTAGGATCAGGGAGTAGAACAGGGGAGGAGAATGTTGAAAAGGTAAATTTGAGAAATAGGGTTGCCAGTAATTTTCAGTTAATTATTAATAGATATGAGAAATGAATTTGAGTGAAAAAAGACTGACTCCAGATTCCCAGCTCAAAGAATTGGGTGAAATACGGTGCTTTGAAGCAAGAGGGGGAAAGGAGGAGGAGGAGTGGGTTCCGAGCGGATGCCAGAGTTCTGTTTAGGGGACTTTACTGTGAGTTGCTTGCGGGATATGAAAATGAATGTCACCTGTAGACAACCGGAAATGCAGTTCTAGAAGCCCAGGGAAAGATGTCAGGGCTGGAAGTGGAGATGTGGAAGGTATTATCCATACGCAAGAGCTCAAATCAAGGTGGTAAATGAAGTCCCCCAGGAGAGCAGCTTGGGAAAGAGAACCCCGCCAAGGTCAGCACCCGGGGGAACCCAGAGCAGATGAAGAGACACTAATGAAGGAGGCCAGAAATGCAGGGCACAACCAGGCATTCTGGAAGCCAAAAGAATTCAAGAGGGTAACAGGATTCAATGCCACAGAGGTAAGTAAGGAGGATTTCTTAAATGCCCATTGAATTTGATAATTAGGAGGTCACCAATGACACTCCTGGAGAGGCTTCTTTGGAACGTGAAGACAAACGCCAAATTGTAGTGGGTAATGGGAGGAGGAAATGGAAACCTGCAGTAAAGAATATGTTTTCAGGAACTTTGGCGCTCAAGGGAAGGATTGTCCTGTGACAGTAGCCAGCAGGAGGCAGGATCAAGGGAGAACTTTTGGTTTTCCCCTCACTATCCTTAATATGTCTAATGAATGATATCCTAACCTTTAAGGATCAAACAATATCCTAACATTTCAGGCCTTCAAAAAACACCTTATAGACATTCTTTTTAAGTTTTACTTCATTTGCTGGTAATAAATAAAATTTGTTTGTACTTGAAATTTGTATAGAGGGTTTTCCTCTGCGTATACTATGTCCAGCTGATACAAAAGTCTTTAATAAAACTATCTTTCCTAAGGAATATCAAATTTAGGATGCTTTTATATATCCTTTTATTGTCAATGTCCATTAAAATGTATCATAAATCTGTTAGTCTTATTGGTTTATTTTTGCCATATGATCAGAATAAAGAAAACATCTTATGCAGGCATTCCCATGAATAAACAAAGCCTGGGTAAGGGAAAAAAGAGCCACCAAGTGACTCCTCCCCAAAATTTGCATGTTTAGGACATTAAAAGGGAGAGACCCTGAAAATTTGAATGAAATGTTCAGAGTGGTTAATTTGGGGCAAGATGTTAAAGACTCAGGGCAGTTTTCTAAGCTTCAGACAGGAGAGGTCTAGCATTCTGAGAAACAGGCATAAGCCCTTCGCACATAGCATGTCTGCCCATGATGTCAGCTGTAAAGAACACCTGGGTCCAGGCTTTACCTACTCCTTAGAGGAAACACAATTGAGTGTCTTAGAAAGCCATCCTCAGGGAAATGACTGAGTTGCCTTTAAAGAAACACCTTCAGCAGGTAAAACTGGTAGGCCACCCTTCTTCTTCATGAAATTCCGGCTGATAATCACTTAAGAGCAGTAAGCATATTGGAGAATCTTTCACTCTCCAAGTTTTCTGGCTTTGTTACCTGTTTCCAGAGGCCACAAAAATGACCCATGCTCCCCTACAAAGTAAGCAAAAGGAAAAACTGACAGTCACATGTTGAGATAACGTCTTTTAGGGCTTGAAGCAAAATCTGTCCACATCAAAAATCTATTAATTGACATTTCAACCACTTCTTTAGTACTTACTATGTGCCAAGCGCAGTCCTAACCAGTGAGTATGCCTGTAAGTGAGAGACAAAAAAGAAAGAAAGAAAATCACCAGGTGTGCCTGGTGCTTTACATACATTAGCACATATTTATTAGAGCAGTCCAATGAGGAAGATGTCATCAGCCCATTTTGCAACAGCAGTAAGAGAAGCTGAGAAAAGCTCAGTAACTCATCTGGGGTCACAGAGCTGGTGACCAGCAGAGTGAGTGTCCGGTGCAGGGCTCTGGGGCTGAGCTCTGGTCTCACGTTGTTCCAGGATGCCTTCTTGTGGCCACATAGTTGAGCCAACAAACCCCCTGTGTCCCTATCTCAATAAATTGCACAATCCACATCTCTCTGGCTTAATCAGCATTTTTAAAAATACTCCCACCCGCAAATCTACCTGTTTACTTTTATGAGCACGACTAGCTTTTGTGACTTTGTTAGCTAAGATAATGAGATAAAAATCAATGTATCTCAAGGCAAAGACCAAACATCCGTATTGTCAACAAAGAATTTCTCTTGTTGGAAATATTTTCTACTTGTATTAGTGTATTTAATAGGTTTTCCCCTTCCCCCCTGGCCAAATTGTGTGGACTGTCAGTGGCGTATAAACTATCTGTCCAGTACTTGGGCAGCCCAGAGGAAAAAAAAAAAAAAAAAAAAACTTTAAAAGATACTGATGCCAGGATCCCATATTCAGATATTCTATTTTAATTATCCTGTGGTATTAGCAGAATCTATGCATGTATATATTTTTAAATTTTCCTAGAATGTTCTAACGTGTAACCAGGGTTAGAAATCATTGATATCCACAATCTTAGAGCCCCACTGATAGCCTGCGAGCTAAACCATCTGTTTATAAGACAACCATGCAGACTCAGTTAAGTATCCTGCCTTGATGTCTTATATAACATCTGCCAAATGGTGGAAGATAGCATAGCGAAGGATCAATAGTACTTGTCAATAAAACCATAGGTTGCAGGAGGTTTTGATCCCTACTAATTAAATATCTTATAAGTGAAGCTGTTATGTTTGAGAAAAATTAACAATAACACCCTTTCCCGTTCCCTTCTTCAAACCAAAGAATGATACTTGGAAACCTGAGACTGGCTATACAATTTTAAACATTCTTGTTTATTAAGCAACTAAAATGTCCTGGATTTTCCAGGATAGTACCAATTTCAAATATTCTTTCATATTTTCTTGTGATTACACTGATACCATATTCATCTTTTCATTCATCAAATATTTGGTGAGAATCTATCATATTCTAAGTACTGGGGTTGGGTTCTGCTTTCACCAAACTTTCATTCTAGAATGATGAGCAGAAATGAATAAATTAACAAACCAAAACAACCAGTGCTAAGCAGAAAAAAAAACCGGTGTGTCATAGAGACCAATGGGTGGTGACCTGAGATTTAGTGATTAAGGAAAGCTTCTCAGAGGAGGTGGCAACTGAGCTAAGAAACAAATGACAGGAGGGAGCCAGCCTGGTAACTATCTGGGGAATGTGCATTTGAAGCAGACAACTAATGTCCCCAAGGCTGGAATGGGCTTAATGTGTCTGATGCCATTGTAGCTAGAACATCAAGAAGGAAGGCAAGAATCAGAGGAGACATCTATGTAGACGTAGGCAGACCACCAATCATGTAGGCAGTGTTTTAAACTCTGCACATTCAAGAGCACTTAAAAAAAAACAACCAAAGCCTAGGCCCGCCCTAGTCCATTGAGTCAGAATCTCTGGGGTTTCAACTTTGGTTTTCTCCAGGTGTTCCCAATGTGCAGAAAGAACTGAGATCCACTCAGTAAGGCTTTGAAGGCCAGAGTAAGGCAGTAAGGAGATGGCATTTTATTCTACATACAATGAGATGTAACAAACTAAATGGCTTTAAGCAGGGAAGTGACATTGCTCAGTGGAAAATGGATTTGAGTAGGTTCAACAAGTTCAGAAGCAAGGAAATCAGCTAAGAGACATTTGCAGTATTCCAGAAGAGAGGTGGTAGTTTGTCCCAGTCTGAAACAAGTAAAGAGAAAATTTGGCATGTTTTAGGCACTTGACATTCAAGTCAACCGCACTTACTGGATTGGAGATGGGATGACTCCTATTTGGGGTTGAAAAGTAGTGTGGATGTCAGTATTCTTTACCAAGATAGAGAAGGCTGAGGGAGGAGCTGGTTAAGGGTGGGGTGACTAAAATATTAATACGAATAGGTAGGCCCTAAGAATCTGTCATTTAGCTTGAAGATTTTGTTCAGCTAAGCTACAAGATCATATAGATCAGCACAAGATTGAAGCTAGAGATGCAAACCTTGAAGCCCCCATTATGTAGAAACTATTCAAAGTCATGAAGACTGCTTAATAGTATTTGGAAAGAAAACTTCCAAATAGAAAGTATTTTAAGAAAGGAATGGCCAAGTGGTTCAAATGCTACTGAGGGTCCAGTAGAGAAGTAACCACTGGAAAAAATCTTTGTCTTCAATTTGGGGTTTGGGAAATATGGTCACCAAAGGAAACACTGCTAAATGACAATAAGATTCTTGCCACAAGTTAACGGGGACATTTGACAAAATAGACCTAGATTGAAAGATGTTAAAGGGGTGTGTGTGCAGGATCAATGCAACATCATTAAGAAATAAGTAACATTTAGGGTGTTAATACCACCACATAAGAAAAACATATGGATCACATTTTTTTTCTAAAGTAGAATAAGTGAATGCGTTACAAAGTAGACAAATAGTGACTCAATAAATTTTACATATTTTCTACTTCTCTTTTCTTTTAAAAATTCAGTAAGATCTAGGAGAGTTGATTTGTAAGAAACAACAGTTACGGCCAGGCTAGAAATTCAATCTGTAAAATGACCTAATACAGGACTAAGGGAGCAACTTCATGAAATGACCCCTTAAATAAACGATCTGAATGTTTTCTACTACCATTCTGAGAGTGCTGTTGAAAGTTGTGTAATGTGAATGGAATACCAACATATTTTAAAAGCAACCTTAATTTGTTTAAAGGAAAATACAATGCATGAACTAATTCAGGTGCCCCACGAATAGCCAGACGTCTCAATGACTACAGGAAATCAGATTACAGTTACCTTGAGCTTAGTCATTTATTCAGCAGAGGGCTTCACTTCTGAAAACAAAAACAAAGACTGGAGCTAGAGTTTCACCCTTCAAATGTCCTAAAATGTTCCATCTTATGGGGAACTGTGAAAAATTTAAGATAATGTAACATTTCTGAAGATGACTCTAACCACATACCAAACAAAGCCAAAAACATTTGTGCAACCATTATTCATATTCATGATGAAGAACAGCGTATTTCTATTGTTCTTCATACAGCAAGCAAGCGAGAGTCTCTCTCAGAGAGGCATATAATGATTCATCAAAAACTAAATTAGCTTCTATAATTTTAAAGCCTATAAAAGAAGGAAAGTCTTTTGTTCCAAATGACTGGTATAGGAATATGTAACCCTAAGAAGTTGTTGTCCAACTTGCAATATGATAGTGTGTAACACCGGGGGAAAAAAGTATACCCAATAAAGTAAAGCTTCCTTCTTTTACATAATAAATAGATCGTAATAGTCACCCTTTTAAGGCTCCATCTGGCATGCCTTACATGAGGCAGCCACATTTATTACCCATGATCTTTTATATCACCAGGAAATATTTACTGAAGGAAATATTTGCTCAGGTTTGTTTGTCATGGGGTGACCACCTGCTTGGAGCTTGGAGCTCTTGTGATCATCAATGTTTGAATTATCACAGATTCAAGTTTGCTCTTTACAACGAAAATCTGGCATTTCTCATATGTTTCTGGGTTTTCCTCACAAATACAGAAGGGCAAAATTAAAGAGATGATCTTATGTATTAAAGGATATAGAGATAAATATGTTTGCTCCTTTTTTTAATCGCAGCTAACAGCTGGCTAATGTTAATTGTACAGCCAGCTATTTGGTAACTTTCCAAAGATGTAGAAAACAAATTTATTTCATCATTATTTCTTTGACTTTCAGACAGTTTCAGAAAACAGATTTATGTCAAATTTAAAAGTAATTATGGTTTTCAGCTTCCCCAGTGGTGCTATGGGAGAATTTATAAATATGCAGGTCATTTATTGAGATAAGAAGATTGGAATTAAGGTACCTATTCAATCTAATCAGATTTACTTTAACTTACTAAAAATTACAAAATCAAAATGCCCCAAAAACTCCCCTGGAAATGAATACCAGGGAAATAATTTTTGATCTGTTGTACAGAACAAATAAGCCAAACAGAAATATTTTAGATCTTATAGTGGCTAAAGTAATTATATAAGAACTCCAGTTTGTCACCAAGTTGATTTCAACTACATGCTGTCAATTCTGCTCCAGAGTATATGTGTTTTACATGGAGAATTCCACTTGCACTTTGCAGTGTCCAGAAAGCTTGCTAGATACTCTTGGAAATGTTTTTAGGAGAATCTGATAGTCAGGTCCAAGTATGTGAAAGTGCTTTGTAAGTTATAAATACTTCTATTTATTTGAGCATTATGACCTCTCTAGGTCAATAATGATGATATGATACGAGGTTTGATACGATATGATATAATACTGAGAGATTCAGATCCTACTATGCTCCTTATTTCTTGATTCAGGTGATGCTGGAGATGATATTTGTAATCTCTAAAGGAGAACCCTTGTTTTCCTGAATTTGCAAAGATTATTGTTGAAGTATCTTAAAAGATTTTTGAAGATTCTATCAATGCAGTCCCCACGAAGACTTCTGGAAGAGTAGCTGTATAGTAGAATGAATCTTTCCATTTTGTCAACTCAGAAACCTGAAGTTTTGGCTTCCACGGCTTACTAATAAACATAGCACTGCCAATAAATCACCCCCAAAGCTGTGAGTGTAATAAAAAAGCAACCTCATTTGCAATGGCGGCATCAGCAGCAGAACAACTCCAGGCCGCAGGGCTGCTTTCTCTGCCATAGAAGTTGCGAGAGCTCAGTTTTTACCTTTTATCAATTTGATCAGTTTATTCTTCCACTTATATTTTTAACTTTATCACCAAGAAAATGTGCTACGAATGGGAGTAGCTTAATAAAGTGCAATGAGGTTTGTGAGATTCAACATCTAGCACCTGCCAGGTTTAGAGTGTTTTCTCATCCATCTGGGATAACCCATGCTGACAAAGCTTAGTTCTGCAAAACCAATTATCCCCATCGCTTACAGGGACACAGCCTGTGCTAGATTATGATTATTATGCCCACTGCTGCGAGGACATGACAACTCCCAGGGGTTGTTTGTAATGCCATCGCGGCATAGCCCATGGATATCTTTTTGGAGGGTGAGGAGGAAGGGGTGGGCAAACAGCTAAAAGAGGGCTCCCTTTCTCTTCCAGTTTTTTTAATGTGTTCTGATGGTCAAAACTTTTACAATTTTCTGTCTGTGCCTAGCCATGTCTTAGATTCCTTTTCCTGCCCCACTTGCCCTCTACAATCTGTTGGCTCCTTGTCCCCTTTTTCTGCCTATCTTTTCCCTTTTCATACACAAGGCTGAACCCTTTTCCTCAAGTATTTTCATCAGGGTGTTTTATGATGGGTCAAAGTTGGAAAACACAGCAATTTTGCATTTGCCTTTAATCCTGAGAAGCAACTTTCATTTTGTTGCATTTTTATGAGTTTTAAGAAAATACCTCCAAGCTTGAAAATCTGCAGACTCTGCCTAGATTAGTGATTCCCATGGGAACTTTCTTAGCTATGTCTTAAGACTAGCTTACAGCATCAGAATTTTATCCCAAATTTCTGTCTTTCAATGATTTGGTAATACAAAACAAACATGCAATTCTTCAGTGACCCAAACACAAATGCCCTGACATACCCACTGGAACTGAAGCTCTTTTTGAAGGCAGGTTCTGTGTGTATTTTTTATGTCATACCTACCATAATACTAAGCATAATGCCTTGCTCACAGATTGTTCACTAAGTGCTTGTGAAAGTCAACTTTTCCTTTATTTATTCTGCCCTTCTACTCCTGGAAATCCCCAAATAGCTAACACTGAAACCCAGCTCCCCTGGCTTGGGAGTGCTGGTGGTCAGAGATGCTAATAAATAGTGGGTTTATTTTTGGTGGGGAAAAAAAGGCCAACTCTCCCTCCTCCCTGGATCACCCCCATCTCCCCCTGCCACCCACAAACACATTGGCATTCCGTTTCTCTTTCTTCACTTGATCCAGCACCCGTTACTACAGTATGACTTCCCCTAATGGTAGAGGTGGTCTGCCATGCGGTACAGAGTTGTAGGTTTCTAGCTGACTGATATGGAGGGCCAGATGCATATGAGGACTGGTGTCTTATGGGAGGAGGCACAGGATGAGCAGATAACTCTCTCAAGGGGCAAGTAACAAATAGGTGAGGAGAATTTCTCACTCTTATTGAAGCCCCTCGACTTTGGAGTTTCTCCAGGACCGTCTTTGCCAACAAAGCAGCATGTCTGGGGGCACTATCAGTGTGAAGTGTCTCAGTGGGAGTCTTACAGCACAGCTCTCTTAGTTATCATCCTTAGTTCCAAAATGCAGACCCTCAAACTGTGCCCCTGTGTGAAGACCATGTGACAGTGCTCCATTACCATCTGCTCAGCTCCCCTTAGTCCCATCATCACAATTGTCTTGCACAGTTTGGAGAGCCAGATGAAAAGCATTGGAGAATAAATTTTCCCTGATTTCTAGTCTGGTGCCATTACTGTCAGCAAATCAATTGCAGCCTCCTTAACTATAAAATTGAAATAATACTTTTCTCCTGACTACCCCCCCCATTTAAAAAACTAAACAAATAATGAATAAATATGTGTAAAGAACTTAACTCTTTTTAGCTAAAATGCACTGATCAAAAAAGTACATCATTATTATTATTCTCCAATATGGGTTTGGTTTTCAGAACTCCACAAAACATAGTGATATTCATACTTTCAAACAAAAAGAATTTACTTTCAAAACACTGATGAAACAAATTTCCTTAGCACCTTCCTAAGTTTCTAGAAACTGGAAAACCACATTGTGGCTTATAAGAAAGGGTAGTAAATCAGACGAGAGAATAATATCCATGACTATAGAATGATAGAATGTTAGGTCTATCAGATATCTAAAAAAATGGTGAAACTTACACCCTGATTTTATAATCAGGAAGACCCAGGAAGAGAAGGACAAGTGACACAAAAGCACCAAATGCATATTAGTACCGATGGGCCAGGTTCTGTGTCAGGTGCTGAAGGAAGGCGGTATCTTTAAGACATGGACATACAAAATTAGAATTGAAGGAGAAATTTGATATTGTGGGATGACCCAGATTAATTTTAATCCGACAGGCCTCTTGGAAGAGACTGTGTTCACTGTGAGCCTGGAAGGATAATGGAATTGCAGTAAGTGGAGCTGTAAATCCTACATGCTTAAAACAGAAAAGTTTACCTGCTGGGGTGCCTTATGGCAAGGCTGCAGTCCCTTTGCCTGGTCCATTGGGTACAAAAGAGAGGATAAGAGGATATTGGGCTCTAGCTGGTTGAAGCCAGAGCACAATGGGCATTAAATGCCAAGCTGATGAATTTGAATTTCTTCTGTAGGCCTTAAGCTTTGAAAAGTTTGAGCATGGAACTGAAGACGTCACAATTATCTGTATTTAGGTATAGACTCAGGCAATCACCTAGAGGCCCCCGGAATACCTTGAGGGGTGTGCATGCTGTGTGCACTAGAAGTTGTGCATGAACGTATTTTGTTTTGTTTGCTTTTTGGAATAGCTTTATAAGCTGGAGAAGCCAGTTAAAAAAAGACCTTTAGAAACCTGACTTGGCAGAAGAACCATGTCATTGGACTATAACCATCCTCCTTCAAGAAAGAAATCCAATTTATTCCCTGGAAAATACAACAGGCTGCATTTCTATATTTCAACTATAATTCATGAATGTTTACTGAGTTCAACCCCTGACTGTGGGACACTGTGTCTCTTGGCCAACAATTTTCGGTTATTGAATAAATTTGAATTTTGTATAATAAAAAGATTCTTGAGGTAGCTTGTTTATTCCTCAACAAAAGCCTCTGTGTTTGTAAAGAATCTCAATGAGACCAGTAGCTCACTTGAGTCAGTGCTCCTGAAGGCTCCATATTGGAAAAAATATGGTTATTACCCTAGAGCTCCATAAAAGGTTCAATACCTAATTTGTCTGTTGGGAGTCAATAAATAAGTTTTGCCAGTGACTCAATCTTTACTACCTTTTTATAGATTTTTTTTTTTTTTGGTCCCCCAACCCCTAAGGACAAAGAGGCAATTGGCTGCAGTTGTGTTTATTATTAAAACAGGTAGAATTTTAGATTCTCTTTCTGAAGTGACACTTTATAGAGTGGTGTTGCTTTTATAGTTATTGATAATAAAAATGTCTCTTAAGGTGCTAGTGTTTGGCTTCTAATAAGAATACCAACTGAGTTAAAACTTCCTCGCAGGCTCTTAGTCTTCCTGAAAGACTGAAACTGTTACTCCAACTTAGGTAGGTGCCAGAGTTCTTTGTAAAGTTCCCCTGACATTATGTTTGCTCTGTTTCCTGTATGAGACGGTTCACCAGTGGCTCAAAACATGAAAAAGAAAAATCATGACATGAATGCTGAGATCTGTGTTTTTCCTGCTCCCCTTAGGGAAACCAGCACAAGCTAAATCCCTGCTAGACCTTGAGAGGATGGAACCAAGTCCTGCCTAGAGTCTTTTGACTCACAAAGATGCCATTGCTTTATTGAAATAGCACTGTTATATAGCGTATTAGGTCATCAAATACTCCCTTTTTTAGATGCATGTCCCAAAAACCTGAGATATCTTTATTGCTATCAGTGCCCCTTTTTTTCTAAAGGAAAAAACATAATAAGACATAACATTTTAATTCTATAAAAGAATAGAACATACTCACTGATCTCCTCTGAACCCTTTTCTGGCGAGCCCCCTTGGGAAAATGGATATGATACCGACTATAGGTTTTAGAATTGAATCCTTTGAAGAGCAGATAATAAGATACCTTAATTTTGTAGATCATTCTGTTCTTAATATTTTCCAGTATCCCTAATTTTTCTGAGAATTTGTTGGCATCAAAATATATTTATTAAGTGAGAATTGGGACACTGGATGTATAAAAATGAATCACGTGGTCCCTGCCCTCCAGTCCAGTGAGGAGCAAAGAGGAAACTCTCCACTGTGATACAGTGCAATGAGGACTGCGAAGAGGGTAAAATCAGGTACCATAAGACCACCAAGGAGGAGGTTCTTTATCTTGGCACATCCAAGAAGGTACCTAAGAAGAGGTGGCTTGTAGAAGCTTGAAGCAGGAGTAGAAGTTTCCTAGGTGGACTAAACGAGGGTATGGGACAAAGCAAAAAAACAGCACCGTGTCCTCATTCTCCATTTTACACATTTGCTAAAGCAAATGCACAATCACTTAAGCTGCTGCCTCCAGCCTCGAAGGAGGGGAAAACTTAACATTTGAAAGAAAAATTAAGTAACTGATTTCCTTATTAAACCTCTGTAAAAGATAAGTTTATTATTAATCCTGTTAGCCTGCCCAGATCTCAATTTGGATAATTACATTCCTCCTACCTAATTCATCCCTGTAGTTATAATTGGTTTCAGAATTCAACTTTACTTCTCTGCAATTGTTATGCAGTGTTGTTATTTGGTATTAAACAGCTGTTATGTTCTACCACAGAGCCAAATATTTTTCAGCAACTGATGTGGTGATTTCACTCCTACAGGGCAGATAAAGCAATTTGCAAGGGCTTTGAGATGACAGATAATCCCTAAATGCATAGATGTGTGGCATTATTATCGACAGCAAGGGTTACATCCCATATAGGTATTGCTCTTAGAATAACACAGAGTATGGTCTAAAAATCACATATGCCAAGAAAAATCCTTGCTTCTTTAGATTCTGTGTTGACTTATTCTCAAAAGTGTTAATGTTCATTCTTCTACTTCTCTGAGGTCATGTTAGTTTTAATTAAATATATGCTGCAGTATACTAAGAACAGATGCTCATTTTGTTTTTTTAATCAACTTAGAGGAAGTTTGTTAGGTCATGTATGTGTTTGGCAATGTGCTACGTAACCATTCTCCCTTCCGTCACCTGTTTGTTTATATCTCACTGCAGATGACAAAGATACACAGTCTGCAACTAAAAGTTACTCTGAAGTCTGACGTCAGTGTATTAATGAATTCAGTCCTACTCTTAGGGAGCCACATTATTGCTGCTGCTGTCGTTAAGGGTCCTATCTGAGACTCCTAATAGAGACTAACGTTCTCAGCCATCCATCATGGTTTTCACTTTTGGTTAGAGTCCAGGCCCAGCATAAGCAATAATGACCTGATTATTAGAAACATAAACAGCTTCCTTCTCCACTTTTTTCACATCAAAAAATTTTTTTTCTTTGCTTTTTTGATGACTGCTGTGGAACATCTGAAATTTCTTTAAAAACTGATGTTCAGTGAAAGATTCATTTCGATCTGAATTTTCTTAAAATGTATCACCCAAATCTTTGAAAAGTGGTACAACCTGTAAAAATGTGATCGCCACCATGAGGCACCCGCTCACTACTGACAGCTGTAGTTCTGTGTCCACGGTCTCAAGCTGTGGAAATAAATAAGGCAAAAACCACTTCGCTCTCTTTGGAGGATGTGTAACAAGCAAGGGAAGCACAGATACGCCAGCATCAGCGTCAGAGAGTCAGAGCAGATGATTACTGACTTGAGCTGGGACCGCCAAGAGCCAGCCAACTCCCTGCTCTCTGCTTGTCATGGACACAACAATCCACCCTCCAAAACACTCCCTATATTGCCTGCTGCTCTTACCCTAGACCTGTTTCACATGCCCATGCCTTGTTTTGTGACTCCAGCATCTCCTCAACATTTTCTCAAACTTCCCTAATGGCAGAAAAATCCCCAAATCCATGAGAGCCACTGCAGATAATTAAGCACTACATCCCCAAGATAGCTCCCTATCTGGACCACCAGCATCGCAGCTCTGTACATGGGCATAGGAACACTTTCACGTACCTATGAAGGCTAAAAGGCTTGTCGAGCTTCCAGAAAAGTCTTGGTCTATAGGACTATCTAGTAAATATCAGAGTTCCCTCCTCTCACTCTTCTCTATAATTCCTTGAGTCCACAGGTCTTGAAGAGAGGGAGCAAACACTGAGTGCCTGCGGAAGGTGACACAGAATCGAATATCCCAAGGATGGTTTTGGCATAAGGACAGGTGGCATAAAGATAGCACTGGTCTGTCTGGCAAAGGTAGAGAGAAGCTGAAAGGATGAATGAGGGGCTACCAGCTGGGCTTCTCCCGGCCTGCTGGGATGATGGGATCAGAAGGGCAGAGACAGCAGGAAGGAAGAGCTGAGTAGGCCTGACTTTGGCCAATAGATTTACCTTCCCATTCCAGGTAGAGAAAGATGTATGTGGAGGCAGGAAGGCATTTCGCAAAGGTACCTAAGAGTAGCTTATTCCAGAAAAAAAAAAAAAAACAGTGTTTCAGTATGGCCAGACTGAGGCAGGTGGGTGGACCCTGGGGCAAAGAGGGTCTGGAAAGTAAGTTGAGTATAGTTGTGAGGACTTGTGGGCCACTCCCCTTTTCCCTAAGGTAGTAGGGGAGCCATTAAAGGACTTTAAATAGAAGGATGATTTCTGTTAGCAGAAGTGTGGCAGATATATTAAAGTAGGAAGAGATTATAGGGAGACAAAAAAAATTAGGAAGCTTATTCAGTATCTCAGGGCAGCAGCTAACAAGAGCGGGTATGCCTGCCTCCCCATTTTTGTAAACCTACATGTTCCCGCACATCATTGTCTCTGCTCACCACTGTGATGGAATATGAGCCCAGAAAATCTAGTCTGCTTTGAGTTATAAAGTATCACCAGGATATAAAAACTGCTAATGCTCATTTGGAAGTAGGATCACAATGGGGAAGACTGAGCACCCAGAAACGGCAAAAAATAAATTAATTAACTACATTAAGTCTTCTGCTGATGAAGATTAATGTTGGTATTTGATTGCACCCCCCCCCATCAGAGGTTTTCCAAATCAGAAGCTTGAGCCAATGTGGTCCTTCCTTTCATACTCCCTTACCCTCCATACCAACCCCTCTCCAGGGGTTAAGTCAAATTAACTTCTAATTAAAGCATAACATTTGAAAATGACTTGTGGGGCTTTGCCACATAATTAATAAAATGAAAGGAATGGCAATTAAGTTCTGAAAACTCATTCCCTCATTGAACAAACACTATTTGAACACCTGTTGTCCGTATTAGTCAGCTTCGACGCTCACTGTTGGGAATACCAAGGTGGAAGGGGCCGTGCCTGCTTCGCAGAGCTGGGGCAGAGGCACGGGAGGGGTGAGTGTGGATTGGATGGAGCAGGAGTACTGGAAAGTCCTGCACCCACGGGCCTCCCAGAGGAGCAGGTCTCTGGCCCCTTAGAGTTCATGTTACAGTGAGAATATCGACTTCAAATCACGGACTTAAAGATGAGGTGCACCGTGGCGGTGCTGCTGGGCACTGGCACCGGACTGCCTGGGTCCAGATCCCAGCCCCGCACTTACCAGCTCCGTCTCCTCACTGGGAACATGGGAGGATCACGTGGGTGAACGCGTGTGACGTGCTCAGAGCAGCGCTGCACACATGGTAGCTGCTCGGTCATTGTCATCCACTGTTCTTACTACTCTGATTGTTCTTAGGATCAGTAGCCAAACAATAGCGAAGTGGAAAAGTAAAATAAACTTTAACAAGGTCGAATATGTCAAGGGCGAGATGGCTTCCCCAGACACCTGTCCTCCCTCTGCAGAAGTTCTAATCGGAGTCATCATCCCTGCAGTCAGACGGCCGTGGGACAGAGGTTCCTGATGTGCTCTCCATCCGCAGTTCTGCCCTGCCTCCTCCTGAGGAAAGTGTGACTGGGTGGGACGTGGCCCCCTGAGGGAATGAGAAGATGGAATTTGACATTATCTTAGACTGTGAATCTGTCTCCCTGCACACGGCTTTGTTCTCGAGGATTATTCCCGCTGCAAATAAAGATCTTGGGAAACAGCGATGTAGAGTTAGCCCGGTCTATTGACCCAGTGGTATTTTAAATTAGCCCTTTTTACCCCTCATTAACCAGATTGACTCATGCTCCTCTCACCCCTAAACTCATTTCCATTCTGGTTCTTTAAGTAATACAACCAACCAAAATGCTTGTAATTGTTTTCAAGGTACATGACCCTACCAACAGCAGGATGCCCTTTAGGGCATCTCATAAAATGCTGCTGTGTAGTCCGTGTGCATGAAACTTGCAAAGGTAACCAACCCTTGTGCAAAAGAGGCCTGACTATTGGAACGTTTTATTAATATAGTGCTTCTCCATTAGCAGTCAAGGTGTGGTAGGAAGGGCATGGGCTGGATGAGGAAAAGAGGCCTGGCTCTAGTCCTGGCTATGACCTTGGGCAAACCACAACTTCCACAACTCCAGTTCTTCATTTGCAAAATGGCAGAGGTAGACTGTGCAAACTCCATTGTTTTACTTTATTTCATGTTCCCAATTAGTTAAAAGTGATGAATATTTTAATCAAAAACATAATTGAGTAAAATCCTTAATAGAGAAATGTAAGATTATTTCATTCTTTCATTCAACAAATATTATTATTGAGTGCCCAGTATATACCTGTATTGGGTACAGTGATGGGGACACGGAAGTGGACAAGATTGGGTCCTTACTCAAATGGAGCATATATTTCAGTGGGTTAGACAGACAATAAACAAAGTAATTGGCAAATAATTTCAGCCTGTCAGAAGTGCTCTGGAGGAAATAACTGAGTGATGAATCAAAAATAGCAGAAGTGGGCTCAGGTCTGATGAGGGTGGTCATGGATCGCTCCCTTCCTCCCCACCTTCTCCCTCTACCTTCCTCTGAGCCAGATACATTTCAATTGTGACCAAAACGGTAGGGACTGGCACAAAGGAAAAGGAGAAGAGGTTCCCTAGAGAGGGTACAGCCCACTGCAAGCACCCCATGGAGGGACACTAGGGGTTTTTATGCACACATTAACAACTTAATGGGAGATTTATGGCTGTTTTTGGAAGCTGCAAAGATACGGTTTCACAGCACACAGACCATGTAGGTTATGTCCTATATCTCCAAACATATCTGTTCCCAGAAGAACTCTTGAGGTAAATATACGAACCATATACTGTGTGCAAGCCAATATGAGCAAGCTGTTTTCTGGGATCTGAGGTTGTTGTGAGAAGCATATGAGATACTCTTAAGTGAGCAAGCCCCTGTGAGCTTGACCACCTGCAGGTGTTCGTTATCACTGTGCTTCCTGCTAACACGGACCTTATTGACGGCCTCTATAGCACTGTGCACTTCTAGAAATGCAGTTTGGCTCTGTGGGCAGCTGTGTTCTTTCCTGCTTCTATCTGCCTTTGCACATGTCAGACTAACCTTGCTTGGGACCCTCCCCAGAGCATCACAGAGGTGAGGCCTGACTGTTCATTGTTCATACAGACAGATTTGTGTTTGACTTGCTCTCTGTGTCCCAGGACACTGCTCAGCAGCATAGGTCGGAAAACACCATCCAGATGGCATCTGGGCAGGGGAAAGGCGGCCACTTCTGTGTTACACAAATATGAAACAAGAATAAATTTATGTCTCAGTTTGGGTCACATATTTCTCCAGGAAATAATCAATGAAAGAAAGAAACCTAGGTAAAAATGAGCGCGCACGCACACACACACACACACACACACACACGCGCGCGCACACAAAAAGTGAGAATTTTTCTAAATCCTCTGTTGAGTTATTATAGTAAGGGACTTTGGGAGAAGTAAAAAACCCAGAAAGAAGGAAACAGAAGGGCAAAGCCAGTTAGTAAAGCTGAGATGTTATTAAAAGGACTGAAAAATTGCCAAAATCTCCTACCCTGACAATTCTCCGGATGCTAATCTTCCCAACAGTTTCAAAGCAAGTTATACGAAAGCCAAGGATCCTCATGTTGCAGTGTTTCTTGGTTGGACCAAACACAGCCTTCCAGTGAATCTCACTGAATCTTACACAGCCCAGGAGCAGTTCTTCCCTGAAACACAGTCTTCTAATATGACCTCCAATGCCGTGTTTTATGAATTTTATCATCAGTTTTTTCCACATAGCTTATATGTTTCAGAATACATGTTTTGACCAGAAGTACATCTAAATCTATGTAATAATAATCTCATGATATTTCTGAAGCTTCATAATACTCCTAGATAAAAATCTTCAGGTGACAACACACAAATGAAATGCTAAATGGTCCATTTCATGTCATAGTTTTAAGAGCACCTAATAGGGTCCCTGGCATATGGTGGGCAACTCCGTAAATGTTTCTTGAATAAAAACTGTTATGTAGAGTCTTTAAGAAATGTCATTGTAATCTAGTCCCCATACAACCCTTGAGTGTGATCTATAATCCATATGCTTCATTTACGAAGAGGAAAAATGTTTCAGAGAATGTTTACAGTTGGAAAATAGTAGTCATAATATTTTTAGTGTCTTTGAGGGAAATTTTCTAATACCATTGAGGATTAGATCAATTAATGGGAAGATAGACAGGATCCCATGTACTTGACATACTCATCTTCACCTAGGTGATGCTACTCATCCTTCAGGCTCAGGGTCATGTGCTAAGGGAACTTTCCTGACCCTAAATCTGCATCAGATCCTTTAAACACTCATAGCATGTGTTCATTGCACTCATAATGCTAACCTTGCTGAGAATTCTACTCAGAGAATTGCCAAGGTGAGGTCCTTTTAACTGTTCACACAATTATAGTTGTGGATCTATGTAGTTCATTACTCTTTGCCCCCTAGACCATAAGGTCCCTGAGGACAGGGTCATGAGAAGTGTTGCTTGCCACTCGTTCTAGCACAGTGCCTGGCCAAAACTGAGTGCTCAATAAATATTTCCTGAAGACGTGTTGTATGAAGTGGTTTTTGTGTCCAGACCTGTGTGGCCCATTAGGTTATCTTAGCAATCAGAAAGGTACCCTTTAAATCTAGTAAGTTACATGCCTGTGTTTTCGTTTAAATGCCCAGCTCTACATGATGCTAGAGACGGGACTTCATTCCACATGGAGAATATCATATATTCTTTCTCTTTTCCAAAATAAACATTTTAACCAATTTCTCTTGTGAGATATGAAAATTAGTTGTCCTTCCTCCTCTAACTCTCATTTTCCCCCAGTGGTATATGTGGCATTTATAAATTTAAATTAAATTTAAATTAAAATACACAAAAGAGACAATGTTGAACTTGGACTAGCTATGGCTCCTCTCCCTGGGAACTTCATACAGCAGCTACCATTACCCTGGAGAATTAAAGAGAAGTAAGGTTGATTAGCTCAGGGACACCGGTCTCTGAGATGAAGTAAGACTTCTTTCAACTTTATTAGAGAAATACTTTTTTAAAATGAATTCATAGAGCTAATATTGCCCCCAAATGTCCCCTCTATCATTTCTCTGGCAAGGATAATCAATGTGTAAGAATGCATCTTCCTAGAAGCCCCCAAGATCCCAAATGCTCTCTATTCTCCACTAGATCCAGTACTTACCATTCTGGAATCAGATCATCCACCTTAAAATTTAGAGACAATGTCAAACTTAAATCATTAACTGTCCCTTTTTAAAGAAATAGTTGCTTAATGCCTTTTGTAAGGGTATTAGCCTTGTTTGTTTCTTACTATTTTTGTCTGTATCTTTTAGTTTTCCGTGTTATCTTAGTACTCATCATTCTAACTATAATTACCTCACTCTTGTATGTACTATCAGTGGAACTGGAACACTGAAAACCCATTGGCTTAATATCTCTGTCACCTTGACTCTTACTTGGATGATTTTTGACTGTGCAGTCAAGCTGCCCCCTGCCTAGAGTCCAGGTAGCTGTAGTGGATGCATCATTTGCACTCAAGATGCCACAGAGGGGGAGGAATTTCTTAGAAAGATGCCAACCAAAAACCAGAGCAGATCATCCAATCAGATGAACTTAGCATGAAGGGTTCAGTGCCAAAGAGACAGACGTGAGAAAACAGGTAAGACAGAGAAGGCTGAAAAGTTAGGGCCAGGATGCCCATATAATTTACCATCCATGTTACTTTGAGAATGAAAGGCACTGTAAATAGCAAGAGGCATAAACCTGGACTGTCCAGGAAAAACCAAGACTCGTGGCAGCTGTCATCAGAGTGAGGAAGGAATCTAAAGTAATCCTGCAGACTCTGCCGTGGTGTAGACTCTGTCTCTGTCCTTCTTCGCCAAATATCCATTACTGGCAGCTCTCCTCTGGTGAACAAGTAAATACCTTCTCTCATTTAGATAAGGAAATACCTTCAGTCAGGTACGACCAAACGTTGTCTTTGCACCACCACTGTCCTTTAGGTGACATCCCTGGGCATCCCTGATAGAACCAAATCATGTGTTAATGGTATAGTATAGCTATCAGAGGAGGACAGACTTATGTCCTTTATTCCCAAGTTTTGAAAGGAGATGCACCCTCCAATAGTTATTCCTGAATGTCTCCTGCATTCATTAGAACTTTCATTAAAAAGAGTATTATTTTTAAAAGTTTTGGTGCCTGACATAAAGCAATTTTGGTATTTGGGAGAAGAAAAGCATGGGTTGCCCCCTTAACATTCCAACTTAAGGTCCACATGTCTCAAGGTGGACATTCTTATCTAAAATGTCATAGAATTCATGAGAATGGTAGGCATCAGCTATGTCAATTAAGATCATGTAAATCATAGCCCAATTTGTTGTACAACTGCCACAGTTATCAAGTTAGAACATAAAAGCAAAGAGAAACTATGAGCATCATCATCTCATGAAAAGAGACCTGTCCAAACCATAGCTATGTTATCTATTGTCTTACCTTTTCAACCATTTTTTTCCTCTGGCTGACATCTTGCTTGAAAGAATACATCTCAGCTATCTGGAGCAACTCAAACAATGCCAGATACAGAAGAGATTCCTTTTTTTTCTTTTTCAATCTTCTTGTTATTGAGTTAAAATTTAAAATGGCTTTCCCCATTCTGAGGTTACAAAGGTATTTTGTCCTTTTCTTCTAAAACTCTTATGGTTTCATTTTTTTAAAAAACATGTAAACCTTTTGTCCATTTGGAATTTATCCTCACATAAAAAGTAGATCCAAGTCTTTTTATCCAAATGGCTAACCCCTTGTCCAAAAGATGCCACATTTATCATATATAAAGACCTATAAGTGATGTGGTCTATTTTTTTAATCCATTAGTCTATATGCTCATTTGCTTATACCCCATTGATTTTATTTTTAAGGCTTTATGGTATGTTTTAACATCTTTTTTTTTTTTTTTTTTTTTTTTTGAGACAGAGTGTCACTTTGTTGCCCTGGCTAGATTGAGTGCCATGGCGTCAGCCTAGCTCACAGCAACCTCAGACTCCTGGGCTTAAGCGATCCTACTGCCTCAGCCTCCCCAGTAGCTGGGACTACAGGCATGTGCCACCATGCCCGGCTAATTTTTTTTTCTATATATGTTTTAGTTGGCCAGATAATTTCTTTCTATTTTTTGTAGAGACGGGGTCTCGCTCTTGCTCAGGCTGGTCTCGAACTCCTGAGCTTGAGCAATCCACCCGCCTCGGCCTCCCAGAGTGCTAGGATTACAGGCGTGAGCCACCACGCCCGACCTGACATCTTTTTTTCTCAGAATTTTCCTGGCTGTCCTTGCTCACTTGTTTTTCCATGTGAACTTTAGAATCATCTAGTTTAGTTTCTTAAAAACTTGTTGATATTTTTATTGGGATTATTTTAACTTCATAAATTCTGTGAGGGAGAATTAACAGCTTTCTGTTGCCACATATTTTGATCTGAAAGTAGGGGATGTCTTTTCACTTGTTCAAGTCTTACTTTGTGTTCTTCAGAAGTGACTTAAAGTTGTCATCTCTACATTTCTTGTTTTATCTTTGGGGATATCATCCTAAATGGAGTCTTTTCTTCCATTATGTCTTCTATTTATATACAAAGACTATTGATTTCTATTAACTGATGTTCTCTGTCATTGCATTTTTATGCATTTTCTGCTGATTCTCTTGGATTTTCCAGGTGAGCACTGTGATCCAAAAGTAGTAATAGATTTACCTCCTTCTTTCCAATTTTTTATGCTTACAATTTGTTTTTCTTGTCTAACTTTGTTAAATAATAGTGGTGACAGTAGGTATCCTTGTCTCATCTGTAACGTCAGCAGGAATGCTGTTTCTGTTTCCCCAGTAATTTCGATGACGGTTTTTGTCTGACACAGATAATAAGTGGATGGATAGATAAAGATATAGAGATATATTTATTATTTCAAGGAAATATCCATCAATTCTTACTTTAAATGGTGTTTTTTTAAATGAAAATAGTTGCTGGATTTAGACAGTTTTTTCTGGGTCTGTGGAGATAATCATCTATTTTTCCTAAGTCTATAAGTATAATAAATTATATCAATATATAACCTAGTGCCAGTTGACCCTTATTATTTCTGGAATAATCTCTAGTTAGTCATGAAGTGTTATTATTTTAATGTGTTACTAGATTCTGGTTGCTACTATTTTATGAAGGATTTTTACATTGATATGCATACGTCCTGTTGGGCTGTAGTTTTCTTTTTTGTGCGGTGCTTTTCAGATTTTGGTATTAATAATGTTGTACAAACATCATAAAAAATTTGGAAGGTTTCATTCTTCTGTGTCTTGGAGAAGAATCAATTGTGTGGAAACAAGATGCTCCTTAATGATGTGGTAAAATTCCCAGAAGGCTTGACTGATTGCCTACTCAGGGTCAAACACTGTGCTAGGTCCCTGGAGATACAGAGATGATGAGATGGCCCCTGCCTTCAAGGAGCTCATGGTCTAATGGAAGCGATAAACATGTCAATAATATATTCCAAAAAGGGGTTAAGATTTCTATAGTAAAAGTATGTAAGAGATCCTAGGAGAATGTAAAGAACGGTTTCATAGGCCTAGCACGGTGGCTCACACCTGTAATCCTAGCACTCTGGGAGGCTGAGGTGGGAGGATTGCTTGAGCTCAGGAGTTTGAGACCACCCTGAGCAAGAGCAAGACCCCATCTCTACTAAAAATAAAAAAAAAATCTGAGCATGGTGATGGGCCTGTAGTCCCAGGAGGCTAAGGCAGGAGGATCACCTGAGCCCATAAGTTTGAGGTTACAGTAAGTTGTGATGACACCACTGCACTCTAGCCAGGGTGACAGAGTGAGACCCTGTCCCAAAAAAGAAAAGAAAAGAAAAAAAATGGTTTCACAAAGAAACAGTCAACTATGCTCAACCACTGTTGGCGTTTCTCATGAGAAAGGCAAACAGAAGCCCAAGCAGAGTGGTTCCAGAAGCCCTGTTCCCCAAACCTGCCTCTGGCTTCTGAAGTTCCTTCAATAGGAGACTAAGACTTTTTCACATTAGAAATATTATACGGCTTAAAATGCTGCTGACCCTGGGAAACATGGAATACCCACTTAACTTTACACCCAAAAGCAGTGGTATTGACATCTGCCTCTGAAGATGATTTGGGTACAGAAAAAGAAAGAGTAGATTGTAAGGTCCCCAAGTCCATGAAACTGAGACCAATGCAAAGATCACAAAAGGGAAATAAAGGGCTTTCAAAGGTGAACTTTGTCACATTCACTCATTTGTCTGGTTTACCCAGGAAGCAGTCAATGAATAGATCAGCTTGTCCCTTCCCAAATCTCTTTCTTTCTCTCTCTCCTTGTAAAGTTTTATTGAATAATTATACACAAACACAAAAGTTCACAAATAAAAAGTGGATAGCTTGATTAATTCTCACAAATTAAACACAGTCATGTCACCATCAGTCCCCTCAACCACCCCCAAAGGGTCCTCTCCTGACTTCTGTCATCACAGGTTAGATTGACTGTTTTTAAACTTTATGTAAATGAAGTAATTTAGTCTATCCTTTTTTGTATCTGGTTTCTTTTATCTAATACATGTTTGTACAATACAACCATGTTGATAAATATTAATTCAGTTCTCATTGCTGTTAATGTTACATTGTATGAATACACCACATTATACACCATATGAATACACCACAATTCATTTATCCATTCTAATACTGATAAGCATTTAGATAGTTTCCAGCTTGGAGCTATTATGAATATCTTGCTCATGATTTTTTGTTATCTTTCCTGTAGGATATATACCTAAGAATGGAATTGCTAGATCATTGGATAAGCAGATGTTCAGCTTTTATAGGTACTGCAAGTTTTCCAAAGTAGTTGTACTAATTTGCATTCCCTCCAGCAGTACGTGAGAGTTCTACTTGCTCTATACAGTCATTGATGCTTGTTAACTCCCATCTTTATCATTTTAGCCATTCTGTGCAAGCCACAAATGAAAGTTAGTTTCAGTGTTTTATAAAACATTGGCTAATTTTGATGTAAGGATTAATTTTTTAAAAAAATAAAAGGAATAGGAAGTTCTTAAGTAGCCAAAGATTTCATTTATTCAGAGGATACAGTCACCCTTCTGAAGCCAATGTTCATTTAGATCAATACTGAGCAAAGTCCTAACATTAAGAGGACTCACTCTTTTAGATTTTTAAACTTTTAAATTCTAATTTTGCTGCTTTATTCTGCACACCATGGTCCTACCAAATGACATCTCCAAGTGTATGTAATAATTGTTTCAAATAAATAATGCAAGATAATGAGCCAAAGAATAGTGTGCAAATTACAGAGAAAACACTGGGCTGAGTTATAGTAACTACTGGAAAAATTAAAGAAGTCAGTCAAAAGGTCAATAATTGGTAAAGAGAAACAAAGCAAGGAGACTTTTCTGAGGTTGGATAATTCCTTGTAAAATGATGAGTTGAAGGTCATGAAGAAAGAGTTGCAAAATGTGCGTTTTAAATGGTAGGATGTGTTCTCCATCATGGTTCAGGAGCTCTTTCACAAAATCTACCCAGCTAAAGTGACAGTCAGTCCTATCCATTAAAGCAAGTACTGAGCCCATCCTCCTTTTCTACTAAGGAAGAAAGGAAATCAAAATGAAAGGGACAGAGACAGAGAAGTTGGAATGTTCTGAAACGATTTCCAGGAACTTACTTTTATGAGATACAGATATTTCATGGATATTTTCATTTCTTAGTGAAAACTACCCAGAATGTATTCACACATAAGTGCTAAAGAAAAATAGAGAAAGCCTGTTTTATACCTTCCTATTAATTCTTAAAGATAGATTTTTAAATATACCATAACACATGCTTTCTCCTTTAGTAGCACTTATCAGTGTTATAACTAACCATTTATTTATCTCCACTCCTCAGAGTATACATTCAGAAAAGGCAGGGACCTTTGACCATTGCTCTCCATTGCTGTCATAGCACCTTAACTACTCAATAAATATTTGTTGAATAAATGAATGAATGAACAAATGAACAGGGACTGAGACTAGGTTAACACTTTCCTTAGTCTCTCGTTGACTAATCCACAAATCTCATCTTTCATATTTTATGTTTTAAAACAAAGGGCAAGGGATTGGGATCTAGTCCATTATACTAAATTTCTTTACTAAAAGGAAAATTTAGCATGAAGGATTCCACATCATAAGAGAGAATGAGGAGACCAAGTCTGTCCTTGAAGAAAGTCAGGAGGGGGCATGACAAATTCCCTAAAACTCTGAAAGCAAACCCCAAAATTGAAACCTTAACATGAAAAGTTTGTGAGAACAAAATGAGGGTATTGAGAAACAATGACATAAATATAGAAGAAAAAATATTCAAATACAATTATTTTGAATTAACTGCAAAAGACAGTAATGAGAAGAGAGGAAACAAAAAAGATTAAAGTTTTTGTAATTAAGTGACTCAAAATTACACCACTGTAAGTAGGACAAATTTTAGAATACTATATTTTATAAAAAGGAAAAAACTGGATATCAGCAATGCTCAAGACCAAGAAGGGAAGCTGGGGTAAGACAGATCGTACTAAAATGAAAATAGCTTTCCTTAAAGAGGGAAGATTGAACAGATTTCTGCAGAATGTGATGAATAGTAATGCTCATCACCATGAGAAGTTAGTGAAGATAAGCTTCTCGGATTTAAGCTAGATCCCTGAACCCGGGTCCTTTGCAAATTGCACAGCTGCCAATGCATCAGCCAGGTTTTATTTTAACAACATTTACAATTTCCCTTTCAGTTGAAGCAAGGCTGAGGGACCATCTGAACAGATAATGAAATAACTGTGAAAGTTCAGAGCATGCCGAACAAAACAAAATATGTTTTGCCTGATTTATGCAAACTAAACATATTGTCAAGGTTTTGAAGCAGTTAGTCCAAAATATGCGCAAAATACAGCAATTTCTCAAGTAGCCTGGCAGCAGATAAATTAAATGGAAATGTGTCTCTGAAACAGTTTAATCAGACTATATAGATGTACTGAACATTTTGATATTTTTGTGTTATGAATTCATGAATACTGTCTGTTCTTTAAGGAATACCCTCCCAAGTTTGCCCTAAAACCACAATTCTTGGCCCTTGTTAGTGGAATTCTTCCACTGGGCACTCTAGGAGTATCTTTATATTTGAAACCTCTGTGAAAGAAGAAACGAAATGCAATTTGTTGCTTGCGCTTTTTCCATGGTAAACAAACCAGATCAAAGGTGAGACCTCCATCGCTGTTTCTTGCACACTGTGACTCTCCAGAGGCCTCCAGCTGTGGAACTTCCAAAACCAAGTGGAAGAAGCTGTTCTTTGATAGCCCAAGGACTGTCCAAGTCTTTGTATGAGTTGGAGGTTTTTCTACCCCCAGCCATGGCTATAGTGCCATCTAATCTTTGACAAAGCAGACAAAAACATACGCTGGGAAAAAGAATCCTTATTCAATAAATGGTGCTGGGAAAACTGGATAGCCACATGTAGAAGACTGAAAGAGAATTCGCACCTTTCACCTCTCACAAAAATCAACTCACGGTGGATAACAGACTTAAACCTAAGGCATGAAACTGTAAGACTTCTAGAAGAAGATGTGGGAAAAACTCTTATAGACATTGGCCTAGGCAAAGAATTTATGAAGAAGACCCCAAAGGCAATCACGGCAACAACAAAAATAAATAAATGAGACCTGATGGAATTAAAAAGCTTCTGCACAGCCAAGGAAACTGTCACGAGAGCAAACAGACAATCTACAGAATGGGAGAAAATATTCGCATGTTACATATCCGATAAAGGGCTAATAACTAGAATCTGTATAGAACTCAGGAAAATCATTAAGAAAAAATCAAACAACCCTATCAAAAAAATGGGCAAAGGACATGAACAGAAAATTTTCGAAAGAAGATAGACTAATGGCCAACAAACATGAAAAAATGCTCAACATCTCTAATCATCAGGGAAATGCAAATCAAAACCACAGTGAGATATCATTTATGTTCAGTGAGAATGGCTTTTATCAAAAAGTCCCCAAACAATAAATGTTGGCATGGATGTGGAGAGATAGGAACACTCATACACTGCTGGTGGGACTACAAACTAGTCAACTTCTATGGAAAGTAATATGGAGGTACCTCAAAGAGCTGTAAGTAGAACTACCATTTGATCCAGCAATCCCATTACTAGGCATCTACCCAAAAGAACAAAAGACAGTCTATAAAAAAGACATCTGCACTAGAATGTTTATAGCAGCACAATTCACAATTGCAAAGATGTGAAAACAATCCAAGTGCCCATCAATACATGAGTGGATTAATAAAATGTGGTATATGTATACCTGAAGTTCTACTCAGCCACAAAAAACAATGGTATTATCCTGGATAGAGCTGGAACCCATTCTACTAAGTGAAGTATCCCAAGAATGGAAAAACAAGCACCACATGTACTCACGATCAAATTGGTTTTAACTGATCAACACCTAAGTGCACATATAGTAATAACATTCAGTGGGTGTCAGGAAGATGGGAGAAGAGAGGACAGGATGGGTACATTCACACCTAATGGGTGAGGTGCACACTGTCTGGGGGATGGACACGCTTGAAGCTCTGACTTGGGTGGGGCAAAGGCAATATACATAACCTAAACATTTGTACCCCCATAAAATGCTAAAATAAAAAAAATTAAAAATAAAAAATAAAAGGTTTATAAAGTAAAAAAAAAAAATTTAAAAAAAGAAAAGATCATTAAATTCTGCAAATATCCAAAGTTAAAGAATTCTGAAACCCAGCCTTTATACACCCTGACATGTTAGGCCCTGACACAGCCTGCAGAAAAATAATCCTCCAAGGCAAAAGAAAAACATTGTCCTTGGAGAAGACTTTAAAGGATTTTGAGTGAATCAAAGCATTTCTGCTTATGACAACTTCTCAATGGCGTTATGTTTCTGAAGGAGGAAATTGTGATTCACAGGGCAAAATTTTGACTAGGGCTGTGGCAAGCTGTGCTTTAAAATGCCTTGTCCACTTCTCCCCCTGCTCTCCCCCTCACCAAGTGGGTTCATTCAAGGCCCAGCCTGCAGAACTGAAGAACGGGCACCATCTCCTCTAACTGCCATCCTAAAAAGACATGGCAGAACAGCCCAAATAGTCACTGATGTTTTTGTAATGGCTTTGGAGCAAGCAAAGTAATCAAACTTTAACTTTTTATTATTTTCTCAGATTTTTGGTGTAAAGAGTTTCTACTCTTATGAAAAGCAAAATGTCATCATTTCTCAACTTCT
The DNA here is from genome assembly GCF_020740605.2 of Lemur catta. NCBI lineage: Eukaryota > Metazoa > Chordata > Mammalia > Primates > Lemuridae > Lemur > Lemur catta. Next base: position 80,263,614 of record NC_059136.1, on the reverse strand, counting down.
TTTAGGCTAACTGATCAGATTTCTAAGTCCTGTGTTCTTCTGTTTTCCTCATTGAACTGTAACAGTCAATCCTATTCCAGAGCATTCAGCACTTCTTTCAGTAATGTTCTCAACAGCAAATGCAAGGAATTATTTCTCTTAGAGCTAATGGATGCGTTGCCAGACCTGTCCCCCTCCTTGTTAGCCTTCCTGCTGGATTTATTGTTAGCAACAACACTGTTGTTCAGTTTTGTAGGGGATTCCTCAGTGACTGATGTAAGTGAAGGCTACTAGAATGTCTTGAAATTCTCTCCTCATAGGAGTCTTCCATTCTCAAAGTAGTACCTGTAGATATGTTTTCATGCACATTCTCTAATCATTTTAAAATCCAAATTAGTAAAAATAAATAAATAATTTCTTCTAAACTGCATACCAGTAAAATGTTTCATAAATATCTTCATGGATGTCTGTCATCAAATGGGAAGTTTGAGGTGAGGAAGAAGGGTTAGCTAACAATATTGTTAATTTACAAATGAAGAATTATGGAAGGAGGGGTTTGATGGATATATACAGGTTTACTCAATAGAGTTAATAGCCCATAATGTGATGCTTGTGGATTTCATTCTTAAAATGTGCTACCATTCTAACTAGAAAAGGAGAAAAAAAAAATCTTGCACTGCTTTTATTTCTAGGCAAGGGAAATGTATTATCTTCCAATAAAAAAAAATCTTTTTTAAAAAAATATCATGGCTTACCACCCTGGTATGTAATAAAAATATCCTGTAACCTATTTAGTTATGTCAAAATATTGTTTTTTTGATATTCAAACACCTTGCTAAATTTAAACCTATTACTCCTACTAAGATGCATCCAAATCCAATATTCTTTATACCTTAGGAGAGAATTTGATTTGGAGTAATTATACAATGGCCAGCAAATAAAACCAGTGCAATCCTAGTTTCACTATTAATTTGCTCTATGACCTTGAGAATGTCACTTTCACTTCCTAGGGCTCTCTGGAAAATGCACATTCATACCTCCTTCCCACATTGCTATTTTAGAGGCTAAGTAATATGAACTAACATGGTGCCGTGTCAGGTGGGTGGGAAAATCTTTTAGGTAATAATAGTGGAAGTCTTAAAATTAATTGATATTGAACAAATATATTTTTGATGATATTTTAGAAACTATCTAGCTTTACTTTCTTAATCATCTGCTAATCTTCAGGCTCTACATTTCCCTTCAGTAACCTAAAATAAAATTCTTCCTCTTCTCCTCCTTCAGGTGCCCTCCTTGGTAAACCTACAGGGTACCAAGATAAATTATATTCAGTGACTTCTCTCTCCCTCATATTTAATTAATCACCAAGTCTTTTCACTCCTTTTGTTCATAGCTCCTTTCCATTTGTCTCCATTTGAGACCCTCCCAACTTCACACCCAGATATTACAGGTTTAATTCTTGTTCCTACTACTTACCAGTTGTGTAAAACCATTCTTCTGTATCTCAGATTCACTATTATCATTAATTTGTAGAATAGTGAGAGAATGACACCCAGGATGGAGAATATAAACTTATCCTGCTAACAATCAGGCTGTGATAATAGGCAGGTCAGTTCAGACACAAAGGCAACACAAAATAATGATTTTTCCAAGCTCATGCCACAACCAAAAAATGTCTTACCCCCTTTCTTTTGAATAATTACTGCTTTCTTATCATGGTATCCCCAGCCCCACTCTGTTCCTCTGCTTCCTAAAAAAAACATTACTGAGATACCCAGTTGCTAAGCCACCCTGACTTCATGGGCCCTGAGCTAATCCCCATTTGTGCTAATCCAACTTCAGAAATAGCACCCAATCCAGAGGTGATCCCCACTCGCTTTAGCTCTTCCTCACAATTATTCAACCAAGCCCAAACCTAACAAAAAGCCCCTGCCTATTCCCTTTTACCAAGACACTGCACTATTTCTCATAGTGTGGGCTCTCCTTTGTTGCAGAAAGTTGAATAATCCTACCTTTGTGGTACTATAAATGTGTTCCTGGTTGCCTCTTTTGGATGAGATAATATCAATAGGAATAACAACAAAATTAGTATAGGATAATAATGTAATTTCCTTAAGGATGCTGAGAGAATTCCATGAGATAATGTATATAAAGCACTTAAAATGATAGGTGGCATATAGCAACCCATAATAAATGCTAAGTGCTATTTTTGTTATTGTTATCATCATCATCATTATCATTGCAACATAACCCTTATTGATGTCTGGCACCAATCTTTTCCCTCCCAGGCCATTCTGCATGGAACTTTAAATTATTCCCATCTATTTATTCTCCTATTTGAAACTTTCAGTGGTCCTTCATTGCTACCAAATAAAGTTCAAACTTAGTCTGATATTTAACCCCTGCCGTATTGACACCAGTTACCTTTGCCTTTATATTCTCCTGCAAGACATCTCCACTCCATCTGGCTGGTTTTTCCCTGGCTTCCAAAACATGGCTTATGTGTGCTCTGTATACTTCTACTCAAGACAGATTCCCATCTTGTAATGGCCCCGGCTTCCTTTGCGACTCTCCAAACACTCATCCTTCAGCTTACTGCAAAGCCCTCTTCCTCCAGAAAGTCCCCTGCTCCACTCATCATCTCCTCTGAACCACACCAAGCCTATTGTTTAGTCCACTCATGTAGCATGGTTACTTTTCTCACAAACACATTTTATCTAGATTTTATCTTGCAAATACTGGATCATGTACTTCTTTTCATCACAAATAATTTTGTCCTAAATAAATGATGTCTCTTGAGTGACTAGCTTCATAAATCAACCTCTCCATTCCAAAATAGCATCTTTATTCCATGAACTCCTTTTCAACTAATTTGCACAATGAATTTCTCTAAACATGTGAGAATTTCGGGGGGGTGTCTTCAAACATGTTCAGAGAGGGATTTTCAATTCCCAACTGCAAAACAAATGAATAATTTGCACATAGTTACATTGCCTTTAACTGTGTCTGCTGCAAAATTGTGTTGAGATACCCTTGTCTTTATTTGACCTATAACTTTTTTTGCTCTGTGACAGTTCTCTTTTAAATTTTCCATTTTCTGGGACCCGATCAAATTAAAAAGCTTCTGCACAGTCAAGGAAACTATCATTAGAGTGAATACACAACCTACAGAATGGGAGAAAATATTTGCTTTCTACACATCTAATAAAGGGCTGATAACAAGAGTCTATATAGAACTTAAGAAAATCAACAAGAAAAAAATCAAACAACCCCATCAATAAATGGGCAAAGGACATGAACAGCAACTTTTCAAAAGAAGACAGACTAATGGCCTGAAAACATATAAAAAAGTGCTCAACATCTCTAATCATTAGGGAAATGCAAATCAAAACTACAGTGAGATATCACCTAACTCCAGTGAGAATGGCCTCTATCAAAAAGTCCCAAAATAACAAATGCTGGAGTGAATGTGGAGAGATTGGAACACTCTTACACTGCTGGTAGGACTGCAAATTAGTACAACTCCTTTGGAAAGTAATTTGGAGATAACCTCAAAGAGCTAAAAATAGAAATACCATTTGATCCAACAATCCCACTACTAGGCATCTATCCAAAGGAAAAAAAGACATTGTATAATAAAGACATCTGCACAATAGGAGCACAATTTACAACTCCAAAGATGTGGAAACAACCCAAATGCCCATCAATACATGAGTAGATTAATAAAATGTGATATATGTATACCATGGAATACTACTCAACTCAAAAAACAATGGTGAACTAGCACCTCTTATATTATCCTGGATGGAGATTAAGCCCATCCTTCAAAGTGAGGTACCACAAGGATGGAAAAACTTGCACCACATGTACTCGCCACCAAACTGGTACTAATTGATCAACACTAAGGTGCTCACATGGTAGTAATACTCACTGGATGCCGGTCAGATAGGGATGGTGGGAGGTGGGGAGGTAGAGGGGGTGGTGGGGGTAAACCCACAGCTAATGGGAACAGGACACATTGTATGGGGGAAGGACACACTTGTAGCCCTGGCTTGGGTGAGGCAAACGCATTTCATGTAACCAAAATGTTTGTACCCCCATAATATCCTGAATTTAAAAAAAAAAAAGGTAAAAAAAATCCATTTTCTCAATTTGTGCAAAAGATCATAGTGAATCTTATTATTTCTATCTCTAATTCTGTCCCCTAAATTAAATTAATATTATTTTCTTTGCCTTTTGAAGTTTTCATACCCACTGAACTTAATCCTCTGTAAATTTATTATCCCACTTTGGATCCTCTCCTATAAAATTATTTTCAGATAATTTTATAATAATCTTTCATTTCACCCATTCTGATTTACTCAGACAGAATCATCCTGTTTTCCTTAAGTTCATTGGTTTTGCTAGTTTCTTCCTAACATTATCACTTTCCTTTGAGGCTCTCCTTACTACAAAGTCCAGAGGGATATTTCATTCCTATTCACTATTTTCATACAAGCCAAATATAATTTTTTCTAGTCTCTTTGAAAAGAACTATACTCTTTAAGATTTTATTATGGCATTCCTTAACATGTTCTAGCATTTTTTTCTTATAGATTTAAATGCCCAGCACAGTGAATTAAGATTATACTTTCTTTCTTGATTTTCATTTCTCAAAAGACAAAGCAAAGAAGAGGTTGTTGACTTTGTCCTGTTGTGACTTGCATTTACTCATGACTGTTCACTGAAACCTCCTGTTCACATGCACATCAGGCACCGAGGACCATCATCCTGGCCCTGGTGTCCCCATGAAGGGTGCTGTAGAGTTTGCCCATGAACCTTCTGATCTACTTTTGTTTTTTTATTTCAGGATATTATAGGGGTACATTTTGGTTACATGTTGTGATCTACTTTTTAAAACCGTTAAATAAATATATAGTATTTATTATTAAATGCCTAAATGGATAACAATTATTATTGTGCCTAATTATTAGAATGTTAGTCTGTTGATATTCTAACACATGATGAAAGAAGACCTGTATAACCTTTGCAAGGCGGGGGCAGGGGGCAGTGGCACTGAATTCAGATGTAAAGACCTAAGTTGAAGTGCCAGCTCCAACCCGTTATAGCCAGATGACCTTGGATGATCCTTAGCTGCTCTGAACCTCAATTTCCATTCTAAAGTGGGGATAGTAATAACTATGTTGTTGTTACGAGTTTTGCAAAACGTGAAATACTCATCATTAGAATTTGTTAAAGAATTTGAAGCTAATGATCTGTGTTGTCTGTGTAAGTTTCTATGTTCTAGTAAACTAATTATTCAGTTCAGACACACACACACACACACACACACACACACACACTGAGCCCCCACACATTGAGGCCCCATATTGTGTGGAACTGGAAAAAATAGACAGTGATTAATGGAACATAGCGCCATTCAGTTTACCTTCTATAAGCAGTCATGGACAAAGAATGAAAGCAGCTGTTTTGTTTAGTTTGGGTTTTTTACAACAAAGTTGAAAGGAAAAGGGAGAGAAGGAAGGAAGAAAGGAAAGAAGTGAGGGAGGAAGGGAGGGAGGGGGGAGAGAGGGAAAGAGGGAACCCGCCAGTCATCCCTTCCTCCTGCTTCTCCCTTAGCACCCCCCAACACACATATCCAGTCAATTACCAAGGCCAGTGGTTCCCACCGCCTCAATACATCTTACACTCATCCCGTTTCCTCCACCTTCATCCCCACTACCACCGCCAACAGCTCATCCTGTGTTCCCGCACCCTCCTGCTAACCAGTCTCTAAACCATTTTTGCCTTGCTCCAAATCATTTGGAAATCTGATCATGTCACCGTCTTGCATGAAACCCTCTGGTGCCTTCCCAGGTCTTTTTAAAGAAACTTTCTTTAGAAATTAACTTTGTGTGCCTGTGGCTGCTGCCCTCTCATTGAACAAGCCCAGTGCCTTTGCCTTTATGGCACTTGCCAAGTGTGAGGTGTAGTTTGTGGGTTAATGATTAATTAATGGTTAATTAAGTGTTGAATGAGTTTCTTGTCTTGCATGGAAAGAAGCAAGCACAGTCAGGTCTCTCACTTACCTTCTCTCCACCTCTACTGCCTTAGCCCGTGATTTATCATTTGGACAATTCCATCTCCTTCTGCTTCCCTCTTGCCAGCCTGGCCCCCACCTCCTCCCCGGTTCAATCTCCAACAGCAGGCCCAATGCCACAATGGTCTTTTTTAAGAGACTATAAATCAGATTACATCACTCCCCTGTTTATGACTTGTTACTGATTTCCTACTAAATTTAGAATAAAATCCAAACTTAGGGTAGGGTCCTCCAAATTCTGGAGGACATTTTCCCGGTTCTCTGACCTCTGGCTTTTCTGTGTGTCTGGAAGCTTTGCTGGGATCTTCTCAAGGCCCCCCTCTTTCCTATCATTCACACTGCATTTTCTTGACCACCCAAAGACTATCCTTCATGACAGTTGTCACTGTGGCATCATCTCTGGTTTACTTATTTATGCAGGCATGGTCTGTCTCCCACTGTAGCCAGCTCGCTGAGAGGAAGGCACCTGTCCACCGGGTTCACCACTGCTTTCCCTGAGTACAGCCTTCCCTGGCTGCAAAGTAGCGTGGAGGGAGTATTTGTGGACTTAATGAGCACTCCCTCACATCCTGAGCAGGTCATTTTGCAAATCCTTCATCTCCGCTTTCATCAACATGCTCTCGACCTCATACAGGATCTCTGTAACTTAGAAACCTCTTTAATACCGTATGTTTGCTCAGCATTTGTGACCCAGCAGAAGCAGAAAGAGAAAGCCACCATGAGTCATGCTGTGCAATTTCGAGTACCTTGAGAGCAGGTGATATTTTTCCCAGTGTCAGCTGCAGTGCTCCGCAAGTGCTTCCCCGTTGCCATGGTAAAGGCTTTATGAAGCAAATCCAGCCCAGGGAAGCAGGTTCTCATGCCTCTGGAGTCTGTGCACAGACACTGTCCCCCAAATGGGCCCAGCCAAGAGCCTTCCTCCTGGCAGGCCCTCCTTTAAGCTTGATCTGAGTTCAGTGGAGTCAGGACTTTGATACGTGTAACACTCTGCTTCTGAGCTCCTTGTCAAATGCGAGTTTGCAGGATCTCAGATAGAAGGTTCATGATATTCAATGTTGCAAACTAAATTCTCAAGGGGCAAACACCTGTAATTTTTCTACCCATAATAATAATTATAGCCCACATTTATTAAGCATTTTCTTTCATTGTCTCATGAATTCTAAGAACCATCTAGGTGGCAGGTATTATAATTAGCTCCATTTTACAAATGAAGCAACCAGGGCTCAATGAGGTGAAGTAAATGGTTGCAGGTGACACAGGGATGGAAACCTAAGTGGTGGAGCTGAGATCAGACCAAAACCCAAGTGTCACCCTGGGGGCCATGGACTTCACTTTCACCCCTAACGGTGTTCCATGAAAGCCTACACCGGTCCTTCACGGACCCAGGAGTTTCCGTCTTGTAGCCAGTATGCTCCGCAAGCGAGGCAGGTGGTTGGTGAGCAAAATACAGCTTCATTTTTATCTCCCCTGTCCCTTTGAACTCTGTGCAGCATGAATAATATTCCTCTTGTCCACAGAACCCATTATTTTTCTGCTCACTCAGAGGTGGCCATTTCACTGTGGCGAATCCATTCTTAATTGAGACATTAGAATGTACAGTCCAGAGTATTCATCGAAACTTGGAACTCGATTGAATGTCACACCTCAGCTTGACTTGCTTTGGGCCACCTTCACCCCACCCCTTTTCTGTGTCTGTCCCAAAGGGGTGGAATGGGAGGCAAGAGAATACGACAGTTCTTCCTTGAACTAGCCAACCCTGTGAGCTGGCTTCATGCTCCCTCACCTGGCAGGTGTTTAGCTGACCGTCACTCTGTGCCATGTGTCCATGGACTCTTTGGAGAATCTCTGCTTGGTTCTGCCCCCACAGTTCCTGGCCCTCCTGCAGTGTCCAGGCGGTCACTTCCAAGGCTTCTCTTACCTTCCAGGCATCCTGGGTGTGCCTCCAGACCATTTCCACTGAGGTCCTCTTGCCTCTAAGACAGGTCTCTTGGGTGGTACCTAAGAAAATCTGACAACTGTCTCCTGCTTGGCCCACAGACACACTTATGTTCCTTGTCTCCCAAGACTCCTCAAGTGCAGGCCTGTCCCAAAGCAGCAGTTTTATGGTCATGAAACCAAAGCAACAAGTCTGCCCTTCTCTAGATACACTGTTCAGGGTGTCCCAGTTGCAGAGTCAAAGCTCTCTGAGTGTCCCACAGCCCCCACCTCACCACCACTAGGCCTGCAGTAAAGGAGGCAGCAGCCCCTGGGAGGAGGGAAGGTGGATGGGACCCCTGCAAGGCTTCCTCTGGACAGCCCCCCGCCCCCACAGTCCCCTCTCTCTCTGTGCTACACTCTGGCTCCTTTTTTTCAAAATTGTGATAAAATATACACAACATAAAATTTACCATTTCACCCATTTTTAAGAGTTCGGTTTTGTGGCATTAAGTACATTGACTTTGTTGTGCAGTCATCACCACCATCCATCTCCAGAACTGTTCTATCTTCCCAAACTGAAACTCTGAACCCATTAAATAATAGCTCCCCATTTCCCTCTTGGCAAACACCATTCTACTTTCTCTGTCTATGAATTTGACTACTCTTGGTACCTCATATAAGTGGAATCATATACTATTTGTCCTTTCATGACTGGCTTGTTTCACCTAGCATAATGTCTTCAAGGTTCGTTCATGTTGTAGCACGTGTCAAATTTCCTTCCTTTTTAAGGCTAAAATAATATTTGTATGTATGTACATATCACATTTTGTTTATCCATTCATCCATCTATGGGTATTTGGGTTGCTTCCACCTTTTGGCGATTGTGAATTATGCTATGAACATGGGTGTACAAATATCTCTTTGAGTTCCTGCATTTGATTCTTTTGGGTATCTATACATATTGGAATTACTGGATCATATGATAATTCTATGTTCAATGATCTGAGAAATCACCATAACCATTTTCCACAGTGGCTGCACCATTTTATGTTTTCACCAATAATATACAAAGTTCCATTTTCTCTACATTCTCCCCAACACTAGTTATTTTCTGTTTTTTTGATAATACCCATCCTACTGGGTGTGCAGTAGTATCTCATTGTGGTTTTGACTTGCATTTCCCTAATCACTAGTGATGTGGAGCATCTTTTCATGTGCTTATTGACCATTTGTATTTCTGCTTTGGAAAAGTGTCTACCTAAATTCTTTGTCCATTTTTTAATTGGGTTTGTTTTTTATTATTGCATTATAGAGTTCTTCATGTATTCTGGATATCAATCTCAAATCAGATCTCTGATTTGCATATATGTTCTCCCTTTCCATGGGTTGTCTTTCCATTCTGTTGATACTGTCCTTTGATGCACAAAAGTTTTTAATTTTGCTATAGTCCAACATATCTATTTTCTCTTTTGTTGCCTGTGTTTTTGGCATCATATCCAAGAATTTGTTACCAAATCCAATGTCACAAAGGTTTTCTGCTATGTTTTCTTCTAAGAGTGTTACAGTGTTAGCTGTTCCGTTTAGGTCATGATCCATTTTGAGTTAATTTTTGTATATGGTATAAGGTGTCTTACTCTCTTTATAAAGTCTTGATCTGCTATGGATCCTCACATCATGGATTTTCTTTGGAAATCTCATATGCAAATTTGTCTTACACTTGCAAATTTCTTTGGTATCTGTTACTTCCCATATCAGCACTTCAGTCAGACTTGAGTCAGGAAGAGTCTAGTTCTGACATCTGCATGATAGGATTACAGGAAGTAGGAACTGCAAATTGTCAACCGTTCCCCAATGGGATCCCGTAAAACACAAATCCTACTAGGGTAGCAGGTCTACATGTTGGGGTTTCCCGCCCTAACAAAAGTGAATTAAGAGCAAAATTTTTGATATCTATGAACAATAGGGAAAGAGAAGAGGAGCATTCAACTTGAAGAAGAGGAAGCAGAGGGGCAGTAAGAATAGTTTGCAAGCACATGACAGGGGTTGTGGACAGCTGTTCTCTTACCTCACTGAGGAAAGAATAAAAGGAAATAGGTTTAAACTGCAGCATGAAGGATTAATTTAGGTATTTCCTGAGAATGTGTATCTAGGTTACCAAGGCTGGTAAATCTCTTTCTTTAGATTTTTCTTTTTCAAGAAAATAAAAGTTAGGCTGAATGGGGGTGGGGATGAAATAATTGACTCCTTAAAGTCTTCCCTATTGGGAAATGATATTGCAGGAGAAAAATACATATTTTGAAAGAAATGAGTTTCCTCACCTGACTAGTCAGTAATTTTGAACACTAAGAATTGAAACCCAAAGCTCTCTCACATATAATTTCCACATATGTTGCTGACTATTTTCTTTATGCAATTTCTGTGCCATTGATGATAGCTAAATGTAAGCAATGATAATAGCTACGTAGCATCTCTGTGTTCCTTTGGCTTCTTAGTTCCCTGCCATATGTGTTTTATAATTGAATGGTGCAGGGAAAGGATCAAACAGCATTACACAGCTCTTCATTATCATGTTCACCTTTCAGCTGGCCACTGTATTGAAGGGCAGTCCGGCTTGAGTATCCAAAATATCAGATAATCCAAGAATTAGTTCTGCTTGGTTTTAGACTATATCACCTGATTTAGCAGAGAGAGATTGACCTTCTTATGACGGTGGAGGGTGGGGGAACTAGCTATTAGTAAAATTAGTTTTCATCCTCTGAGCACATGCCAGCTGCTCAGGAGGTGGGAAAGAGAAGTACCTTGGATGTATCCTGGGAAGTCAGTCTGACCTTGAGATTTTTTTTCCACATGTAATCCATTCAATAGATCATCGATGCTGAGGGAGACCAAATCTACCCTTTAAAATATATCATAGAGATCTTTTAAACCAATATACTGCGCCATGGTTAAAAAAAAGAAAAAAGTCCAACTAAAACATTTCCTTAGCCATGACCTTAAAAAAAAATGATAAAGAACAAATAAGAAAAATGCTTTAATTGCTACATCAGCACCAAGAGTTGTAAAGAGATCCTAATCTCCAACTTTTATTTCCTTGCTCACTTATTCATTCATTAAACGTTTATGAATGCTTACTCCCTAAGTAGGTTATAGGCCAAATGCCGGGATACAAGCCTCAGAAAGCCCTCATTTCTCCCCTAGGTGAGCTCCCTTTCTGTTCTGTGCCTTCAGTTTCAATTAATATTGTTCCTTATTCAACAAAATACCTTTCTAGTTGCAACCATATAGGGGAAAAAAGGTCGATGTAAGGAACAGTATGAAATATGTAAGGGGAGAACAAGGTTAAATAATACAATTTTATTTCTAACCAATTCTCTCATGAGGATTCAGCTTAAGTATTAATTATTGAAAAAGATAATCAAATTGTATTCATGGCCTTAAATTATTATAATATCTTTTTAGATAATGTGATGAGCGCCTGTGGGAACTTAGTTTTTACAGTATTTCAGCATGATTTCCTATTTGTTGTAATATCCCAAAAGTTTGCGTCGTTACAGTAATAAGCATCCTAGAAGTACTTAGGCATATCCTCATCAATAAGAAATGGGTTAATAGCCATACTCTGAGGCCGTTTATCATATGGCCCTAGCAAAGAAGTTGGCAGGGGTTCTCGATTTTTTTAATGTGCATATTTTATTAGAGCAGCTCTCCTAATCTCGTAGGATTTTATTTGAGCAAGGACAGATTTGCGGCTGCAGGGTTTCAGTGTTTATCCAATTTTAAAACCCTGGACATGTTACAAAACAGCACATGGGCTTCCATCTGTTTGCTCTTTCTATGGATCTATTTTCTGAAAGGATTGAAAAGATTTATTATGCTAAAAATATATTCTATTCTATAGTTCTCACGCCATTCTCTAAGAATGAGGGTGCTATATTCACCCGTTCTTTAATGCTTTAAGCCTAGAAGTCCCTAGTACTACTTAACCGAAAGTTCCAAAGTAAAACATACACTAGTAATAAGGCAGATGCCTTTTTCCTTCTGGCACTCAACGAAAGCTTAACATTTTTGATAGTTTGAAAACAGCCACTTGTATTTCTTATTCTGCCTTATGCAAACTACTATAATAAAACATTTTAAACATAAATGCATGGGTGTTTTACCTGCACGCATTCATTATCTCCAGGTTGACGTCAGGTTTCTCTGTTCCGGCCTAACTTGGAGACCCCTTCTGGCAAGTTTCCTTCCATGATTCATTGTAATCTCATTTGCCTTGTCATGCTTCTGCCCAGAGAAGATTCTGAATATCTGCCCCAAAGACAAAATTGTATCTGTTGAAAAGTGAAATGAAGGGTTGAGTCGGTAATTTATTTTAGATAATACCGCCTAAAACTATTTCCCCAAATTTATGGATGTTGGAGGCCTGAGTTATCATTCCTAAAGACACTGTCTTACGGGACTTATGTACAAGAAATACGCTACATTTAACTGAATGCAGTCATCATCCAACTCTCCACATTCTTTTAGAAAGGCAGCCTAGACTAATGAAACTACTTTATCAGTGAGTGGTGGCTACACTGCACCCACTTGAAATCTGGAGAATGAATGGAAATCTACTAATGTTGTCAGAAAGTTGTTCTTTGATGCAGTGATAAGACAGCTTCTGTGTAAAGAGTATAGGGAATAATAATGAGGGGGAATTAATATTTGCACAGCTCTTCATAGTGTCCAAAGAATCTTTTGGATATTTTCTCATAAATTCTTACCACAACTCTCTAAGGAGAATCTTGTTTTTACTACTTCACAGATAGGGAAAGTATGAATTGCAGAAATGAGGTGACTTGTACTACCAAATGATGGGTCAGAACTACGACCCAGGGTTGGTACTTCTAAATTGCACATTCTTTCTATTATGGTGTATTCCAAATGTTACTTTTTAATATATGGTTTTATTTGGCTTTACAAACCCTTTCCTAGAACTTGATCATTTAAAAGAAACAAAAATAATGTGTCTGCAATTAAAATGTCCTAATGATTCTTTTTATGTGACTGGCCTTTGTAACTGCTGATATAGGTAAGCATTCTTATATGAAAACTGAGAGATGAAAAGTGAGAAATTATATCAGAAATTCTTATTCTCTATAGGGATAAAAGGGTATTAAGAAACGGAAAAGATATGGGGGAAAAAACTGCCGCTTCAAAAAAAAAAAAAAAAACAACTAGATATTCCACAGTTGGTCACTAAAAATTGCTACTATTTGTCAACTGAGATTATCCAGTGTTCTTCAAAATCATATTTCTTCTGCTCTTCACTATTTCTTCTGCTTTTAGTGTAACACAGCCCACTTCGTCATAATCTCCTTGCCTTCAAATGACATACTCCCACATATGTTACTGTAACAGCAGAAATTCTTGGAGCTAAAAAATGTCTTCATAGATATTTGCCAAAAAGAAAGGAAGGGAGGGCGGGAAAAACAGAGAGAAGGGAGGGAAGAAGACCTTAACTTTTGTGTCCTGAAGGCAACCAAAAACATAGGTTATCCTCATATATGGAAATGTGCTCACTCACCCTTAGGTTCTACTCCCCAAGGTGCACCTGCCCAAAAACACAAGGCCATTCAAAAACCCCCCCGGGTGCTAATTCACATGAAAAAAGTATCCTCGGATTTTTTTTTTTTTTTTTTTTGAGACAGAGTGTCACTTTGTTGCCCTGGCTAGAGTGAGTGCTGTGGCGTCAGCCTAGCTCACAGCAACCTCAAACTCCTGGGCTTAAGCAATCCTACTGCCTCAGCCTCCCGAGTAGCTGGGACTACAGGCATGTGCCACCATGCCCGGCTAATTTTTTGTATATGTATTTTTAGTTGGCCAGATAATTTCTTTCTATTTTTAGTAGAGACGGGGTCTCGCTCTTGCTCAGGCTGGTCTCGAACTCCTGACCTCGAGCGATCCACCCACCTCGGCCTCCCAGAGTGCTAGGATTACAGGTGTGAGCCACCGCGCCCGGCCCCCCTTGGATTTTTATGTACTAAATGAACAAGCCAACCAACTCCTTATCCATGTAAGAACTACTTGTCAAGTTCTCATTACAACCCATTCCACCCATTCCAGAAGTCACTTGTTCCATGTTTTATTTATTCTCCTAAACCTGGTGCATGGTAACATTACCTTTTAATATCTATGGATTATCTTTCATGTTTTGTGGAACACTTTTCAGTCTTTCTATGTGTTTGGGCAGTCGTCTGGCCCTTCAGCAGGCAGACATGCATGCCTGTCCTCCCAGCCCTGACACCAGGACTAATAAGCAGCGCCTGGTCTCTCCGTTCATGCCTTGCAGCTTTGGGTGCCATTTTAACCCCACCCAGATGACATCTTTTATCTCTGCTTTGTGGCCCTGGGTGAAAGAAAGCCATGAAAATTTGAGTGACATGGTGAAACTCAGCTCCTGATCATCTAATCTGCATTTGGAGTGAGGTGAAGATTCAGATATTCTGTGGCTTCACATAAAATCCCAGGATCGCCAAAGCTTTAGCGCAAGTCTTGAGCCACTTACATTTGAATTTCAAGCAATTTCTCCATTGTTCTCCTTCTGTTACAACAATGTCATAAGATAAGAATTAATTGTAAATACATTAGAAGCCTTCTTTCCCTTCTCATCAGATTGGCCAATGCACCTGTTGCTGGCCGAGGCTCATGGGAGCGCAGTGCTCAGGTTATAGGCTCCTCCCGGACGCCTGACCTGTGCTTACATCCCCGCGGCTGAGCGCTGAGCTCACTGAGAGTCCGTCATTTTGCTCCCAGACCATTGTGTTTGCACCTCATTGATACATGTATCATAATTGTATCATTTAAGTAAATATTACATCTTCCACTAAAATATGAATGTCCAGAGAGTTGTTTCTATTAAAACTAAAGTGAATGCCTTGGAGAGGCACAATAAAAGCAAGTAAAAAAAAAATCACCACCAAACAAATGTGGGCTCTAAAAGATTAAGAAAAAAAGAGTGTAAAACTCTAGAAGGAACTTTTAGATTGTTTGCAAATTTTCAAGCAATTTTAAGGAAAGCTAAACTGGAAATTGAAGTGAACCACATTTTATGGATGTGGTTTAGCCAAACAGGGGACACAGAACACCAGCTGGCAGGCATACATGCGTATTTAAGAAGCCTTCGCTTGTATCAAAAGGTTATCAAATGCATGTTATATTGTATGTTTTAAATTGAAATAAAATATTAGAGGTGTGTTCATATCAACTTTTATGCGTTCTCAAGTTATCCAACCAATTTTTGATCCCAACTATCTGGATATACTTCAACAACCCATAACAAGCACACATAAGGAGGGCAAATAATTGTTCTCTGCTTTGTCTGAGAAAGGCTTTAAGGAATTACACCATACATATTACATGAGGTATTTGGAAGGACTATCCTTTAAACAATCAGATTGTATTACACTTGATCTTAGCCAAAAGTCTGAGAAGCAATCAGATTGTATTATAAAGGATCGTTTTAGAATATTATTTTCAGTCTTTTAAGAATCAGATTTTACGACTATCTTCTAGTAATAGTATAAAGGTTAAGAAAAAGAAATAGGGAAAGGCTTCAAAGAAAAGAATTATTTGGCCAATCCTTAAAGGCTTATGAGAGATAGGAAAGATAGAATTTCAATCAGAAGAACTAACATGAAAACATATTTTTATAGGAATGTATTAGGTATGTTATAGAAATGAGGGATATAATCCAAGTTTTCAGGAAAAAGATAATACATGTGAGAGAAACTTGGAAGACAAAATTATAAAAGTATGGTCTGAAATGTCAGCCTAAATAATTTGGATTTTATTCTGTAGAAAGTAAGGAGTTATCAAAGCATCTGAACGGGCTATATTATAAGTATGGTCAGGATCATACTTTCATATGATGCAGACCAAGAAAAGGTAATTCTCTGAATTTGGCAATTAGAAATCACTGAAGCCTTTCAGGGAGCAGTTTAGTAGGGTTGGAGGCAAATATCAAGTCCAAGGCAGGAATCAGTGCAGTATAAGGGAATTCTGTGAAACAGTGAGGACCTCACTTTTGAGAAGTCGAGCAGGGATACAAGGAAAAATAGGACCAAAATTAAAGCAGTAATAGAACTGAGAGAAGATTTTTTTTTTAAGGTTTTGGAGACATACATTATTTGTAAGTGTCGAGAATTTCAAAGGTCTGAGATTTAACCCACTTTTAGGTTACCAAGTTAGCATGCAGAAGATAAAGACCCCTGGGTCAGATAAAAAGGATTTTGTTACAGCAATAGCAGTAACCAGGGTATTAGTGTTTTCCTGTGCTGGTTTCCCAATGCGCCAGTTCCCACAGGGCAATACAGAGAAGTCCAGGTGACGCCTACACACACAGGGGTTTCATTACAGGAGAGGAACCCTGGGTTGAAGGATCCCAAATCTTTTATAATGGACAGTAAGTGAACTGCTCCTTTGCTTTGGAGTGAGATACTACATCTTCCAAGGCTAATTGCTTATACAAACATTTTTGAGATAATAGTCCCGAGCAAAGGCAGTCATGCCTCTGCTCAAAGACATGCTCAAAGACCTAAGAGACCCACAGAGAATTGTTTCCCAACGGTAAGTAGAAGAGAAGTCATCAGTAGAGTGGGAAATAATGAATATCAGAAAAAGATAAAAAAAAAAAAAAAAAAAAAAACAAACTACTGACACATAGAATGTAAATAGCAAAAGATCTGTGACAACTTTGTCATATATAAAATCAGGCACCATATTTCTACTCTGCTCCATAGTATTCTTTAATATTTCATCAACCTTTCTGTTCCTTTCAAAATTACTTTATAGAGACCTCTTTCTATTATGTAGCGCTTCAGATATTTATTTGGCATAAATTTACTACCAATTTTAGATACTGAATTTTTATTAAAATCCTTAATTAACAATAAAAAAAAAAAAAAAAAAAGAAAAAGATAGATAATTCAATGGAAAAGCTTCTAGAAGGAGTTGAAAGAGCTAAAATCAAGAACATTGAAGGTAATGTTGGGTTCGGAAAGGAGAAGGAACTGTTTCTATCTAGAATAGGAGAGAACAAGAAAAGAACGGGTGTGTTACAGTCAAATTTTAAAGAAGAGACGTGGGAGGCTTCAGGAACTTTGATCATCATGAATTGATGAGGCCAATTGTGAAGATCCACCAGCTTGGTCAGTTTGGTCCAAGTCTGGGGGCTGGGGCAGATGAGATGGAGAAGACTTGAAAAAGTTCCATATGTTTTAGGTACCTATTCTGTGACTCTGTGAATGATGTCAATAAGGAACAGATAAAAGGACTGCTGGAAATAGTGAGGTTCCAGCTGAGGAGAGACAGATGGTGTGACTTCTTGGTCAGACAGCTCAGAACAGTTTTAAGACTTGGACCAGTAACACTCTGCTCTATGAAAGTTGAAACAGGGAAAGCAAATCATAGGAATTATTTAGGGTGGGAGAGAGCAGAAGGTCTAGAGGGTAAGGAATTCTAAACTATTGACATCTTTAGGAGGAAAAAAAAGGAAATTTATCATTAAACTAAAAAGTGTAGAAGGCAAGGAGCTGTCCAGCAGAAGTGTAGAAGGACAAGCGCTGGGAGGTACACAGGTCATGGTGGCAGAGGGAGAATGTGAACGTTGACAGCAGAGCAGCTCTAAGTGACAAGGAGCCTTAGGCTGGCTGGGTGGAGCTCAGATGCAACCCTCTAGAGATGAGGACGTTAGCAACTGTGCACTCAGGGGTAGAAGGTTTGTCAATCAATTGAGTCAGAATGAAGGCAGAAGACAGTGTGGACAGCAAGGGGATCCGCTACCCCTTCTTCTTAATTTTGTTTCTTTTTGTAGACTTTATTTGGCCCTTGTATTTTCTCACATCAGCAAATATGATTTTGCCCAAGTGACTTCAGTTATCCATTTGATACAGACCTGATACTTTTTTACACAAAAGCATTTTTCTCCCCACAGTTTTTCACTAAATAATACTTAACTGAGCAAGACATATTAGTGGCCTTGTAAATCATTCAGTTTTCCATATAAATTAGTTATTTCTAATTATCTATTTATTTATGCATCTGTGTGAGACATCCTTTAACCTTCACAGGAGCCAAGTATCTTCAATTTCAAACTTTTTGTTGTTTCTTTAGTATCCTTGAGTTTCTCCCTCTATCAGGTTCCTTGGTGGCAAAAAATAATACCTCATGATACTGATAAGGAAATACAGCAGGAAGAGCTATCTGACCCTGCAGATTATAGGCAACGAGATGACTCCAGAATTCTGACATGTTTGGAGAGCCATTGCTTTGGGAAGAGAAAAGAGATTCATAGGAAAAACACAACAGCTGAAGCAGGTAGGGCA
This sequence comes from Lemur catta, assembly GCF_020740605.2. NCBI lineage: Eukaryota > Metazoa > Chordata > Mammalia > Primates > Lemuridae > Lemur > Lemur catta. The sequence goes on along the minus strand of NC_059136.1, from coordinate 80,245,275 downwards.
TGAATTTGGATCAGATGTGGAGAGATCTGAGGACCAGCCTTGACTCAAGCCCCCCAGGAGACACTGTTCCCAAGGACCCCTTACCAAGCTCTACTGACAGGAACTCACAAAATAATTTAGAATCTTTGATGGGGAGTGGACCCAAACCGAAATTCCTTATTGGAAGTTCTCAGGCACAAACTCTGAGGCAGGCCCAGAGCAGGCTTCCAAGGAGCTGCAACTTTCCTGAGGCAACCCACGTCCACTGTTTGGCTCAGGAGTCGTGGCGTGATCTTGGTGTCCATAGTACTGATAGATATAAAGGCTGCACCTGACACGGTCGTGCCTTTGTATAAAAGAAATGAGGTGATATTCTATTTGTCCCTGGTGATATTTCAGGGAAATAATTACTATGGCTATTGTAGGGAAAAAAACCTAATCACCACCTTTGAATATAATTTAGGGAGTCCTGCCAGACCTATATATAGCATTTCCTTCTTGTTATTGTCACTCTGCATGGAAGCCCAGCATGCAGCACAATTGATTCCTCCAAATAGTGTCAATGCTAATGAGTGGGAAACTGGCAGGATGAAGAGGACCAAGCAAGTCCTCCAGTGAATACTCCTCTAGTGGGGCTCATGCCTCATGTTCCAACAGCAATTTTACCTTTGAAGAGTAACTCAGCGCTCACACAATACTAAGGGGGAAAAAATTAGGTGAGTAAAGCATGCATATAGGGCAGGAGCTAACCAGGACAAATGCTGACCACAACCACTTTGTAGCATTTCAAATCATAAGTGTGTTGCTGAGACTTCACATCAATGCAGAGTATAATGGTGTTTTCAAGTGTTTTAATTTCATTTACAAGTAATGTGTTTTGTCATAGAAAGAAATAGTAGACCTCACCACCCTCAAAATTAAACTAAAACCAGGTGCAGTTTTGTGGGAGATGGTCACTTGCCTTATCAGGAGAGAGAAAGCAGTAGAAAACAAGGTAACAAGCTAAGCATAAGCTCCAAGGTGCTGAGAAAAGGATGGAGGGTTCCCAAGGGAGACAGTTCTGGGAGTCATGTTTTCCTTGTTACAACTCTGGCAGGATAACCTAGAAACTAATTGCCTCTGTCTTTTAAGGTTGGCACTGAGAGTTACAGGAACTGGGCTTGACAGTACTTGCCATACTTCAAAATAAAAACCCTCACTTATTCTGAAGTTTTTAGCACAAAAAAACTCCCAGATGTGTAATTTGCAAGGACTCCAGAAGTGTAAGTGAACTAGAAACCACAAATCACACATGTCACAAGTTGGAAACTCACAGTCGTCTGATTAATGGGAGAGCGTGGAGAGCCAAACTGGATAAATCAGACCAAAATCCTACTTCCCGTCCTACGCACTGCAAATTCACTTCTAGAAAATCCATCGTCATCCACACAACTCATTCACCCCGTCAGCAATCCTACTGACCCTCGCTGGATCAACAGATGCTGTGCTAGCCGTGAACTTGAACAGATCTCAAAGTACACAAGTGTCAACATTTGGCTTTTCTGGTGTGTGTCAGTCTTGGCCTGGCTGCCTTTCTCTTTCTCTTTCTCTTTATAACAATTCATATTTAATATCTCCTCCTTTACTAAATTCACAGTATAGCAGCAAAATTTTCAACTGGGATGTTTTTGCTTAAAGAATTCTCTAGATTTTAAGTTAAAATGTCAACACCAGAAGTATTCTACTTCTATTCACTTGCTATTGTTTGTTTTATCTTGAATGTGCCAAGTTCCTTTGACACGGGTAACAGAAACCAGTGTTCAAAGGAAAAAAAAATTCACTGCAGAGATAGTACTCAAAATTTTCACACTTGCAGCTATAACTTTGGTTTTTGGGGGTTTTTTGTTGTTGTTTTATTTTTTGGTTTTTGTTTTTGTTTTGTTTTCTTCTTTTCTTTTTTGGGGCAGGTTACAATTTGCAAAGTTTATTTTAAAACCAGCCTATTGTCTCCTCAACTTATGATAAATGAAACAACAATGACAATGAAAAGTCAGATATGTTTCTTTGAAAAATGTCTCCAATTGAATGAACAGAAAACGGAAATATTTTTTGAGACCCATGACATGCCTGTTACTGTGGCCCAACAGCAGGCAGATGCTTGTCACAATTTGTTGTGACAGCCTAAGTTGACTCCTCTTGATATTTTCATTGTTTCCTAGAAATTTAACAAGCTAGTGTGTCCCTTTCACACATGGCTATCCCCACGCCAAGAAATACGGAAGTTGCACTATCGCCTGTTTATCTCCTTATTACACTTTCACTACCCAAAACATTATCAATAGCTTTCTCCTCTTGTTCAGGTACTTCAAATTCAAGGTGGACTTCACTAAAACACTTCATAGTGGGCTTAAGGTTGAACATTTCTCTAAATGGTGGCTTCTCATTCTATAAAAATGAGTTTGGAACTTACTTTATCAATTCAGTACATCTGGAATTATACCTAACCACTATGCTTGAAACCTGAGAACTCTTTACTGATAACTAACCTATATTGCCCTTTATTCACGATCAAAAGGGACACATTGTGTTTGTGGGTCCCTCTCAAAGCAGCCACACCCTTTGCCTTCCCGAGCCACCTCCTACAGTGAGGAACTCTGGTGCCTCTGCTCATTGACTGGAAAACCATTATGTCTACAATGACTGCTGGGGTCCCCTTGATTTCCGAAAATACTTCTTAGAAACCTGGATTTAACAATTACCTGCAGTTTCTCACAGTAGAACCCTCGGTCCTTTACAAATTCTTAAGTCAGATAGATGGGCACCATCCTTAGAAGCTGTGCCTTGACATTTTCATTGGTCCAATTATTTCTCAATCTTCTCCCAACTTAGGTTATTTGAGAGAAAGCTATTAATTACACGGAGTGAAATCTGTTTACTTCAAAATCCCACCAACTAGAAATCCATGGTTTTTAGGAAATAAAAACCTAAAAGTTTAAAATTTATCATCTTAATACAGTCAATAAAATGTTGTTGAGGCAATTATTATAATAGCATAGCAACATGTATTACACTCACAGCAATCAATCCCATAGCAATTAACCCATAGCAAGGGAAAATGTTACAGACTTTAAAAAACAAAATTTTTCAAGCACTTTAAAGCACTTCCTGTGTTAATTTTAAACTTATTTTTCAATTTATTTACTAATAAAGGAATTTATTAAGGATCAACCGAGTCTATAAATTATCTTGTTAGCAGAGGTTAGGTCTGTGTTAATATTTAAACAACACAGATATATTTCCATAGAATTATTTATGGAGTTTGATTTGTACATTCATACTGGTCTTACCTTTTTATATTAATTAGGTTATGTGGTATTGATATTATTATCTTTAGGAAAGTACTCATCCTGAATACTATCTTAAAATATTGATTTACAAAGTGTTTCAGAGTAAATTCTGTAAGCATTATAGCTATTTTCTGGTGTGGTAGCCTCACATTAAAGTTACTGGATCTAAATTGCAAACAGTAAAATCACTGGATCTAAACTGTATACAGTAAAATGAATAATAAAATAATAATAGGCCGGGCGCGGTGGCTCACGCGTGTAATCCTAGCACTCTGGGAGGCCGAGGCGGGTGGATTGCTTGAGGTCAGGAGTTTGAGACCAGCCTCAGCAAGAGCAAGACCCCGTCTCTACTAAAAAAAAAAAAAAAATAGAAAGAAATTATCTGGCCAACTAAAAAATATACACAGAAAAAATTAGCCAGGCATGGTGGCGCATGCCTGTAGTCCCAGCTAGTGGGGAGGCTGAGGCAGTAGGCTCGCTTAAGCCCAGGAGTTTGAGGTTGCGATGAGCTAGGCTTATGCCACGGCACTCTAGCCCGGGCAACAGAGCGAGACTCTGTCTCAAATAATAATAATAATAATATGTAAAATTAAATTTTTATACATGTAATTTCTCTGAAATTTTGGTTAAAGAAAAAAATCTATGATTCATATGAAATTTCCAGGTGTTTTAAGCCAATAAGAATTTGGGATATTGAATGAGCAAGACAATCCTCCCCCTACTTTTTTGGGGGGGGCTTACTGTAATTTTTTTCTAAAATAACTGTAGCCACAAATAATTTTAAAAATAATTGAACTTATTTTCAGCATTATTCTAGAAATTTTTTAAATTTTTATTTAAAAAGTAATCTAACATAATAAACCATTTAAAACAATTATAATAATAGTAAAAATAACCCCTTACCTCATCAGCCAGATACAATTATTTTCCATTTTGCACAATGTCTTCTACTTTTCTCATTACCAAATATATATATTTCCTACTTAATTCATGATTTACATAATTTCTTATATCCTCTTCTCTGAATTCTATAATAAATATTTTCTACATTTCTACATAGTCATCTTATTTTTAATATTAAATGATTAAGTATCATTTAAATGGAAAGGAAAAAAACCATTTTACAAGAGATATCTCTTCTGTTTTTTAGAAAAATCATCTCAGATTCAGCTTCTATTCAGCAAACATCTTTTGAAAACCATTCGCGTGCCTTGCCATGTAATGTTAGGCATTACAATAGAAAGATGAATAAGATGCCATCTCTGCCCTGAGGAAAGTATAATCTGATAACAAAAAAATGTTCAATAATTCCTACAGGTGCTATATGATATGCATTTCCTTCAGGGGGAGAAGGCACGAAAACGTAAAGTGAACGGCTTCTTTAAAATGTGAAATGGGCTGGGCGTGGTGGCTCACACCTGTAATCCTAGCACTCTGGGAGGCCGAGGCGGGCGGATTGTTTGAGCTCAGGAGTTCGAGACCAGCCTGAGCAAGAGCGAGACCCCGTCTCTACTAAAAATAGAAAGAAATTATACGGACAACTAAAATATATATAGAAAATATTGGCCAGGCATGGTGGCCCATGCCTGAAGTCCCAGCTACTCGGGAGGCTGAGGCGGGAGGCTCGCTTGAGCCCAGGAGTTTGAGGTTGCTGTGAGTGAGGCTGATGCCACGGCACGCTGGCCGGGGCAGCAGAGTGAGACTCTGTCTCAAAAATAAATAAATAAATAAAAATAAAATGTGAAATGGTTGCAAGTGTTGGATCAGGATTCCACTCAACAAACAGAAGAAAACACCAGCCTTGTCAGGAAGAGTTTGGGGTTAGAAGCGACCTCCTCTCAGGCAGGCCAAGCCCTCACCTGCTGCCCTTTACAACATCGCCCCCTAGTGGTCATGTAGCTTCCGCTTCAGCACGGGCCCTCCCACGCTGCCCACCTTCCAGGCGTCTTCAAATCATAATCGCTAGCGTTGCCTGCGGTGCTGCTTCTGCAAACAAGTTGCTTCACATCCAGCCCTTGGTGGCTACTTTAACTGGTTTTCTGTGTATTCGTTAACTCGTTCATAAATGCAAGTATTCTTGTGTCGAGACCGTATTTCTTTTTGCATCTATGCAACCAATCAAGGGTGAGAGATCACTTTGAATATGTAAAGGATTTTAATTTTGTTTGATGCAATCATCTGCTGCTCCCAACTTTGGAGTTTCTGATTTTCTGAGATGTCATTAGGATTTCTCTGTGCTCAAACCAAGGAAAATGCAAAAGTGATTGTCCAAATAAGCCGTGAAACACCAAACATGTTTGCCTTAATGTGCTGTATATTCCAAGGAAATGGTTGAGAGACTCAGTAGATGAACGTAACCCAGCTAGTAGTCATCTCAGTTCCCCCACTCATTGTAAATAGTCCCTCTTGAGTGATACTTGCTTCAACAGGAGATCGAGGGTAGGGCAGGGGTCTCTGTAGGAAATATATTAAATTCTCTCTCCCTGAACACTCATTCTCCTCATCATAGATCACAAGCCAGGCCTGCCCGATTGCATAAAGCTTTCCCTTTCTATTTATTGCATGTGTGTGTTTCTTCCTGTATTGCAATTTTTCTGGCATGAATCCTAAATATTACTGCTGCTAGGAGGCTGTTCTTTACATCCGTGAGGTCCCATTTGCATTTGGAATATGGAAAAATAACCAGCTGCTTTCTATTCTCATTTTATCAATCAGAACAGGTTATAAAATCAAGCCCTCTAATTAGAAGATTTATCTGTTTTCTGATGAAAGGACTGGGAGCTCTGGCTCTAACAATCCCAGCCCTTAGTGGCTACTTAAATTACTGGCCTTGGTTTCCTCATCAGTGAAGTGGGGATTGTAGTACATACTTTAGAGCAATGTTTTTAAAACTTTGCTGAAGGAACAGTGTCTGCTTTTTGTTTTGTTTTGTTTCAATTTGTTACGGACCAATACTTTTGTAAACAATAATAAAAAATAAACTGAGATAAACATAACCATGCTCTTGACTGTTTTGGCCATGTCAAATTGCTATAAAAGTAATTCTCAATGCTTACTTTCAATTTCTGTACTTATTTTGTTGTCAATTAGTGACAATTTGCAGATGGGTCCAGTCCACAGACCACACTTTGAGTTGTAGTGCCCTAGAGGACTGATTTGTGACTTCCCACATAAAGGACCTAAAACAAGACACGGTGTAACATGTAATAGGTCTAAATAATGCTAGTTTCATTTCCCTTTCCCCAAAATTCACTATGTAAATCATTTATTAATTCAATCATCCATCTATGCATCCAACAGATATTTATTGATAACTTATTAAGATTCAAGCACTGCTAAATGCTGGGGACACAGTAATGAAAAGAACTTAATTTCTACCCTCAAGAAGCTTACACATTACTGGAAATCTTTTCACAAAAATATCCAGAAAGACATGTCAAAATTGAGGTATCTTCTAAATCAATAATACTATGAGAATATTAAAAATATATACATATCCAAAAAGATGGATTTTTTCTTTTATTTATTTATTTTTTAAATTTTAGAATATTTTGGGGGCACAAAAACATTTTGGTTACATATAATGCCTTAACCTCGCCCAAGCCAGGGCTACAAGTGTGTCCTTCCCCCATACAGCACACTCTGCTCCCATTAGCTGTGAGTTTACCCACCCCCACCACCTGCCTTCCACCTGCCCAGCACCCAGTGAATATTACTTCCATGTGAGAACCTTAGTGTTGATCAGTTAGCAACAACTTGATGGCGAGTACATGTAGTGCTTGTTTTTCCATTGTGGTGATACTTCACTTCAAAAGATGGGCTCCAGCTCTATCCAGGATATTATAAGAGGTGCTAGTTCACCATAGCTTTTTGTGGTTGAGTAGTATTCCATGGTATACATATACCACATTTTATTAATCCACTCATGTATTGATGGGCACTTGGGTTGTTTCCACATCTTTGCAATTATGAATTGTGCTGCCATGAACATTTTAGTGCAGATGTCTTTATTATAGAATGTCTTTTGTTCCTTTGGGTAGATGCCTAGTAGTGGTATTGTTGGATCAAATGGTATTTCTATTTTTAGTTCTTTGAGATATCTCCAAATTACTTTCCAAAGGGGTTGTACTAATTTGCAGTCCCACCATCAGTGTAAGAGTGTTTCTATCTCTCCACATCCACGCCAGTATGTTGTTTTGGGACTTTTTGATTAAGGCCATTCTCACTGGAGTTAGGTGATATCTCATTGTGGTTTTGATTTGCATTTCCCTGATGTTTAAAGATGTTGAGCACTTTCTTATATGTTTGCTGGCCATTATTCTGTCTTCTTTTGAAAAGTTTCTGTTCATGTCCTTTGCCCACTTTTTAATGGGGTTGTTTGATTTCTTTCTTGATGATTTCCCTGAGTTCTATATAGATTCTAGTTATCAGCCGTTTATCAGATGTGTAGCATGAAAATATTTTCTCCCATTCTGTACGTTGTCTATTTGCTCTAATGATAGTTTCCTTGACTGTGCAGAAGCTTTTTAATTTGATCAGGTCCCATTTATTTATTTTTGTTGTTGCTGTGATTGCTTTGGGGGTCTTCTTCATAAGTTCTTTTCCTAAACCAACGTCTATAAGAGTTTTCCCAACATTTTCTTCTAGAATTCTAAAGGTTTCACGCCTTAGGTTCAAGTCTGTTAACCACCATGAGTTGATTTTTGTGAGAGGTGAGAGGTGGAGGTCCAGTTTCAATCTGCATGTGGTTATCCAGTTTTCCCAGCACAATTTATTGAATAGAGATTCTTCTCTCTAGTGTATATTTTTGTCTGCTTTGTCAAAGATTAGATGATAATATGAGGATAGTTTTATATCTGGGTTCTCAGTCCTGTTCCAAAGGTCTATGTCTCTGTTCTTGTGCCAGTACCATGGTGTTTTGATTACTATAGCCTTGTAGTAAAGCTTGAAGTCTGGTAGACTGATGCCTCCCAATTTATTCAAAAAGATAAAATTTTAAATCTAGCATTATAAAATCATTACCTTTTTCACTCTCGTGTCTAATATTCCTTTCTATTTTTTAGTATTTTCATCATCTTTGACATTATAATATATGTTATATATTTATACTATATACTATATTATGATATATAATAGTTATGCATTATAATCTATAATAATATATATTATTTCTTCTAAGCCCCAGCTTAGTATTTATTATTCTAATTTACTTAGCCACAGAAAGAGGTCTTTCCCTCATCAGCCTTGTAATTCTTTGTTTTACTATATATAAATCGTAATTCCTTTTGGTTTCATCTTCTTTAGCTGTGCCTGAAACATTGGGATTAGTTCTACCAATCTTCCTAATGCTAAACACACAAATTGTATAATATTCATTTTTCCTAAGTACAAGCTCTCTTAATCTGTCAATCAGCATTTAAAATAGAGAATATAAACCAGAATTCTGTTTACTTTTTAAAAATCCCCCTCCTTTGAAAATTTATAGACTTTTAAAGTGAGAAAGTTAAGTATTTTTATTGCTTTGGAGGAGAGCTAGCCAAAAGTTTGATTTAAAATCAGGAGCTCTGCTAGTATTCATTTTTCTTTTCAATCATTCTTCAACAGTGCAAGGCAGCTTTGTTTTCTATTATCATTGCCATGAAACATAAATCTTGGGAGGCAGCCAAGGAAAAAACTCAGACTTTGTATCTGAAGCCTAACATTCAGCAACACTGTGCATCAAAGTCCTGCCTTCAAGGTACATTGAGGGCCAGCTATCTACAGCACCCATCATTTGTCAAACAGAATCATGTGCATCGTAGGGGCCAGGACCATACCTAGTCTGTCTTTGTATCCCATCACCTAGTACTGTTCTGACAGCTAGCAGACAGCCAACAAATGTTTGTTGAGTGAATGTTAATCACAATAACAGCAAATTTTCATGTCTGGTTGTATATAGATCTAATTTTGCATAATCTGTGCATATTTAGGATTACTCTTGCTATTTAGATCTAATAAATTTCAAAAAGCCTCTCTGCCCAAGGGAGCCAGATGAGTAATTACGGTGCAGGATTCCAATTCTGTTTTATAAAAAGAAATTATTTGATGGAAACTTTATAGGCTACAGTACTCTCCACACAATCTTATAAATTCCAAACTCCAGTTAATGTATGAATGCCAGAGGAGAAAATTTAATGGAATAGTTTATAGTTTTATAACCCTGGCTGAATGAGATGCAGGAAGTTAACACATGGCATAAATTGGAAAGGCTAATTATTCCATCCCTTCCCATTTATATGTGTGTACATATGATTATCATATAAGACAGATTTCTGTATGAGTTTCAATATTTTTTTTAATTTCTTCTTTTACAGTCATTTTGATTGTCATTTGATTGGGAATCCAGTACTTGTGGCTGTGTCTAATTCTGTGTGCCATACAGCTCCTCTTATCATCCTCCAATATATGTCTACAGTGAATAACTCTCCACTGTAATTGGTAAGACCTAAACTAAGGCATCCAGACAGACACTAACATACGTCCCATAAAAAGAGTTGATGATCACCAAACTTGATTATCTTCCCAGAAGCTAAAGCTAATGCAGCAAAACCTATAAAGTTTATGAATATACTAGCTTGTTCTATGGAAAGAGGTAGAATATCTCTAAAAGTGAACTACAGAAAATTCCCCCTTTCCTATTTCTACTAACATTGGAACATAGGACATCCTTAGTATCACTGCTTTACATCCCAAGTACATACAGAACTTCTATGAGCCTAGTCCTGTGACCTGGGCACAGTGGGGGTTACCATGAAGTCTAGTTAGGAGAGACAAGGTGGACCATGCGAAACAACTACTTACAGGACAATAAGTGTCTTTACAGTGTCTGAATTGTCTTATTTAGCATTACATTTTCACATTCATTTTGCATTATTCTCATAATTTGAGGTTCAAAATGAGTTTTGGTGTGGAGAATTTGAAATGACCTTAAATCATTCTAAAGAATTGGACACAGATATAAGAGCCAGAGCTTTTGTCCAAAAACTAAACTCAGTGTACCTCTCAACTGAACTTCCGTCACTTTCTCATAAGTGGCAGGAGTGCTTCCAGAGCAGGCAAGTTGACTTCCACCCCAGGGCTCCACTGAGCGTTTACCTACTCAGGTTCCACAACTCTAAAATGTCAGGGGGCTCTAGGTAAGGGAAGAGAAGATTCCAACACTGCCATTGGCATGATTTGTTGATCAAGCAAGTGCACTGCCAGCAGCTCCTTTGGGGGAAAGAGCTGATATTTATCTGAATTGAGCAAAGCGTCTTTTTTCTTTTTCTTTTCTTTTCTTTTTTTTTGATGTAAAAGCTAGTAGAAAAAAACACATACTGCTGAATTCTAGGATTTTCCCCACTGTCTTTATAAGCTCCTGATTAGATATGAGAAAATCTGAAGTGTATGTGTAAAGGGTAAAAAGGAATGGAAAGTAAAGAACTTTTTTACCTTTTTTAGAATATTTTTTCTAATATTCAGAAAGTACATAGCCAGCATGTTTATTCGCCAAAAAGGGAGAAGTGAGCTCTGTTAAGTTTAATTCTAGTGTGTCATGCCTCTATTCTCTGTAGGCAAATACAATAGCCACTACCTGGATAATCTACTAAATTAATATGAAATTTATCCCAGATTTTTACTTTCCTGAAATCTTTTCGTTGTTGGAATATTGTCAGGGAAACTATGAGAAAAGACATTAATCTTGTCAACAATGCTTAGTGCTTACCATACTTCTTAAAATATTCTCAAAATAACTTTCTATTTGCTCCTTAAAATTGAATGAAACAGCCTATCTTATGTTTCTCTTAAAGTTTGCTAGTATGGCACTCAAAAAGGTATTATAGTACTAACCAAATTCCATTAATTAAAACTTTTTAATTTTAAGTTAATAATTTTACAGATTTGACTTAAAGACTGTGTTCAAAGTATTTTGGGAGTTTTTCTTCCCAGATATGATTTTTAGAAAAACATTATCCTCTTTTCACTATTGCACTATTGCACCATGCTTTTCATGACCATTTCTACGACTTTTCCACTAATCAAACAAGAGATTTATATTATTTATCAGCAGTATAACATGTTTCATTATATTTACCGCTTTGTTTGTACTTGCACTGCTGTGATACAAACCACAGTTGAAATATTGCAGGCCCTTTGGTTTCTATTACATTAATCTTAGTTTCACAGTAAAATATATTATTAAATATTTATGTGGGATGCAAAAGCAATCAATAGCTTTATTCTACAGTGGATAATCTCCAACTGAATAGGTTCGAATGTGATCGTTCTCTGCACAGGATGGTGGAGGTACTCCAATAGAATTTGATGGTTAATTTCTGAGTCTTATTTCTCTCTGTAAAGGTATTCCGTAAATGAATATACAACAGCAGTGAGCATGCACTAAAAAGTAATCACCCATGATTTTAGAGGTTTGGTGATTTGTAGTTTATAAAGTTGAGCTTTTTGCTTATCAGGTAACTTTTTAGGTAATATGGATTATTCGCTTCTGGATTTCTCATATGTAGAAATCAGAAAATAAGTCTGTGATCATAATGCTTTCTCGTTAACACAATGTAATCAGTAGCATCAAAATACTATTTGGAGAGTGTTTGTACTAGCATATGGTTAATAAATTCCACCTCTGCATGTGGCAATAGCCTCTTTCTATTTTTTGGAGGGGAGAGGGAGTGAAATCATTGGTTTCTATTCAACTGTGTTAAAAAGAGCACTAGACTTGCAATCAGTGGGTTTGGCTCCAAAGCGTGGTTGATACTTATTATCTGTGCTATCTTGGACAGCCACTTACAATAGGCACTGCTAGCTCCTCAGCCCAACCCCCTTTACTAGGTCCGTGCACCCATCCCTCCACTGCTCTGGGTGTTGGCTGCTATCAGAACAGAGCTCTTCACTTCCCCAGGAATGGAAGTTCACGGAAGGCCAAAGAGGAGCTGTTTTGCCCAGGAAGTTACATGGCCACACCCAGTGACTGAGCTTGGAATGGGGCACAAAAGGCCAGCTCCCTTAGCCCCAAGTGGGACAGTTCTGAGATGCATCATGCTCCAGAGCTCCCAAATCTGGTCTCCAGCTGAGACCACGGTCCCACATTGCTTTTTTCCCTCCCACCATACTTTCCTCACTCCCCTCCTCCTGAAAGCACTCGCCCAATGCATCATTGAACAAGGATCCCTGTGTCAGGCTCTGGCTCTAGGGAACCTGACTTAAGATACCACCTAATGTCTAAGCCTCAGTTTCTTTATCTGTAAAATAAGAGTAATGGCTGACCCTTGGGATTATTGTGAGAATTAAGTGATGCATCATTATGTGAATGTGCTTTGTAACCTTCAAAGACTCAAACAAATGTTAGGTATTACCATCTTCAATGTTATCAACAAAACCAATGATAATAAGCTGATTCTTGTAATTCTCTGGGAGTTACTATTTCCGCTCCCTCAAAGTGTGCTATAAATGTCCTTTTTGAATGCTTCTAGGGTGACAAACCTTTCTCTGCACCTTCACATAAACATGATTTGAATGGAAAATTTCCTAGTTTCTTCCAAATTCTACTTATGTTAAAATTCTAAGTGGTGTTTTTCCATACAAGTAGATAAATATTTCTGCAATATTCAGCTTTCTTATCTAACCCTCCTCACTATCCATGGAATATTATTCTCTTGTTAATATAAAAAAAAATTGACAGCTACTCATCTGTAAGTCTAAGACATTTCCTCCCAATTAAATTAGAACCATTTAGAGCTATTATGTTTCAACTCCTGTGAGATATTTATTTACTTATTTATGGGATATTTATTTACTTACTTATAGCATCTAACTGCTTCCTGGATTAGTCAATCCTAGTCAAGAAAGCTAGTATGGCATTCCCTAAGCTGGATCTTGCTACCTTTTAAATAGTATGTATTTTTCCTAAGCAACAAAATGAAATCATAATAAGTAAAATTTCATGTTCTTACATATACAATGGGCAGATACATCTGAGATAATACACAAACTTCAGTTATATTTTTTTAAGTGTTAGGAGAAGACTATTTAAAATTTAGCTTTCAATGTCCGTTTTCAGCCTAGGGGATATCATGTTCCATAACATTGACCCTGGGCCAGTACTTTTTCAGAATTTCACAATGCCTTGAAGAATCAGAATTAATTCATTCATTTAACAAAGATTTATCAAGCACCTACTAGGTGCCAAACACTGTGCTAAGTTAAGAATCTGGGGATACAATGATGTGAAGAAACAAAGGACACCTGCCCTCTTCAAGTTCAGTGTAGATATTGAGATTGACTTTAATAAAACAAGAAGCATTTATAACTAACTGATAGATATTATGAGGATAGTGGAAGTTGAGCAACTCCACGTTATTAGAGAAGGTTTCCTAAAAAAGTGACATTAAGCTGACATTGGAGAAAGAGTAGGAGGAAATAGAGAGAGAAAGAGCATTCCAAGCAGAAAGACTAGCATGTGCAAAGGCACTGTGGCAGGAGGGGACATGATCAAATGTCACAGGTAGAGATGGAAGTCTGAAGATAATAAGACAAGTATTAAAGCTAAGAGTGATAACCCAGAAAAGCTATGAGCAGAATTGAAAAAGGGAAGGTCACCCAACTAGGAGTCATCTCGGTCCAGTGAAAATGTATTTGTGTCCATCGCATACAAGAGACTGTGCTCACTTTAGATCTAGGAGGCCTTCCCAGTGGGGACCCCACCACCAACACCTCTCAGCTCCATTGCTCTCTGTCCTCCACACACCTGTCTCTCAAAGGTTACTCTTGCAACTTCGAATTGCTCTTACACCAAAGCTACTAAAAGCAGTGAGGGCCTTATCACACAGCTATACTGATTAAGTCTCAATGCATGCCACACTGCAGCTTCCTAGGTTATATGCTGGACATGGTTATGCTTTAAATCCTCCAGAAGTTTATCCTCACTTGCAGGGTAAGATTTAGTTTCGCACACAGAGCCCTCTCTCTCCACTCCCATCTCACGTTTCTCCTGCATCATTACTTTCCAGCAACTCCAGACTGCTTTTAGTTTCGCAAAAATTTTCATCAAAATTGGTCCATACCATAATGTTTCATCCTGTGGCCTTTCCTCTGTTTCAACACTCAGCTCAAATAACCCCTCCTCCGGAAGCTTTCCCTAACTTCCCACCGCCCACTCCCAAACCACTTGTCTGCTCTCTTCTGTGTGCCAATGTCATCTTTCCATATTCTTTCTTGAATTTTCCACATTATTAAAATTATTCAGCTAGGTATCAATCAGTAGGCCCCAACTAAACTATGAGTTTCACAGAGGTAACAAATACATGATCGGTTTTGTTTCTATGTCTCCAGGGACTAGTATAGCTTCTGGCAAAGAACAAAGATTATTAGACATAACTGAGCAGGGGTCAGTTTGTCTTCCAGACCCTTTAAATCGACTGTTCAAGGATCTAGACCAGCACTGTTAAATGGAAATATAGTCGTCCCTCAGTACCTGTGGGAGATAAGTTCTAGGACCTCCCACAGATACCAAAACCTGTGGATGCTGAAGTCCCTTATATAAAATGGCATAGAACTATTTGCATATAACCTACACACATCTTCCCGTATACTTTGAATCATCTTTAGATTATTTATAATACCTAATACAAGTGCTATGAAAATAGTTGTTATACTGTACTGTTTAGGGAATAGTACCAAGAAAAAGAAATCTGTACATGTTCAGCGTAGATGCAATATTTTTTTGAATATTTTCAATCTTTAGTTGGTTGAATCCACTAATATAGAACCCATGGATATGGACGGCTGACAGTATAAAAATGCAAGCCACATTTTAAATTTTCTAGTAGCACATTAAAAAGTAAAAATAAACAGGTGAAATTAGCATTAATAATATATTTTATTTAATCCAATATGTCTAACATTATCATTTCAACATATAATCAATGTAAAAATTAATATTTTACACTTTTTAATACTATGTGTCAGAAATCTCGTGTGCATTTTACACTTACAGCAGCTCTTAATTCAGACTCATCACATTTGAAATCCTCAGTAGGGCACTTGTGGCCAGTTGTCGCCATATTGGGCAGTGCAGATCTAGATAGTGCATCCAGGTAAAGACAGTAATAGCAACAAAACAAAACAAAACAAAAAAACCTGAGAATAAAAGGAATAGCATTGATATGGGCCTCATTGAAAAGACCTTGAAGGAGTTAATTGTCTGACAATTAAGAGGCTTGAATTACCTGATTTGGCTTTCTATGTTGGAGGAATAAAATGTTTCCACCAGTTTCTACATAATATCTGGAGATAGCTTAAGCATTATTCTCACTTGAAAAAAATACATCAAATCAGCATGTCCTCTGCTCTTCACGATTACTTTTCTTTGTTTCCAAACTATGGATGCATGAGATAGTTGGATGCAGTGGATTAAAGAGCATTGTAAGATGATATTTTAAATTTTGAAAAATATAGTATTTATATTTCAGAGGGAAAAAAGCTAACAACTGGAATATTTTTGCTTAGAACATTTCTTCCCGTGCCCCCAGAAACAACATTATAGCTTTTCTCACTCAATCAATTTATTTATGTTACTATAAGTAGAGTAATATAGTAATATAGTGAAAGTGAGTGACATTCAACAAAGTATCCTGCCTCCCTTCCCCACCACAGAAACGTATGGAAACACGGAAGTAAAGTGTATGTACAAAAAGACTCTAATCCTTCTTAATATGCCTACTCACCCTTTGTACCTAATTCAAGGACTGACTTGTATTGATTGAGAAATATCTTATTTCATTCATTCTTTTACTCACTGGGTCGATGAATATTTATTGAGCGCTTATTATGTGCCAGACCTTGTGCTGGGCCCTGGGACTATATAATCACTGTCTTCAAGGAGCATGCAGCCTCTTGAGGAAGTCAAACATTGAACGAGTCTGTGATGTGCATGGTGAAACGTGTGAGAGCGGAATGGAACTGGCCACGGGCTAAGAGAAGTTCTTCCCAAGGAAGAGTCATTAAGGTGAGAACTGAAGGCCGAGTAGGAGTTAGCCAGTGGAATGGGAAGGAGCAGAGCATTCTGGGCAGAGGAAGGAGCATATGGATGGCTCAAATTGAAGATTTCGTAATCTTAAATTGGCCTTGGCTTCCAGAAGCTGGACTTTCCAAGAACTAGAAACAGTCCGTTATGAGTAGAGGCAAAACTTAAGGGCCAGAAGGGCAATCATTGAGGCTGGAGAAGTAGGTTAGGGGTCAGTGTACAAAGAACTCAGTGTTAAAATTCCAGGTGCCTATGAGAAGGTTGGTTTCAGTGGGCTAAAAAGAGTGGCAGAGTGTCTGCCTGGAGATGGAGGTGGACAGATGAAATGGACAGCTGCCCTGTGGACAGCTACAGGGCAAGATGGCAGGCAGTAAATAGACAAAGAAGATGAGGAGTCAGAAAAAAATTAGGGAACTTCATTAATCGTGATAGATCACGACTGGATTTGAACCAATTATCAAAATGCAATAACCTAGGAAGGAAGGGCCATCCATCAAAAAACCTAGCAGTTTAGGCCCCATGCACATATTATTTTATTCTCCCAACAGCGTATTTTGCAATGAAGAAGCTCACGCTCTGAGTGGTTTTGTAGCTTGCCCGTGATTATGTATTGGTAAGTGGCGCACAGGAGTATAAACTCAGATCCGCCAGGCCACAGTGCCTCTGCTCTTTCTACTAAGCCGCTCAAAAAGGAAATCTTAGCTGATGTTTGAAGAGCAACTCTTAGAGTTAAAATGCAGTTCAGTCTCTAATGTTCAAAGTTACATTGAAGAAGTTATTAAACCTTATCTGTTTGGCCTTAATGTTAAAACTGAGACTTTTGCTAATTCCATTACCTTTCTACATGCATGAGTAGTGATAAGGTGATGTATGTACAGTGCTTTGAACTAGCGGAAAGGATGGTGACTCGTATAAATCCACATGTTTATTACACTTCTAGTTCATATAGTCCCCATTTTTACAAAGTATAATGTTTTAAAATCATTTAAAAGATTAACTCACTTAAATTGCTTTGGTCCAATAACATTTTATGACATTTATGTTATAATTTTAAGATATGTCTTAAAAGGAAGCCATAATCAAGTCCATTAACAGCAGCACTATTTTAATTTTTTCAAAAAAAGAAGCACGCTTTTGCAAGAAAAATAAATATGCTCAGATGAGGGAATAACTTTAACTCTCTACTATAATATGCAACTTAGCCATTTTCTACTGAAGTTTGTTAAGTAATTTTTCATAACTGCATTTTTAAAGTGTTAAGGCATTAAGCAGTTTTCCCACTTTGCAGAGCTAAACTGGCAGCACAAATTTGCTTTTCTTCACAGCTTAACACTGTGGTCACAGCCCTCTCATAAATGAAGCGTATCAAGAAAGGATTTGGAAAAGAGGTGGGCAATATGTGAGGTCTCAAGATAGCCGCCACTCTAAATCTCTACTAGGACCTGCTGTGGCTGTGGTGGCCTTGCAAAGTGACTATGGAATGGGCCCACGTGGGAGTCCTGGCCTTTACTCTTCCCTTCTCTCCTCCGTACGTGTCTTACACCGTGAGAGTTGCTCCTCTCCCTGCTAACTTTCCCCCAGATAAATCCAACGCTCCAAAGGGAATAATGTTCTGCTTTCTGAGCCCTTTGCCTCACATAAATTAGTCTTGGCTTCAAGAATGGAGCTTTTAATCTTGTTTGCCTCCTTCACGGATACAGGGTTACACAAATGCTAAATATCCTCATAGTTTGGCCCTATACAGCTTTAGTTTTCACAATTAATGCCTCCCATTTGTAAAGCATGAGTCTCTCAAAGAGAAAAGAACATCTCAGTGTGAATCCGGGGCACAAATGTTTGGTCTCACCAGTTCCCGAAGAGGAAGAAAGAGGGTGGGGTGGTTTGCCGTGGTTATTGGCATCTTACAGATGGAGGAGCAGCCAAAGGGGCTGGCAGACTTGAGGTTCCTCAGGATAGCAAGCAAAGTTGAGAATTCCAGTGTGGGATGTTACCAAACAATGCTATTTTCTTATGTTATCGATACATTGATGCCGTTTTGAAATAACAGCTTTATTGAAATATAATTCACGTTCTCTATGATTCACTCATTTAAAATGTACAAGTTGGCTGGGTGTGATGGCTCACACCTGTAATCCCAGCTCTTCAGGAGGCCAAGGCAGGAGGATCTCTTGAGGCCAGGAGTTTGAGACCAGCCTGGGTAACATAGCAAGACCCTATTTCTAAAAAAAAAATAAAATAATTAGCCAGATGTGGTGGAACATACCTGTAGTCCCAGCTACTTGGGAGGCTGAGGCAGGAGGATCACTTGAGCCCAAGCTGCAGTGAGCTATGATTGTACCACTGCACTCCAGCCTGGGCAGCACACAAAGAACCCCATGTCTTTAAAAAAAAATTTTTTTTAAACAAATGTACAAGTCAGTGGTTTTCAGTATATACAGAGTAGTGCGTCCATACCACAATCAATTGTAGAATATTTCCTTTACCTCGAAAAAGGAACTCTGTCCTTTAGCCATCACCCTCCAGCCCTATGCAACCACTAATCTTTTTGGCTTTATAGACTTGCCTATTCTGGGCATTTCATATAATGGTAATCATACAACACAGCTCATGGTCCTCTGTCACTGATTTCTTTCATGTAGCATAATGATTTCAAGGCCCATCCATGCTGTAACATATATCAGCACTTCATTTCTTTTTATTGCCAAACAGTATATCATTGCATGGATATAGGACATTTATGTATTCATTCATTAGCTGATGAGCGTTTGGGTTCTTTCCATCTTTTGGCTATTAAGAATTATGCTGTGATAAACATTTATGTGCAAGTTTTGTGGGGGGCATATGTTTTCATTCCCCTTAGGGTATACAAAGTGGAATTTCTGGGTCATGTGGTAACCTTTGTGTTTTACCTTTCAAAGAACTGTCAGACTGTTTTCCAATGAGGCTGCACCATTTTACATTCCCACCAGCAGTGTATGAAGAGTTCCAGTTTCTCCACATTCTCATCAAAACTTGTTATTATCTGCCTTTTTGATTCTAGCCATCCTAGTGGAGGTGAAATGGTATCTTATTATGGTTTTGATTTGCATTTCCTTCATAGCTAATGATGTTGAGCATCTTTTCATGTGCTTATTAAGGCATTTGTATTGATGCCTTTAAAAGAAAAAAACCTATTTCTATGTTGGGTTTTAAAAGTAGCTCAAGTTGTGTCTGGGCACGGTGGCTCACACCTGTAATCCTAGCACTCTGAGAGGCTGAGGCAGGCGGATTGCTTGAGGTCAGGAGTTAGAGACCAGCCTGAACAAGGGTGAGACCCCATCTCTCTACAAAAAATAGAAAAAAAATTAGCCAGGCATGTTAGCACATGCTATAGTCCCAGCAACTCAGGAGACTGAGGCAGGAGGATTGCTTGAGCCCAGGAGTTTGAGGTTGCAGTGAGCTATGATAACACCACTGTACTCTAGCCAGGGCTATAGAATGAGACTCTGCCTCCAAAAAAAAATAACACAAGTTGAATACCCAGGTAATGGCCAGAGTTCTTCAGATAAACCATTGGCTCTTTGCACCCTTTACCTCACATAAATTAGTCTTGGTTTCTGGCATCTATAAAGCTTTAAATCCATTTGTCTTGAGAAGCAGCATCCCAGAGCAAGCAGGCCCTTTACTGGTGTCTAAGGAAATGTATTTAAAAAGAAGTCATTTCCACCCCTAGGATAAGGAAATCAAGAGGCAAAATGCATAGCCTTGTCCTTTTCTTAATCCATACTTAAATGCCCACAACAACAGAGGAGTTCTCTCCTCAGATATTTCTCAAATGCATGATATTTCTTCTTGAAGGATAAAGCAGTAAGACTCTCGAAGGAAAAGTTTCCCATTTATGTGGAAAATTTCAAATAACATCAGCAAGATAATTAATTCACTTTTCCCCAATAACGCAAATGATTGATGGGAAAGTATTTGAAATTAGGGTTTGGAAATAAAGAAAAGAATACTTTTCTTATATAGTTTGTTAAATATGAGTTTTGATGTCCGTGGTTTGTGAAATGACAAGGTTATCCATGGTCTTTCTAAGTGTCAGAAAGTTGGAAAAGACCTAAGCCCCCCGTTTCACAGATGGGAAAGTGCGGACTCAGACGTATGGGGACTCAGCCAAGAGCCACACAAGATTCTGGGAGAAGCAAGACCAGAACTCATATGCCTGGCCCCTAGTTCAATATATTTCCCACAATGCCAGACTCTTCTCTAAGATTGCTTTTGATTCTATCGCTACCTGTGAATGACTTTAAATTTATATTAGGAAAAAGATGTTAAAACCTGGTTTGTGGAGATAAACTATGAATGGAGTGTCCTAGAAGAAGAAAGCTTTCCTATATAACTCAGACTGAGAATGAATGCATTCACTTAAACAGAGCTGACCTTAAGCTAGTGGTTTTCAAGCTGCAGCTTTCAACCTAAATGGCAGTCATGAAATCAGTGACTCTGTGTGCGTGTGTGTGTGCGTGTGTGTGTGTGTGTGTGTGTGTGTGTGTGTGTGTGTGTGTCTACTGGGTCATACAGTCAAAAAATTCCCTTACGCAGAGGCAGGAAAATGTGTAGCCACACACCAAGTGATCTTCAAGGTGTCAAAAGGCCCACATACCATAAAGATCTCTATGCCAAAGTGTGTGAAATGTACCTGATTTCCCCCATCTCTGTAAATTGGATTCAGCTATCATTGAAATAATAGCAAATGCTTATTATCAATATTAATTCTATGTGGGAAAAAGGTAGCTAGTAACTAGCTCAAGGATCCTATCACTGGTTAGTGGCAGAAATGAAGGTTGACTTTAGGCAGCCTGATTTCAAAGCCTGAATTCTTGAGTATGGGACCATCCTGCCTCCAAAGCTGCTTGTTGAGCGTTTGCTACGTGACTGTTGACATGAGCTGACTGATTCATGTCCTTACTCCGAGAACCCAGCCGGGCATCTCCTTCTTGCTGGTACTTTATTGAGCAGAGTGGGAAAGGGGACACTGGGCGCCAGCAGCTCCAGAATTTCCACATATGTGGGTCTGGGAGTGGCAAATGGTTGGGGGCTGGGACTCTAGAGAATTCTGGAAGCTCCATGTGCATGGCAGGAGCAGTTTTAACGTGGTTTTATATTTATTTGAGGTGGTTTTGGAGTTAGTTTAATGGAGATTGGGGTCACTCTACTGTTGGTGTCCAGTGTCTGGAATATGGGGTGGCCCTGCAGAACAGGGTGGGGAGGGAGGGGCAGGAAGCAGAGGGCACCACGGTGAGGAATCCCTGACAGTCCAGGGCAACCTGCAAGCAAGCATGAAAGGGACTCAAGAGGTGGGACGAGGGCCAGAAACAAATACCATCTCCTTCCAAACCAAACCTAGAAGGCATGCATAGCCAACCAGTTATAACCTGCTCTAGACTGGTCCTGTGGATCTGTCTGAATAGTGGAAAAATAATTATTTACACAGAAAGAGGGTTAGAGAGTCTTGGATCCATGTTTGACTTTCAAAAATAAAAATAAAAAGTAAAACTACCATAGTGCCAAAATCAGGGACAAAAATGAAAATCTGCTTGTTCAAAGAACCTGAGACTGCTTTGTGCCCACTGAGCAGTTGGAAGCTCTCCTTTTTTGGTGCCAACACAATTCTAATGCCAGAGAGTTTTCCCTGGAGCCATGTGGCCAACAGTAAAGAGGGTAGAACTGTACCAGCATATTTCAGATAAGATCTGCAAGTAGGACTCCTTGTGTTATTCTGCTGTTACTCTAGCGTCCATGCCAATACTTTCTGGAAAGGTGAGGGGGTGAGGTTGCTTAGCATATCTCTTCCATACCAAATGGGTAAAAACAGCTCATTGTTCCTGCTACCACCTTTATAAGAGGAATGTGCCAGAAGCTTAGCAGGGCTCCAGACTGGCTTTTTGGCTTTCCCGACTTAATTTTGGCTGTTATCTCTAAGCCTTTGCTTATGCCATTTTTCTTTCCAAAAATGTCTTTCTTCCCTGCTGCAATCCAGCAGTTAGTGTCTATGATTTCCTTTAAAACTTAGTTTAAAATTTCCTCCTCTTCTGAGAAGTCTTCTCTGGTTGCACAACTCCCCCTCCCCCATCACTGTGTTCTCTGTCCACTAAGCACTTGGATAAATTTATCACTATTTAAAGACATCTACACAACAGGAAACAAATAAACAATAGTGAATGCATTAGAAGATACTTGAAAACTTGCAGTCTTTAAGAATATTTTTGTAGATAATTCTTTGAAGCTGGTTCTCACCTAACCAAAAGATTATACATTCAGTTAAGGTTGAGAAAATTTGCCCCTTATATCATGTATTGCAAATGCTCAATACATATTGTTGAATAGATTAATTACTTGATTATCTTTCAAAGTATGTAATTATGTTAGGTTTTTGGTGAAGGTGGAGGTGGATGTTTTAATTTTGTTTTGTTTTTCAAATCATTCTCAGATAAGGCAACCAATAGGCCAATATAAGGATTCTTACATATCCTAACAAGTAAATTATTGTCCTATGATATTAGCTTATATTAGATATTAGATATTATCTATGATTATTCTCAGGTTATTTTGTTGTGTCTGTGTATACTATATGATAAACTCCTCCAAATCAAGAACTGTGTTTTATTTTTTAAATAACACTGAAGTTTTTTGCAAAATGTTGAGCATGCAGTAGCTACTCACAAATAAATACGTTAGTAAGTGAACTGTCTAATTTAGAAGAGTCCACACATTAAACCCATCTCAAAAAGCTAGAAGGACACAGGGGGTCTCTTTTTATATACATTCATTTATTTGTTCTGGAAATAGTAAGATCTATAATGAGGAGAGTGACTTTTCTTGCTTTTGAGCTTAAGTGCTTGTCTTCTCTGAACATTAGTCCATTTATAAACACTGAGCTTCTACACATTTGCTAATGTCCCCAGTGGAAACAAATCAAAATGATCAAATTTTCAAATTGTGATTTTTCTGTATATCTCTAACCTCAAAGACATTATGTCATTTGTTATAATACAATTTTGGTAAAAATAAGAATTCAATGATACCCAGCCAATTTAAAGCTAAGAGTTTTTCCTAGCTCCTCTTACTTGACAGCCTTTCAGAGGTAATTATAGCACCACATCTAGAGACTGGTCCTGGGAGAGAAAAGCTCACCAGAGGGGTCTCATATCGGAGGGGGTTGGGGGTGGGGGGCTGAGAGAGGGCGGCACCTGCTATAAAGTACAGTCAGAAGCAAACTCCTTGAGCCTCGGCTGTTCAGTTCCAAGGGTTCCTTTGTGCAGCAGAATGTGGGAGGAAGCAGAGCTGCTTTTGGCATTGACCCTTCCTGCCAGGCCTCAGTGGGCAGCTCACCCAGCCTACATCGGGACTGGACTGGATGTTCCCTGCCAAAAGAAAATTCTCAATTTGCCTGACCTGAAAAATAAAGCAAATCAAAGACTAACACAAAAGAGTTCATTGATCTTGTTAAAATAAATGTAAATGTTGTACTGAAAGTTTACTTACCAATAATTATAGTGACCTCCTAATGTCCCATGAATAATCTGTAAAATAGAGATAGTTTATGCCTGCTCTGGCCAAAGACTGTCCTCATTAGAGCTGTCACCAAGTTAAAATGGTTGAGTCTTGATTTCATTGAGAAACACTAGAAATTTGAAACTGCAAGAAACTTACAAAATACCTACCTTCTTTATTTCTGAAAGTCTAAAGACAAGTCAAATTTGATCTTTTTTATTTAATTAGTTAAACAAATAATTCATTTTCAGGTATAAATACAGATGTAAAGAGAAATAAAAGCCATGAACTTGCCGGTATTTTTGCCAGCTGTGGCTATTAGTTAAAAGTTACCATAACTATACAGTCCATTCCTTTCTTAGTATTTTTACACAAAACCTAAGACCTACAAAATTTTTCATTGTTATTAAAGATTTAAAATATATGGAATTTTTCAAGATATTTAAAGAGGTTTTATAATTTGTAAGATCTTTTTTTATCAAGAATCTTTTCCTTTTCTAAATCTAAGTTGTTAGATTTAATACTGAAGCCTTAAAGGACAGGAGTTCCCAGTTTTCTCGTCTATAAAAAAGGTGATTCAGTAACAGCTGGTATTCAGTAAAGGAAAGCTGTTATTTTTACCATTACTGTAATTAATCGAGTCACCATTCCTGTTTATGTGCTCTCCAGTTTGTGAGCTTGTATTATATTTCTCAAACCCAAAGGCTATCTCGGTGGAAACATTAATGAGGCCTTATGATGTGCCAGAGTTTGTTCTAGTAACTTCCCATGTAACTGTGTTACCTTGGCTGGAACCCACACAGGTCAGTAGATAGTCTTCACTTGATTTATGAGAAAACCAAAGTGCAGAGAGATGAAGTCACCCATTCAAAGTCAGAAAGATAGTTAAATGAAAAAGCTGTGATGCAAATTCAGATTTTTCTGATTTCAAAGTCCATGTTTCTTACGCTGTTTGAAGTAGTTTTCTTTTTAATTACAATATAGTGCTAAGGTGTACAGTTTTATTCTCTCAAAAAACCAGACAATAGTGTGAATTAAAGTCAATTCAGTGTTGCCTGCCTACTAGGGAAGATCTTATTTAATTAATGAAAATCTAATGGTTTATAAGCGGCGTGTCATTTGTTTCTATGTAAACAGCACTCCTACAGGGCTTGTCAGTGCTGAAAACAATTTGTCCTTTAAGCATTTTAAACATTCCCTCTGCAATCTGGTTTGCACTCTTAATTTTACACTACTAAGAAGGCATTTACCAAGCAAAAATAACCCAACCCAGCTTGGGCCTGTCAAAATGATAATAAATTTTGAATTAGTTGAATTTTTATTAGGCTTATATTTATTGTAATTGATTTCACAGTTCACACCAGATTATAATATTATCTGAAAACCCAAGTCAATTAACGCATCTTTAAAAAAAAAAAAAAACGCCAGGCATTTGTATCTGCGTCCCCATCAGCACGGCGTCCTTTGAGCTGCCATCCCACCGGGGCCCTCACCGTCGTGTCACCGTTAGTGGTCAGTGATCTAAGAGTCGGCGTCTGTACACAGAGGACATTCTTTCGGGGGCCTCCGGCCTCTGACACAGCGACAGAGCCCGCGTGGCAGCCTGCCAAGAATGACTAAGCGTGTAAAGACGGTGTAATTGCTTTTTGCACACTTATCCAGGTGGCAGAAGAGGAAAAAAATCACTGTTTTCTCAAACCAAACTCCAGCCAGCTTCACAAATGCCTCAGTCGCCTCAATTGATCCCTGCTCCTGACTCTAACCACGTGTACTCCGTGCGTGGTGGGTGAGGTGGGGAATCAGAGCTTACATGACACAGAAGTCGTGAAATGAGTAATAACCGTCAGGTCAAAGAGTGCAGCACCCCACTGTCCATCCAGAAGACAATGACAGCCCTTTAAGGCTCCTGATCAAGAAAAGCATGCACTGAAGTCAACCTAGGAAAATGCAAAACTGTTTTGTTCTAAAGTCCATCTCTTATACTTTTAAAGTAGGTCTTTTATTCTAAAGATATTTCCTTTTCTGTATCTATTCTGGTTCTTAAAAACAGAAACAAAAACCGAAGGAAAAAACCCACTGTGAATTCCCTTAGTAGACACCCTTCTGCCTGCCGCAGAGGAGGTATAAATAATTTATTGACTTTCCATTAAGGTCGTCCTACAGTGTACGTGTGTCAGAGGGGTGTGAGCTCTGAGCTAATGATCAAGGATCAAGATCGGGGAGGTTTCTGTTGCATTCTGTGAATACCGATGTGTCCTGACATGCAATTTACCGACAGAGAGATGGAAAGTAACAGAGAGACAGAAGAGGACTGTCACGGGATTCTACGGACAGCACGTTAGGTAGAGCCATTCCCCGCACTTACTCTTCTTCCCCTGCTCGGCTTGATTAACCACCTGATGTTTCTTCAAGAGCATTTGTGGGGGAATAGGAACCGCTGCCGGCCAGGCTCAGTGAGAGCCCTGGTTCATTCAGTCTCACAGAAGGGATTCTGTTTGGTTTAATCAAGTGGGTGTGAGAGGGAATCAGAACCAGTGTTAAATACTTATGAAATGTGTTTGTCCTGTTGACTCCTCAAATTCAAAATCTCTAACCCAGAACTCGTGATCTTCCCTGCACACCTCCTGCCTGGGCTGCATTCACCTCCCATCCATCTCACCTGCTGTCTCCCGCCTGTGCTCACGGCCACTCTTCTGGCATAGGCCTTCACAGCCTCTTCCTGGAATTATTGCAACCGGCCCCTAGCTGACCTTTGAGGACCTTTCTGGGGCTCTCTTTCTCTTCCCTTTGTCCTGCTGTTGGCTGAGTGGTAGCCATGGAACTAAGCGTGTCTGGCCTCTGCTCGTAAATGCCTGTGGGCCCCTCACCACTGCTCTGCTCTCTCCCCATCCCTGTCGCCAGCAGTTACCCTTTGCTTTGCCCCGGAAGGCCCCGGATTCTAGTCCCTCATCCAGGCACTAGATACCCCCCTGCTAACTATAGGAATTCTCTGCTCTGAAGCACTCCACTCCCAGGCTTGTGCCTTGGTTTCTTTTCTGCTCCGCGTTACTCTTCTCAATCCTCTTCCAGAAAGACTGGAATATTCCCTAGAATTCCAAGGGCATATTTTGTGGTTCAGATTTCATGAGAAAATGTCTTTGAATTTATAAGGCATAGTGTTTAGCACTCACTCAATAATTCATAGACAATGGTGATGATGCTGATGATCATTATTAAATCACTTAGAATAGTCCTGTAATAATTGCTTTAAAAGTCAGTCTTCTCCCCTCTTTAGTTGCTTACATGTAAGAGGCATTCACAGAACTCCAAAATGATAAAAGGCTTTCCTTCTTAAAAGCTTTTGACTTTCAGAGTTGCCAACACACTGCACTTCCTTGCCTTCCACGTATTTGGCTCTGTTCGTGCGGAATACTTGTTTTCCTGCTCTTCTATTCACCACCTCTTACTTATCCTTCTGGTCTCTTCTGAATGCCACCCTTTCAGGGAAGCATTCCCTGGCCAACCTAAGGAAAGACCCCCAAATCCACCCTCCCTGACTTCATTCACTTTGTCCCTTTCTTTAGGGTGCTCAGCGCTACTCGTAGTGACCTGCAGGTCATTGCAGGAGGGCTTCCCAGAACCCCAAATGTGTGATGGGGCCTTTTTCTGTGCTCTCATAGCATCCTGCTTATCCCTGTATTGCTCACTGTCCCAAAGGACATGCCTTTCAGGACAGGTACTGTGTCTTTCAGCTCTGAGCCTCAAGGAATTTCTATATCCCAAACTGTATCTAGCAACCTGCCTGGCATATATTAGGAGCTTAATAAATAAAGATGAATGAATAAAGGATTAGCCAATGGCTTGGAGATATGTTCATCAGTTGTTCATCCATTTATAATTCTTTTAATTTTCCTCTATTTTAGACATTATTCTAGCTACACAAGTAACATCCAGTTAATATATCACTAAATACCATATTGTGAAGCATATGGCTTGATATAAAAAATAGCTCCAGAAGTGAATATTGACTCAATTTTAATAAAATGTTCTTACCTTTATTCTGTGCAGTAATTACCATGTTGAGCATGTCTTAAAACAGAGATTTTCTTGTTGATAATAAATAATGGCTCTTGTTTAAACTTAAATTAGTTAAATGAGTCTGTGATCTATAAACCTTTTTTAAAAAAATGGCCCACAGTGGCACCGGCTACATTTATAATGAATCTAACTAGTGAGTTGGGACACATTTTTTACTTCTGCTTATTGGTTTCAAGAAGGCATGCCCTATAGATCCATTCCCATTTAAAGGGAGTTATGAAATGAAATAATGTCTTTTGCAGCAACTTGGATGGAACTGGAGACCATTATCCTAAGTGAAGTATCACAGGAATGGAAAAACAAACACCACATGTACTCTCTAATAATTGGGAGCTAATCGATGGGCACCTATGGGCATAAAGCAATGTAAAGGTCATGGAAAATCAAGAAAGGAGAGAGGAGGAAGCAGGGGAGGTGAAAAAACCTACATATCAGATACAATGAATGCTATTTGGGTGCTGGGCACACTAAAAGCCCTGACTTAAGCATCATAAAAGGTGTCCTTGTAAGAATAACATGTGTACTCCCTTAATATTTTTAAATTAAAAAATAAATAAATAAAATAAACTGAGCTATTAGCACACGCTAGACAAGGTGTGACCTGAACCACCCAGCCAGCATTCCCATTCTCTTCTTCTTTTGTGTAAAATGAGAGTGACATCACTACTGTCATTTCCTAGCTTGGAGCAGTAGGACAATAGCCAGTTGCTATAGGCAGATTCCAACGTTACTTGACTGTCATCTTCTTTCTACCTTTTACCTCACAAGGATGACATGAGGATTCACAGGAAGGATTTTGTCCAAGTCTTTGAAATGAATGCTCTAAAAATATGAATGCTATAGCCATGTCATTGGTCAATGAAATAATAGTCTACCAACCAGTGGAGATTAGTTTGAGTTTTCCTGTTTTTTTTAATTTAAATATCACACATTCATGTTCTACAGTTCTAATAAGGACCTCATTATTAAGAGACTCTTTGAAGCCTAACTGTCTATTTTAAGTGTACATTTAAAAAATGCTACCTTAGTTGCCTGAGTTACAGCCCAGACAGGAAGACAGGAAATGTGTTGTTCTGAATTGATTTTGTCATAAAAGTGGAAACACTCAAAATAGACGAAGCTGGTGGAGTATCAGGAGAAGAGCATGTTTGGGCCAAAGGTGCGTATCTGTGCCCATGGAAGGCTCCGTCCAGGCCCTTGAAGATGAAAATGTGGCTTTTCTCCATATATCAATATTGTCACTATCCATCACTAACCAAACCACCTTTCAGTGGGACAGCGTCTCTTTTTCTTCCTCCAAAGTCCTCATTTACCGCAATCAGAACCAGGCAGGTGGCCAGAATTGGAGTGGGGGTGGGGCGGCAGTTGATGGTATAAGACATTGGTGCCAACCCCAAGAAGGTGACCCTCCACACCAAGCCAGTACCAAGTCTCTCGCTACCATAGAAAGGAAAATCATCCAGCTCAGGAAGCGATCCAGCGTAAGAACTGGGGTATGGTTCAGTTACCTGCCCTGAGCATAAGGACAGCAGCAAGTTTAAGCAGACTCGGGAGGTGGAGAGAAGTGGGCTTGTGCCTCCAGGCCAGCTAGAGGGGTTTGGAGGGAGAAGAGAACACAAGGAAAGCTCACAGACCCTCTGCAAGGGTTTATATAGATTAGGGAGAGGGAAAGGGAGCAAAGCTGCATTTTGACTTTCATGAGGCTTAGGTGTTTTTGCCCTTGTGGGCCCCTTCCTCCATTAAAAACATATTAAAGGGGCCTGGTGCGGTGGCTCACGCCTGTAATCCTAGCACTCTGGGAGGCCGAGGCGGGTGGATCACTCGAGGTCAGGAGTTCGAGACCAGCCTGAGCAAGAGAGAGACCCCGTCTCTACTAAAAATAGAAAGAAATTATCTGGCCAACTAAAATATATATACAAAAAAATTAGCCAGGCATGGTGGCACATGCCTGTAGTCCCAGCTACTCGGGAGGCTGAGGCAGGAGGATCGCTTGAGCCCAGGAGTTTGAGGTTGCTGTGAGCTAGGCTGACACCACGGCACTCACTCTAGCCCGGGCAACACAGCAAGACTCTGTCTCAAAAAAAATAAAATAAAAATAACATATTAGGATTATATTTTACAATGGCATTGAGTTAAAGATGAATATAATTCAGGCTGAATTCACTGTTGTGTGTTACACATTATATTATTTTTGTTCTGATTCTAAATGAACTCGAATTCATTAAGGGAGAACTTGAACATTCCTCATATTACATTTTCATCTAAAAAGAAACAAGGTATCCCCTAATGAGAAACAGTGATATAGGGTAAGGGCTCAAATCTCACTTCTTCACCTGTGTGAGCTTGAGCAAATTAATACATCTGAGTTTCAGCTTCCCCATAAAATGTAATTTTAAGGATTTAAATGAGACAATATATACAAAATACTTTGCCTACTACCTGTTTCACAGCACTAAGTAAAGTGGCTGTTAATGGTATTAATAATAGCAATTTTGCGACATATAGAAAAATGCTTTAAATAGAATCAAAAGAGGTGGCTTCTAGTTCCCCCCACCACACACACACACATGCAAACATGCTATGAGACTTGAGCCAGGCACTTAACCTTGCCGAATCTTAGTTTCATCATCTGTAGTAATACCTGCCCTGACAACCTTACGGAACTGCTAAAAGCAACAAATGAAGTAACAGATGTAGAAGCATGTGTATTATAGCTAAAAGCATTATATAATAGGAAATATTACCAAAGAAGTTGAAAAATTATGTAAAGGGAAATATACAATGCCTGGCACATAAAAACTATTCAGTAATGTTTACTGAATGAATGAATGAATGAATGAGTGACTGAATGCCTCACAGAGCTCCTAACATTTGAAATACTAATCGACTGGTATACTTAATTGTGAAAAGCATTGCAAAGGCAGCCCAAGGCAAAAATAATAAATATTTCATATGAGCAGACTACAACTAATAATTCATAACTATAACTTATACCAATATTTAAGTGTCTTAGATTGTAAGCTTCTGGAAGATACACATTGCTTATATTTTTGTTCCCCAACGTTTCCCATCCCATTGTGCATGTACAATAAGCACTCAACAGGGACTTGGAAATTGAACTTAATCAATAGATCTTGCTCTTGTAACCAATCTTAATATCTCTTAGTACTGAAACATTCTTAATTCTGCTATTTCCTCCAAACTCTTCCTTTGCTATTTGCATCAGTAAAACTCTCACATTAAAAGGTGCTGTCAGTATGTTATTTAAATGAATAAATTGTCTGCTGTACTTTTATTTTAAGTTTGTATTGCTAACCATGCAGCTAGCAGATGCTTGAGAAAATATACTTTTTATTATAGGAGGTACAATAGAATAGTTTAAACTCATATAGTATCTTAACCAAATCTGACTTCAAAATACTCCTAGTGTTTCTTGCTAGCATGAATGGTTTCCATCATGCAAGTCTATTGCACCTTGGAGGATAATCATGACCAAATCTAAGAGTTTCTCACTGATGGGACCAGTCCTACAAGCTCTTTTCTCAGCTTTGGGAGGTGGCCTGTCAACGTCCAAGAACAATGTAAAGAAATCTCATGTCAGCTTGTCAGCATCACACAGCCTGTTAAATCGTTGAAGCTATGACCACTTGCTTGTTACAATAGAGACTGTCTTTGGAGAATTAGCATGTGGTGCATTTTGCGGAAATTGCTCCTTTCGGCAGCGTCTCAGTATAAATTGGCATCTCAGCAGTGCAGCTGTGATTATAATTGACAAAGTTCTTAGCAGAAAGGGCACTGACCATCTTTCTCGGGCAAATGGCTCTGTCACAAAAGCTCTGGCATTTCCTAGTCAGCCTTTAAACGTTAAATCTCTTTAACTGGCTTTCTTTGATGTGTCTTCTACAGTTTTCTCCTTTCCCCATCAGTTCTAATGTTGTATCTGCAGTGCGAGAGTCCCTGGACAGCTGTTTGGGTGTTAATCAGCTTTAGTTCTGGGAAGCCTGTAGATTTCCCTTATAAGTGAAGGAGGTTTCTGGGACTCTAATCTCTGTCTTGCAAATGCCGATCACCAGTAAATTGTCATGAGTGGTGCATAGTAGTTAATGATAGCAAGATGTTCTGCATGGAAGAACAAACAGCTTATGAAAACAGAAACTTACCCATCCATGAAAGAAGTGCATGAAGTTAGAAATGTGGTCTTCATTCTTTGCCTAACCTTCTCTTATTTGGATAAAGCAGTACAGCTATTGATAAGAAGATAAGTTCTAGCACAAATCTAAAATATCGTGAAGGGTTAGCTTATCTGCCTAGAACAATTTTTACATTTCTGCACGTGGGATAGCTCTGTCCTGAATCTGTGTGAAGGGTGGTGTCTACCCCAAATAAAGACTGTGTTTGAATATGCGTGGCCGAATTCCCAGTGCCTCTCCGTGACTGGCACATAGTAGGAGTTCAGTAAACGGTTTGTTCACTGGGTGAATTGCATAGGCTCAGCTGTGTGCACCAAAGCAGCAACACCCACACTTGGCCTAGCACAAAGTCAAGTTCTCCTCCCAGACGCCCCAGCCCAGTGGTACAACTGGAGGTCTCAGTGGTGATTTTTTCCAAACTCTCATCCATTAAAATCCCCACTTGAGAGTAAGCCAGAATGGCCAGCCTGCAGTGTAGTCACTTCCTCTTCCTCCGCAGAGAAGGGACCCTATGTCATGCAGGTGAAAGCTGCTTCATTTATTTGTGAACTGCGAGGCAGCACACACATTCAAGGGACCACCACCCCTTCATTGTTTAGCAGGGCCAAGAGGAAGGACAACATCTTAGAGTCAACATGACTCTGAAACCTGGCTCTGACACATGCCACACAGCCTTTGATTTTAAAAATAGCAACAACAAAACTTCACCTCTCTTAAGTTTTGGTTTTTTTCATAACTGGACTAATGAAAGCCGTGTCCCCTGCCGCACTGGGGTGAGATGAGAGGATATGATGTACATGGAAGCGCTTGGTGCAAAGCAGCGTCTCGATGAATGTTAGCTGCTCTTCATGAGGACCTCCGGCAGGGCCAAGCTGACCACAGTGGACAAGAACCTACACACTGTAGGTGCTAAGAGGGTGTCAAGACAGTAAGGCACAAGCTGGTCTTCTGTGTTTATGTGGCAGCAATTGACAGACAATGACACAGACCCATGGTGCTACACAATGGAGTGGGCGTGCCTGCCCAAAGAGTCTTTCCATCGGGAACAAAGTGAAATTCACACTTTCCACTGTAAGTCACCATGCGGCACAGCTGGGGAGTGGGCCCTGCAGCAGGCAGCAGTGTCTACCCAGGTGACATCTACTAGCCCATCTACCTTTAGGTGAACCAGAGCGTTTCCTCCTACAGATTTCCACTTCTCCCCTCTACCCAGCAATAGCATTTCCTGAAATGCCTGTTTCCTGATAGCAGATCAAGTGTTGCTTACAGTGTTGACAGATTTGGTATTCCATGTAGTGGAGTATTTTCCTGACTTCTAAAAGAAGTATCAATAGGCAAGTATGGACTTGCCCACTCCTGCACGTTCAGATCTTCAATTTAAAATAAACTAGGGTTATTTGCTCTTTTATCGGTTGGAGACTATTCTTTTCCTCTATTTTTTCTTAATTTGAGAAGGATGTAATTCTAATTTAAAAAAAAATATCTTTACCACCGCTTAAAATTATTTAGGAAGAATCTTAGGTGACGTAGTTTTGTCCTAGGAACCGAACAGAATTAGTTGGAGACATTCCAAAATGTTTGAAGCGGTCTTAAAATGAGGGCTGCAGGCTTCACTTTATTCCAGCCACGGTGAACACTGGTGAGCCGGCGCCTGAGAACGGTTCTAAGTGGAATTTGCCAACCGCAGCATCCAGCCTGTCAGGGAGTCTGGTTTCCACCTAGGTCTGTGTCTAAAGCCTTCTGCAGCTGTGCTAAATGACAGGCAGGACAGGCTTTGGGAGCACACCACAGCCACTGCCCTGAGTACCCCACCAGCCACAGCCGGACAGGTGCATGCAAACACCTATTGCAAGGCAAGGCGGCTAGAGCACTGGCGGAGCAGGTGAAATGTTTACATTGCAAACGAGGCTCCTGCTCCCTGCCAGAGCCAAACAACATCTGTTGCCGTCCTGTGGGGCCAGAGGCCCTCATCACCTCCGTAATCAGGGACAGGAGGGGGCTGGCCTGACTGTGACACCATCTACGTGCCAGGGACTCAGGCCAAAAGGCCTGGCACTGGAGAGCTTAATTTCCCTCCCTCCAGTCTGCAACAAGGAAAAGCCTTGGACAGACTAGGAGCATTCTCACCCTCTCTCCTGCTTCCCTAACCTGCAGCAACCTCAAAGCAAACTCACAGCTGACAATTTGCTGCTTTCATGAGTGCGTGGAGCTTCTTTCCATCAGCGCCCTCTGCTCTCACGCTCACCTCTCCAGCCTCAGCGGCTGCTGCTTTAGAAACCGGGAGAATACTTGTCAGGGAAGCTGGAGAAGCAGAGCTGCTGTTCTGAGAACAATGACTGCTGGCACTATCATCTTCTTTCACAAAGGAACACACATGCCCGACCTCCTCCTGGGCCCTTGCTGGCAGCCAAGGTTTCCTCCCAACAAGGCCCAGATGATGGATGATTATCCTGAGCAAGGAGAGGACAGGCACGTCCTCGGAATGAAGACAGGGAAACCGGATCTTCTCCTCCTCACGCTCCCCTTCTCTCATCCTTAGTCCTCCCCTGCCCCTCCGGGTGCGGTCCAACGTCAGCACTACCTGCATCTCAGACCCAGCCATGCCCGCAGCATCAGAACCTTCATTTATTTGCACAAGACCCCCCAGGTGATTCAAACGCATGTTTAAGTTTCAGAAGCCCCGATGTGAGTCCTATGTTAATGATCAGATGTATAACTATTTTATATTAACACCAAGTGGAAGGAAATCTGTGCTCATTCCCAATCTTAAAAGAGAGAGGAATGCAGCACTCAAACATCTGCAGGCAGAAAAGCCCTACATAGCAGTTAGCTGTTAATATTAGCAGCCTTACTCATAGGTCTGGCCACCTTTGCCCTGTCTCTAGCTCAGAGAAGGAGGAAGGGGAAAGAGCAGCGTGTGTGGCTGCTTGTTAAGCAACAGCACCCAGACATCGGCGAGGGAGCATGTCCTCTGCCGCGTGTCCACCCCTCTGAGCAGGGGGAGGCCCTGCCCCTCTCTGCCACCTTCTGCTGCAGCCAGAAAAGAGCCAGTGAAAAACCACTCGGAACTTCCCTGTCACTGAAAGGCCATTAAATTTTTACAAGATGAAAAGTACTTTTTCCAAAAATAAAACCCAGAGTTATCATTTCAGTAGGCTGGGGAAATGTACAGTACCTTTTTATAACTGCAAATAAGAGCAGTTCTGTAACAATTCTAAATTTCTTCTTCTGATTCTGCAATCTTCTCTCCTTAGCAGGAAAAAAAAATGTGGTAAAGTGACCAGGTGTTATTTAGACCCTCCATGCACCCCTGTGCCCGCCCGACAATGGGCATCAGATTCCCTGGACACTACTGCCTGCACTGCAGGGGCGGAGGTTCTGGATGTAGCAGTGCAGTGTTGTGACTGTGGGCCTGGTTACCTCTCTGGCCCGGTTGTAAAGGAACTGAAAACTCAGGTAGCTTCAGGGGCTACCCATGGAATAGTGAGAGCATGGGAGGGGAGAGTGCGGAAAACAGAGAGTGTAGATGAGATCGGAGTTCATCCACCGGTGACTGTCACAGCTCCTTCCAGCTCGTTCAGTGGTCCTGTTTGGATTTCACAAAGCTGACCTGTCAGGTGTCTGTTCTGTTTTAGACCATGCCAGCTCTTGAAGGTCGTGTGTGTGTGTGTGTGTGTGTGTGTGTGTGTGTGTGTGTGTGTGTGTGTGTCATTACCGCCTTGCACTGGAAGTTCCTCAGCCGCCGGGGCCAGGAGTGAGACCTGGTCCTGGCATTCCAGAGCCGGGGCTGTCTCTGTGGGTTTTAAACAAGAGGATGGCCTGCTAGCAGAAATCCTCCAGGAGAGGCTTGCTGATTGGCACTGTGGTTGTTGTTTTGTGCTACATAGTATTTTAAGATATGTTCAAATTATTTGAAATGTTTAAAAACAGAGAATGTTGCATCTTTTTTTAAAAATCCAGAAGATAAGGGAATTTCCAGAAAAAAAAAAAAAGTCCAGATTTCTGGCTTCATTTGAATTGGAAAATCTGATGACACTCACCCTCATTTCCATGTGCCCACAATCAGCTAAAGTCGTAGCCACTTCCTCCCTAGATGCCTTCTCCAGGCCTTCTCCACTCCCCGGAGTCTTACACCTGCCCACGCCTCGCTCCTGATGACTTACCCTCCTGGTCCCAGAAGGCATTTACATTCTCAACCCTTTTTGCAATTTGATGTGAAGCTGCCTTCCCTGTCTCTGCCAGGCCAGATGGCTGAGAACGTGGCTGGGAGGAGGGTCCACTTCGCTCGGTTTGCGAAGCACTAAAATGTTTCTTTATCTCAGAACATCAGATGTAAAAACTAGGAATGCACTGAGAAGAAAATGAAACAACTGTGTGGTGAAACTACATGGTGGTTATTTAACGGGGCACCAGCCCCCAACAAGCATCTGACTATGGTGTGACTAGCAGTGTCTCCGTGTGGCTTCCTGTAGCTGGCATTCCTCCTTTGGGCATCTCTCTGGCTCCGGCCGCTCCTGGGGAACATTCTGCCCTCCCCTGCCTTCCCCGTTCTGCTGACCTGGCCACCAGGATGCTCTCGGTCTTGCAGCTTCCTCAGTGCCCCCTTGTTGCTGCATTTCACTTTCCTTATATAAAAGCAACTCATTTGTTGCTGTTCCTTTATTTCAATTTTTTAGTAGAAATAATTCCAGATCTATAGAAGAGAACTGAGAACAGCATAACTCATCCCAGCTTTACTGAAAGCTAACACTTTACCATACTGCTCCAGATTGTTTTTCCTAGGGAATAAAATAGGACTGTCCAAGTACAGTCAAAGCTCCCCAGGTATCCTTCCCCTTCTCATTCTCTTCTCTAACTTTCCAGAGGGTAGCAGCAGCCTACATTATCTTTCTCTTGCATTATTTTAAATACATTTTTTAGACTTGCCCATTTGGTACAGTTTCATTTTTAAGTGTTAAATGGTGTTCCACTGTGAAATACAGCATGGTTGATTTTAATATTTTCTTTTCTTGATGGACATATATAATAACTCATTTCTGATTTCTGGCTGTCACCAACAATGCTGCGATGGATATTCTTATATCTGTCTTCCTACATACATGTGCACGAGACTCTTTATATAAACCCAGAAGCAGAATTGTATGTCACAAGGCAGCACATTTTTACCTTTATTTCATTGCTAATTCTTCTCCAAAATGATTGCATTGCTTTAGCTCTCTCTGGAGGAAAATATGAGAACATCCACTCATCTTCATCTTTTCTAGTATTAATACTTGGCATTGTCAAGGCTTCTAATCTGGGCTATTGTGGGGGTGAAATTACATCTTGACATTGTTTAAATTTTTGTTTTTTGATTTACTAATGAGATTGAGCATCTTTTCATGTGTTTATAGATCAAGGGCACTTCATATACCATAAATTGCCTATTCACCTATTTTGCCCATTTTTTTCTATTGGGCTTATTTGTATTGATTTATAGGCATGCTTTTTAATTCTAGTAACAATCATTCTAAGTCTATGTGCATTCCAATGTCTTCATGTGTGTGTGTGTGTGTGTGTGTGTGTGTGTGTGTGTGTGTGGTCTCCTGTTTTATAGGAGTTTTGAATTTTAACATAGTACAGTTTGTTAATATTTTCCTTTACACCTAATGCTTTTTATGTTGTGTGTAAGAAATATTTCCCTACCTTGAGATCATAAATACATTTTCATCCATTATTTTCTAAAAGTTTTCAGATTTTACTTTTCACATTTAAATCATTGATCCCTGTGGAATTTGTGTATGTTGGGAGATAAGACTTTATAATTTTCCACCTTTGTTTAATATTTTATTTTTTCCACACTGATCTGCAGTAACACCATTAACATATATGTATTTTCATATGTGTTTGGGGCTGTCTCTGGGCTTTCTATTCTGTTTCATTGGTCCTTTTTAATCTATCCCACAGCAAGATCACATGTCTGAATTACGAAGTCTCTGTAATAATAAGTCCCACTATCTTTTGTATTTCAAATTATCTTAGCTGTCCCTAACCCTTTGCTCTTCTGTATGATCTTTAAGATAAGCTTGTCATGTGTCATGAAAATCTCTATTGAGATTTCAGTTGGAATTATATTATTATAAGTTACTTTGAAACTTTGTCTTAAAGCAATACCTTTTATCAAGTAAGGAAGTTTTTTCTCCTTGTAGTTTGGTTAGAATTCTTAATCCTAAATGAGTATTGAATTTTATAAAATGTTTTAATGTCTACTGATATAATCATATGGTTTATGAAATAATCTCGTTTGTAATATATTTCACTGATAGATTTTAAAATATTAAACTATGCTTGCATTCCTTGAATAAATACTCTCTTGGTCAGACATACTGCTGAACTAATTGACTGATATTTTATTTAGGAAGTTTTCATTTATACTCATTAGTGAGATTAACTTGTAATTTTTTTGTACTTTCCTATTCACTTTAGTTATTAGCCAGATGAGTTAAGTAGCTTTCTCTTTTCCTATTCTTGAAAATAGTTTATATGATAAATGGATTATTTGTTCCTGAAGATATGTTAAGCATCATGTATAAAACCATTTGAGCTTTGTGTATTTTGGGTAAGCTTAGCCTTTTGATTACTGATTCAGTTTCTTTAATAATTGTTGGTATATTTATACTCTCAACTTCTCCTTGAGTCCTCTTTTAAATTATTATTTTCTAGGAAATTATCCATTTCTTCTTAGTATTCAACATTCTTGTCATAAAGGTATATATCATATTATGATTTTTAAAAATGTCTATAGTATCAGTAGTTATATTCCCTTTTTAATTTCTATATTTTTTCTATTACTGTTTCTACTTCTCCATCTCTTTTCCCTCCATTCTTTCTTTCTCTTGCCTTTCTTACTTTTTAATTTACACATATCATCATAATGCTCAACTCTGAACAATAATTTCTTCTGCTACAATTTTAAAATTATAATTGATTTCTGAGTCAGTATATAGGGCTATTTGTAAATACCCATGATTTTAGGTAGAATGTGATGCCAGAAAGACTGTCTCCTGGTATTTGAATCGACTATTTTCTAAGGCATTTTTCTAATTCTGACTAAAGACATTGATGTTGCTGCTTTGAGTACAATCAAACCCTACCCCCCAACCCTGGGACTACTAAACTAGCTGCTCTGGAAGAAAAACAAAATAAAATTTATTTTTTCCTGCTTTCATATCCCACAAATTAGTTTTTCCCATATCAGAAATGATTTTGATTGCTCAATTTTATATATTTAGAGATGATGTTTAGATCAAACTTATTTTTGAAAATATATTCCCTTTTTAGATAGTCTTCTGTGTACTCACTCCTGTGTGTAACTTCAAAGAAAGCCTGTGAGCTCCCTGCTGGCCTCGGGGCCTGGGCACCCTGCACCCTCACCCGGCCTCCCCTTAGCCCTGTTGTACATTTATCACCTCATAGAATCTGTGGACTTCTTCCCCCTCAAAGCTCCTGACACTTTTCTATTATCCTAAAAGCTGTTCCATCTTAGTCTCTCTCTTTCCTAGACACTGTTAAGAAAACCAAGCCACACAGAAAGAAGGGGACAAGAAACACATTCCTGTGACAGTCTTCTGGCTCCTGCCCAAAAGTTCTACTTCGAAAGGTTTCCTCTTTCTTCCCTAGACATTCTGTCTGCCCCAAGCAGTTAGACATAGAACATGTTTCTATCTGGGTGACATCAATCATCACCGTCTACTTTCCTCTGGTCAGAAAGAGATATTTTCTCCAAATCATGTTCCTTCAGGAAGGGAGCAGAGCTGCCCGCACTCCTGAGCTCATTTGGCTCGTCCCCAAGAAGCCTAGAGCTGGCCTCAACCCCGGATAATCCCCCTGACACTGCCCCTGGCAATGACGTTCACAGAGGGCCTCAGAAAGTTTCAAGTAACACAGACTCTTTCAGCCAAACAAAACAGCAGCGATTTCAACAGATCGTCAGCTACTTTTCGTCGCAGTGGCAGCTGGCACATTGTGAACACTCAGTAAATATTAATCAATAGCTATCCAGTGGCACTGAAGAGAGACAAAAGAATAATCCGCTGGCTCAACCAAGGTCACATTAAACAGTCACTGCTGGGACCTAATTTTCAAGGGATGGCACATGTTCCCCCAGCTAGAGAGACTCGGGCCAGGAGAATTTGCCCAGTGCCAAAAGGTTTTAGCTTCCGTGTGCCAGACTCTCTAGGACAAAGGACATTTTCTGTTTCTGGTTGAGCTGTATTAGTGAAAGCAGATCACTAAGGATATACTAAGCCAGCTTCATGAAAATATTCTGTAAGTGTTTTCTGAGCCATCAACAGAGGGAGCTGAGTTAGATCCTGGCTGTGGACCCCGGAATGAACCCGCCGTTTTAGCAAATGCCTCGTTCCGCCTCAGAATGGCCTATTTGTCTATTAATAATACAAATGCAACCAAACATCACATCAATTTTCTATATCTGAGAGTTGGTCGTGATGGCAATGGATCTTGACTATTTAGTGGACAACCTTCCAAAAACTAAAACAAGATGGAAAATATTATTTAACAATACAGAGAAGGAACTTTGCCAAAATACATAATAGATTTAGCCTACTGGTTGCATAGGAGAGGGCCTGACACGGTTGCTGATTTTCTTGGATGGCCCAGTTTCAGACAATCACAGTAAGGGATCATCAGAAGACAGGCCCAGTCTCTAGCCAGGAATGGGAAGAGGGCTTCTGACCCAGAGCTACTGTGTAAACTGGCTCAGTGTTTTTACCCCGGCCCCCTTCACGCAGGAGGAGCTGCAGTTTCCCAGTGAAGGACGGGCTTCCTTCCAAGGCAAACTGTTGCTTCCAGAGATATTTAAAGGCTCTACTTTCCTAAGCGCTTTATTTCTCTGACCTACCTAGTTATCCCTCTTGGACTTTTATTCCTCTCTGTCCCATGCCACTCACTGGCAGGACCCAACCCAATCCACTCCCAATTCCCCTCATTCAGTCCAGTCCAGCCCTGAAACCCAGGTGGAAGCCAGGGCCCTACACCTCCTCTCTGCCCAGATGGGAGCTTGGTGCTGTGAACACACCATCACAATCCTC
Organism: Lemur catta; assembly: GCF_020740605.2. Lineage (NCBI taxonomy): Eukaryota > Metazoa > Chordata > Mammalia > Primates > Lemuridae > Lemur > Lemur catta. Next base: position 80,204,027 of record NC_059136.1, on the reverse strand, counting down.
TTCAGCCTGTTCCCCGGCTCCCCAAATTGCACTACTGGGAAGATACACCCATAAACATAGCCTGCCTTATACCACTGTGTATCTTGTCTCCCCAAGATTTTCAGCTCCTTAAGGAAGAGCCTTACCACTTTAATCAAGTGTTTTGGACATTGTCATCTCCTGGTAAAGATTTCTTGATTGATTTCCAGTCAGTTAATTTTCTAATCTACCCATAATCACAGTCATGATCATAAAAGATATATATTTTAAAGCAGCTATTAAGACTTTGCTTTTAATACATAAAATTCATGGAGGACCAAGGCTGAAATAAATTTCTTAAGCCTTTGACTCAAGCTGACTGTTGCTTTTGACACAGCTATACATTTTAAAATAAGAAAACATTCCATAAACACAAAGGTAAATTATACCTAGCATCTTGCCATCACTAAAGCCTCAGATTTGAAAAACAACAAAATTAAGCTCCTGGTTCCTCAGTAATAGAGGCTTATGTTACGATTCCCCTGTAAGACAATGGAACATAAACCGCTGCTGCCTCTCAGCCGAGGGGAACATAAGCCGGTCTCTCTCCTTCATAATTATTTTATTTAGAAGGCACAGAAGAGACTTATAGAAAAATAACAGCATAAAGAGTACAGGGAGAACTCATTTCTTGGAACAGATTTTAAATGAATTAGAAATGTATTTTTGCCATCTGCTACTGCTACTGCTCTTATGAAATTTGGGATTCACAAATTGCAGTTTGTATAACACTAACTCTGGGACTCAGAAAATCTACTGCAGGATCTGTAGCCTGAAGGAAATGTTCTAGATTACTTCTGAAAGCTCCTCAGCACAATATGGAGCACACCCTCTGCAGGGCTTCCCCAGCATCTGACAGGCACCACCGCATGCTTCTCAGGAGAGAGGGAGGATGAGAGCTGCAAGGCGCCGGGTACTGTACCACGTTCCATGGTTGAAAAATCCTTTGCAACACGTCACCATCACTGTTACTACTGTCAGCATCACTGAATGTAGCAATCTTCATTATACGGCTCCAAAGACACACTTACAGAGGCTAATGAAGTAAGATCCCAGGACACGAAGGGATAAGGTAGGAAGTTAAACTAAAGGTACATTTTCACATAGCCACATTCAATGAGGAAAACAGTCATCTCCCTAATGAAACAGAAAAAAAAAAATCAAACATGCAAACAGTAAATGAAATGGAATGCTAAATGTAAATGCAAAACTCTTAGCACCCAAATAAGCCCCATTATTTTTTCATCTTTATTTCTAGCCTTGGAAAGAGGAAGGAAAGAGAGGGATAAAGAATGCACATGTTTCTAATCCTCTATCAAAGGTCAGATTCAGTTTTTACAGTTCTAGACCATTCTCAGTAGCAAAGTTGACTCCATCTACCTAAATAAAAGTACCTTAGAGTCATTCCGTTCATTCTTTCAATAGTACCGGGTACCAGAACTATAAATGAAAAGACAAAACACTGAGGAGCTTTGCAAGTCTAGCAGCAGAGGGGACGGGGAGTGGTGATCACCATAGGCCATGACTTTGCTGTGACCCAGCTTTAATGGGGGAAGGGATCGGGTGTGGCAGGGGCAGCAATGCAACTCTGCCGCTGTGCAGACACAGTACAAGTAAATCTCAGCCCCAGAACAGTAATAGAGGCTTATATCACGCCTACCCAGTTAGACTATGGGACATGACCTGCCACTGCCGTCACACAGTGCTCTTCCTGCCTGTGATGCTAAGGGCCCTTCCCTAGTCCCATCACACTAACCTGAAACTGCTGCATCACCTGTTCCTACCAGTCACCACGGCAATCAGCAACATCAACCTTATGGAGGAAGAAGTGGATGTGCATAAAATTTGAACTATTCCCTGCAGAGGCCATTATTTTATTTAATCCTCACTATAACACCATCTTCCAGATGAGACACTGAGGCTCAGAGAAGTCAGGTAGTGCCAATATCAGAGCATTAGAAGTGAAGGGGCCACCCCTGACCTCAAAGTCCATGTGCCTTCAGCACATGGCACTGCTTCCGCGGCTTTTGCCTATAAATAGTTGTTGTAAACAACAATGATGGAGGTAGCCCTGTTGCTGTCCACTCAAGTTGAGACTCTTTAGTTTAGATTGCAATCTGTGGCAGAAAATTAACTCTCAACAGTGGTGGCTCATTTACATGTATTTTAGGACTGCATTGGAGAACCTGCAGGAATACCAAGCGTAGTTCTACCATGTGAGAACCTTGGCACAAATCCCATCATCCTAAGGGCCAATGCAGTTATGTCAGGGAAGACTGAATCCACATGCTGACACATAGTTCAACACGGGCAGCGACCTGGTTTGTCGCCTGTCCATTCCAAACATGCCAGGCTACAGTGTCATCTCTAAAAGCAGTTGAAATGGAACAACAGTTTCCTGTTTTGATACAAAGGTCTTAGTGGTTCTAAAACCACGTGCGGCTTACATATTTTAGGAAAAAATATATTTGTTTTCCTGGCCCTGTGAAGACTGTGGTCTTGTGTCGTCAGGAGGCAGCAGTGGCAGAAGCAGATTCCAGGGACGGAGATGTGGAGCTGGAGATGATAATGTTTACCATGCAAATGTGCAGGGTAGTTGTAGGTTATACAGGATGGGTTCCATAAAGTTCCATCTCTGTCTTCAAAATTATTATATACGCTTATGTAGCAAGATTTAGAGGAGGGAGATTAATAGCAAAAGGATATGCTTATACAAGTGTGAATGGACGAAGTCCCTATGATGCAATTCTCCAAAATGGTAACTATCCAGCTTCAATTACAGAAGAACCACCTCCTTTCCAATATATGTATCAAGAAAGCCAAGAATGAAAATTTAAGCAACCTGGGATCATGTGATCCATTTCAGTACTTAGGTGTAGCAGCTAAAATGCAGACAGAACCTAGAAGAATAAATGATTTATTGCATGAATAACTTCTTTCATTCATGGTTCCTAAATCTGTGTATTGTAGAACATTTCCTGAGACTTAACTAAAGCTGAACCTGAGTCAGACAGAGGGGGTGATTCTTCAGCTTAACCTAAAGGGATGCTTTGGCCAAAAGTACTTACCTAGGGATTTTTTTCCTTTTAAAGAACAATAATCCCTCAGAAATTATCACATCATACTTTATCAACCATTATTTTTTAGTGTAGATACTTTAACCAAGTGTCATCCTTGTAACGGATGGCTGGTCAAGTGGGAGTTTTGACAGGCTCCAGGTAGAGAGGAGAGAATTCGGGACCCTGGCCAGCGGATCTGAGGTGTGGGCACAGGCTGAGAAGCCAGAGCAGCTGGAACAGAAGGTGCGCTAGAAGATGGGGGAAACCAAAGGCATCATTTCAACCGCCTCCATTTTGCTCCATTCCACTGTCAGTGCTCACTGAAGAAACAGCAAGAGAGGAAATCTGAAATTGCTCCCTGAGCTTTATTAGGCTGCCCATTTTAAACTCCTCTCCCCCTGAATAAATATCAACTTATTCAGATTGCTATTTCCTCGCTGCTGGGCTCTCACTCCTTGACTCCTGCGGTGCAGCACATGCACTGTGATCCCTAGTAAGAAGGGAGAGAGAACAAGGCCCATGTGTGTGGAGGGGGTTCCAGAAGCAATGACCCGTAGGAAGAGCTCCAAGTCACAGAGAGTGGCAGGAGGGAGCTTGCAGTTGGGTCACCACACACGGAAGGTCAAAAATCTCTTCAGCAAATTAAAAGGCCTTGCTACAAACATCTAAGCCTACTCATTCTGCTCTCCTGTTCTTTACATAGAAAAGCTGGCCATTTGCTGTGTACCCGGCACATGCTGGGTGTTTCACAGATATCGCCTCATTGAAGCCCCAACAGCTTGACAAGTTGGATGACAGACCATCCCTGCTTCGCAGATACGGAATCTGAGGCTCCCAAAGTTTATACAGCTTGCTCAAGGTTTCTGTTGCTGCAGAGCTTGGCAGAGCCAGGATTTAAGCCTGTCTATGAGACTCCCAAGCTTACAGCTTTTTTCCTTCTCCTGTACCCCTTTTTATCCTTATTCTACATCTCACTCAATTCTTGCTTAGTTTATTCTCAATCCCCTATGAAAACTGTTACCTATGGAAATTTTTCTACCATCTTATAGCTCTGGACATACAGCCATTAGGTTGTAAATTAAATTACATTACTGTTCAAATGAGGATGCAAAATGATCTTTAAAAGCAGTAAATGTGCTTAAGGAAATGGCCATGATAACATTTCACTTCTGAAACTATGAGCTTTGCAGTGTCAGCTGATCAACCCTCGGGAATATTTAATGATTTTTGTCCCGGACTACTGCGCAGCCAGAAAATTTGCTTTGACCTTAGGATGATGAATGTGTGTGATTTAGATCTGAGGTCTGATAAAAGGAAGGAGGTTTATGCAAGATGACAAAAAACAAGACGGCCATGACTTGGTGTGATTTGCCAGTTATGAAGAGATTCTGTTTGCTTTGGTGATAGATTTATCTGCCCTGACATTTATTCTGCTTATTAAAAAAAAATTCACACTCATCAGTTTGCTCTCTAGGCATGATAAATACATTTCATGTCCCAAGTTCTATTACACTACATTTATTTTCCATTCCAGCATGGGGCAAAAAAATATACCTTTGATTTGTTCTTTCCAACTCTATTGAGTGTTTTATTGCCTAGATTTTATGCGTTTCATACTTCTAATGATTTTACTTGCATTTCTGGGACTTCTACCTATTTTACCACAAAAAAAATCCCACAATATTAGTAAGCACTATTGAGACCTGAAATTTAACCATAATCCTTTTCACAAAATAACAATAGCACTAAATGAGCTGTGCAAAGTGTTATATATGCATCACCTTCTTCAATCTTCATGTATATTGCTTATCAAAATTAGATGAAACAACTAAGATTAAAGCAACTCATCATTATTATTGCATCTTTTTTTTTTTTTTTTGGCCACATAGCATATAACACAGGGAGAAATGTTGTAGCTTAGGTAGTGTATACACACAGCAAAATGTCTAGCCTATTTCTTTTTTCAATACAGATGTTTATTGTTATACAAACTCAAAAGCCATATGGTTTGATTGAATTGACTTGCTGTATGGACATTGAACAGAAATGTTCACAGAGAACAGAATAAATGTCATAACATTGTAAAATCAGTTTTGAAACCAGAGGTGTGCCGAACAAAATGATACAATAATAAAGTCATGTATAAACCCAATTGTCCGTTCTTTCATGCCACCCCAATTACTGAGCCGCCACCCTCTGCCAGGCACTGGGCTGGGCATAGAGGATACAGCAGTAAGCCAGACTGACACTTTCCTTGCCCTCTTGGAGCTAATTAACTAATTATGAGAAAAGTGTCAGAAAGATGAGTGCTATGCCAGGAATTCAATCAGGGTTTGGGGTAGGTGAATGATGAAGGTTTCACTTGAACATTTAACCTGAGATCTGAAGGCCAAGAAAGAGCCAGTGATGCAACACTCTGCAGGAAGGACATTGCAGGTGCAGGGACAAGTGTATGCAAAGACCCTAAAGGTGGGACGGAGCTCAGCAAGTGGCTGTGTGGCAGGAGATCACTGGTCACCGGTGGAGAGTGGGGAGGATGGGGTTACGCAGGGAGGGGGCACAAGGCCATATGGTGCTTTACAGGCTGGGTAAGGGGTTTGTGTTTTATTCTAAATGTGAGGGGAAGCCATTGGAGGGTTTTAAGAGGAGGGACACAATCTGATTTATATTTTTTTTAAGTTTTGAAAGTTTAAGTTAGATTGTGACTATGCACTAATTCTTTGAATAAAGAGCGAATGAATTGCATGTTGATTATATCAGAATGATGACATCACGTCACCTCCTCACTTGTCTCCTTGCACAGTGACCCACATTTGATACCTTCCTCAGTCATTTCAAGGCCTCTCTTGTGAGGCACCCAGGGCACTAGCATCCTTGCCAATTCAGCCTGTTTAGATGTAGACTGGTCTAAACTCCATTTGCCAGTAGCCTGACATGTGATTCAAGCAGTTCTCCATCACTTTCCATAAGTTCATGAAATCCTGCCTCTTTCTCAAGAATTTTAATTGCACTTTACAATAGGTTTGCATCGTATATTTCAGATCATCTTGACACTCCATGAGGACGTAGGCATGATAGTTGGGATAGACTACAGAGTGAAGGGAGGGATGTTTGAGAAGTATTGTTAAGTATTCAGATTAGCATTTTCATGTTTTGTTTCCCTAGATCCCCTAACTGCAGGGACTGAGATAATAAGTACTTCTATGATCCACTGAGGTAAAAAATACTTCTGTGATCCACTGGTCCCTGCCCCTAAGGCCCTTAAAAAGTGGTTGAGAAAAAGAGATCAACAGTCATGAAACAATCAATGAACAAAACAGGTTGATCCTTATTAGTCTTCTATTATGACAAATCTGATAGGAATAATAGCCCCCTAAACATGTCTATGTCTTAATCCCCAGAGCATGTCGATATATTATGTTACATGTTAAAAGGAAGTTATGGTTGCAAAGGGAATTAAGGTTGCTGATCAGCTGACCTTAAAATAGGAAGATTGGCCCTGATTATCCAGGTGGGCCCCGTGTCATCACAAGGATCCTTAAAAGTGGAAGAGGGAGTCAGAAGAGAGTCCTGGGAAGATGCCTAACTGTGGAAGAAAGGCATAGAGCAACGCAACATTGCTGGCTTTGAAGATGGAGGAAGGACACCATGACCCAAGGAAATGGATCATCTCCTAGAACCTCCTACAAGGAACACAGCCCTGTCAATACACCTTGATTTTAGCCCAGTGAGATCTGTGTCAGGCTTGAACTACAAAACTATCAGAGAATAAATTTATACTGTGTGAGTCAATAAACTGATGTTACAGCAGCAATAGAAAACTAATGCAACAGAATAAAGTTCCACATTGTGGAGTAAATTAGGAAGTGCAAGAGGTGAGGATGAGAGAGGTGAACGTGGGATCACAGGCTCAAGGTTTCACAGAAGAGACAAATGTTTGTTCATAAAACCTGTGATAGAAAACCTTCTGCAGAAGACAAGACAAAACAAAACTCTTAATGTCTTTGGGACCAGCACTCATGACCAGCAGCCTGCCTGAATTAGTACAGGAGATGGGAATGTTTTTGACTGATTTCTGTATAAATTAAAAAATATTTGGGCTAATTAACGTGGCTGCTGATTAGGGCTAGATTTTGTTCCTAATTTTAAAAGTCTATATTTCATAACCATTTGTCATTTACGGCTCATAAAATTAGCAGGGCATAATATCCTTGAGCTTTTATTTTTTCAAGTTTCCAAAATAAGTGTCTGTAAACCTCCTTGGATCTTTGAGTGGAGTTATGATGAAGTATTATCTATACCCTGGCAGAGTTTTGTTTTGCTGAATGTTCCAGACTAAGAGAAAGTTACCTCAGGAAATTCTCTTAAGTGGCTATTGATATTTAATAAGCTTGACTCTGATGACAAGTCTCAGATGGTCCCTCTTCCAGAAAGTCCACAATGTCCCTGTTTGTCCGTTATATAAGCCATTAGGAGAGGATGCCATCACCTGTATTCTTGCTGGGAATTATTGTGGGTTTGACATTCGTCTCTCTCTAAATTTTCTCCTTCCTTTGGGCAAATGCAATATGTATCTTTCACCTTTGTTTCCATACAGCTGTGAGCACAGTATATTTCATAAAGTCAACACTAAGTGATATTTCATGAATTAATAAATGAGGCATCCTAATTATAGCAGAGCAGAGTGGCCTTTCAGATTCATAATTATGTATGAATCTTCATACTTATGTATGAAACTTCTGCATTTATACATTTGTGCAGATATGTGTGTATATAAATATCAAAGATCATCCTAATATACCTAATTTTGTCAGCAACAGACATCAAACTGTTGAGTGATAAATTATTAGATCAAATATACTAATTTCAATGATCCAGAAAATTTTTCAAAAGAAAGCATTGTATTTAAGAGTCAGAAATTCCCTTTCTCACTATACTTTTTTAAAATGACTGAATTTCATATAGGATCTTAATTGAGGGTTTTCTACATGTAGGCTCTGTCACTAGAAAGAAAAAATCAAGATATAAGTCACTCATATCTTCAGCCTGATACAGACATCAACATCAGAAAATTCCTTTTCATTTTCATCGTCATAATATATTACCCCTAATGAGCATTTTTGAATTGTGTTTTGTTGTTGTTATTCTGGACTAGGAAATTGGAATAGCCTTATGGAAAATACAGACTATGTTTTTGTTTACAAATGCATAGATTTATGTAACATAAATGCATTATCTAGATCCTAGATGATTCCAGAATGAACTTTTTTGATATAGCATTACGATATAGGAAATTGCCTTGATCTTTCCTATACTTGTCCCTATATTGTGACAGAATCCACACCTTACTGATTTTTAAAATAAATTCACATGCAAAAACATACCTTATTAATTTTATATAAGTCCTTACACCTAGAATATAGTGGCCACATATCAAATTTAGAAAACCAACTTTTGCCACAATTTAGATATTTGAAATATAAGTGATCTTCAGCTTGAATTATCCACGGAATATTCCAATCCCCTCTCCTTGTTTTGTATGTGTAATCATAGATCAAGATTAAGTGCTTTATTTAAGAACCTATTTAAAAGACAGTAGCAGATAATCATTTAAAATTAGCTCCATGACCAGAACCACAGAGCCAGGCAAAACGGAAGCTTAGGGCTTGATCCTAATTATTCAGATTGATTGTCTACTTGTCCCAAATTCATTAATTCATAAGTCCTGTTTCCAGCACTCCCCCTCATTTGGGCTTTTTTGATCTCACCCTTGAAAGCACTATTGTGTGGGGAGGAAGGATGGCTGTTTTAAATGAATCCTAAATATGGGAAATCAATATAAGATCCGATCAGTAAAAGACATTCTCATGCTGACACTTTATTTTTCATTTGCAATTTTGACTTCTTGGATGCACTGTATTCTTAAGTATGGGGGGCCTTGGTGTGTCTTGGAGGAAACAATCATAGACCCTCTTGGAGGGACAGAGATGCCCCGGGCAGTTACAAAGCCTGTGTGCTTCAAAGCTACACCTCCAACAGCTTTAGCTTTTTAAAGATTTCTTGGGCTTTCCAAAAGCATCCCTTTGTGCCTGGGAACTGGCTGGTCTGTCTTTTGTTTCATACTTCAAGGTCTATTTTTTAGAGTGGGGATTTATTTCTCCATGAAATTCAGGAGGATTTTCGTGTCTAACAAGGACTAACATATTTGGAGAGAATTGAGGAGAATTCCTTTGTAACCACTGAGATGTCTGACAGGTTCCAACTATAGGCTGAAAATACCTTTGACATTGAAAAGCTGACCACCTATTTTGTCTGAAACAGTTAGTCCCCAGACCGCATTTCAGAGGCCAAAGCAAAATTAGCTTCAACTATACTTACCAAGTGTATTGAATTAAGCCAGGGCTCTTATCAAACCAAGCCAGAAGCTTCCCTTGCTCTTTCACGTTTCTTTCCAATTTTGCTGAGCTTCCTAGAAATTTACTTTAAAGCGTTGTTTCTTCATGGGTTCATGAACATTACTGTTCAGTCAACCTCACAAAACTGTTTAAATTCACCAAATATTCAATAACCATTTTCTGAATATTAACTATAGACCCAATACTGTACTGAGCCAGTGAAATTCTAAGAGGTTTTTTTTTCCTCATATGCATCAATAAGTTTGGCTTTTGATAAATTTCTTCTAGACTCTTCAATTTACAAAAGTCTGTCAGCTTATTTTATCTTTTTTGCTCCGGGGAACTGATTTGCCTGTCTGTAGGGAGATTGCTTGAGCTGAGCATTTTTGTGCTTAAATACAGGAAACAACAAAATATAAGTTATATTTTTAAATAGTAATTTTTGTAGTGTTGAATGCCTACAGGTTGCTTTTGAAATCATCATTATTTCATGATTTTGTTCGTCTGCATTCCACCGCTCTGGAAGCAATAGGGCAGAGACTTGCGGCAAGAAGAGGAGCAAGCTGAGATCTGGCAGGAGGCATGGACTCTTGCTACAGGGAATCCTAAAAGTACAGTGAGGAGGGGGTGGCAGAATATCTGAAGGCAATGACAATGTTGGGCACACTGTAGCAAGGGACTGGCAAGAAACAGTAGCAAGTTTGAAAAAAGTGGCAGAACCCTGCCCTGACTCAGCCAAGACTCTGGTCTTTGAGTTTCTCCTAGCATTAGTCAGCATAATAGGGCAAATTTCCTCAGCAGCGGTCCATGGACCAAATATAGGACTTACAAAAGACAAATGGTTAGATTAATCTGTGGCAGGTTGGGGTGGGGGGCAGATAGACAAGGGGCAATTAAATTGAAGGTAATGGCAAAACAATGGAGTCTAAACTGGATGGAGAAGGAAATGAAGGGTCAAAATAAGAAGGAGTTAAGGGACAGAAGACCATGATGAAGAGCCAGAGATAGGTGTGGAAGGAGAGGAGTGGGAAAGCTGGAGGGATATGAAGCTCTGATCAGAGAGTAGAATTTTAGAGTTTCAGATCTCGGATGTGGAGTACAGCCGGCTGATGCCAAGGTCCTGGTGGGGCAGTGGAAGCGGACGATGAATTGGAGGAGAATTGAAGTTAAGAAGGTTGAGAAGCTGAGAGCATTAGAAGGCTGTGCTACACAGACACTGAAGTCCCCTGGGGTTAGGGCTGGAGTTGACCAAATATTTGATCCATGGAGGAAATGTCTACCATTATTTCACTATGATAGGACCTACTGCCTAACAGATAGCTCAAGTTCATAAAATAATGTTTAAATGGACAACTGAATGAATAATTGAATTGCTGTATAAAAGACTTATTCAACTTATAGGAGATAATGTGGCTTAGGAATATTGGTGATATCTACCTTTAGTATTTGAGATAGTATTACTGACTTGTTCTGTGATTTTGCCTCTGGTGACTGACTACTAAGGAAAATTGGCCTATTTCTTTTCCTGCATCTTATTTTTTCTCCATCTGTGAAGAAATACATAGCACAAAGAAATCTAAAAGATGAGTTGGGAAATCAGAGTTTTGGTCCCAAGGTGACCTTGGTTAAGGCTCCTATTTCTTCATCTTCAGAGATAAGGGTGGTTCTGGATAACCTCTTCATTCATTTCTAGTTCTAAAATTCAGGTTTCTGTAACTATGCAATTTGAAGTAACTCAGAAAGTAAAAATTCTAGTTATAGTCACCCATCAGGTCTGAAATTCTTTTGGTTTAGAATTGTTTTGAAGGCACCCATTGAAACTCTTGAGTAGACCTTTTAAAACTACTTAAGGGAAATCACGCCACATCCTTGCCACAGAATGAGATTCGAGCAGAGGGAAGTAGCTCTCAAATATCTGATGACCCTACATCAAAGGTTATCTCTGAAAAGATGATCTTCCCCATAAAAGCCAGACATCTAAGGAGCCAGATACCTCAATCTTGTGAGGTAAATAACATATAAGTTTCTCTTTCTACCTCTTTTAGGTTTTAGAAGGAAAATATGTATTTCTTTATTCAACAAAAATTTAATTTTATGTAGTACTTAGATGGATAAGACACAGCTCTTTGCCCTTGATGAGACTACATGCTAACAGGGGAGATAAAACCATGTGGAAATATAAACAAATAACCACAGTCCAAAGCAGGCTGACTCCCGTATGAGTAGTATAATATAAGTAAAAATAGATCTCCACCCTATTTTTAAAAGTTGTTTGAGAAGTAGAGAGTGAAGCATTTTCATTTCTCATTTTTTATTTTTATCCCATCTTTTTTTCATTTTTATCTAAATGACTTCCTTTTGTATACAGAAGTTGATTAAATATCCAGTTACTTTTATTCAATATTGACTGTGCTTACAAGTAAGTATAGTATCACCAAGATGCATAACTACAATGCTATTTTTGAGTGTACATAGATAGTTTTAGACTCTTTGTAAGTTAACCACTTTTCTGTACAATATTGACTTCACCCTATTTTTCTTCTACACCTTGAAACAGTCTTGAACATTTTAACATTCTTTAACAATTAGATGAGAGAAACAAAGATACAAATTAAATTAGCTTATCTGGCCTCCTCTAAGTAGCTATAGTGTTTTTTTTTTTAAAAAAAAAAAAAAACAAAAGAAAAAAAGAAAGAAAGAAAAGGTTTAAGACTTCTTTCTTGGTGCTCCCATAGCATGCTACATAAACTTGTCTTTGAAAATCTGTCACTTCATATTATAATTCTTTGCTTAAATGCCTTCCCCCTCCACTCTCCCCTTAAGTTCCTCCTATCCCTCCCTTCCTCCTTCCTTCCCTGTCACCAGAATATGGCATCTAGGAGACAGGAACCTTGTCTTACTCACTTTTGTATTCCCGGTACCTTGTATAGAATAGATGTGTAGGTGGATGGATGGTTGGTTGGATGGGTGGGTGCGTGGGTGGATGGTTGGATGGGAGACAGCTATAACTGAACTCTTCCATAAGATATAGAGACCCACTCATGATCATCTTTTAACCAAGAAACACCTGCCAAGTTGTGAACTCACTTTCGATGGGTTTCTGACTCCTATCTATTGAATAGTTTATTGATATGGCTTAACAACCAAAGTCTTTAAAAGTTTCTCAAAATCTCTTAGAAGCTAAGCTTGACCTCTGAAAATGAAGGTAATTGAATGCTTTTAAAACTCACTGCAGACTGATGAAATGCACCTTAGGCTGAATCAACAAGAGCTTTATTGAGGATTCTCTGTCCTTTTTCCCTCTCTAGGATAGCCCCCTAAAATGCGCCAATTCCCAGGATCCCACAGTTCTAGGTTCTTTACCTCACTTTGGCCACTCAGATGGAACTTCAGGAAGGACACCTGGGAATGTAATTGCAGAAAATAAAATTCAGAACCTAACGGAAATATTTGTGTGTTAAAATTATAAGAGGATTACAAAGTTAAGTGAATTTTAATGATATGAGACATTTTTATAGGAAGAAAGCTTTCACCACAAGAAGAGCAATGGCACTTAGGCAGGGTGGAGGGGCTGCTCAACAGGTCGACTGAAGCTCTGGGCAGTGGGCATTTGCTTCTGATTACCCGAGAGCACAAGTGTGGCAATGCCATGGACTATCCATTAGGAAGTAGAACGTTTCAGCTGGTGTGTGTGTGTGAGGCAGGTTTGCTTCTAGCAAAGGGGCCTTCAGTCAGATGCCTAAGTCTGTTCCAGTAGCCTGACTTTAACCCTGAACCCACCAAGAACTTTGGGAAGACCAATTATTCAGGTCTATCCAGAACTCATGCAGTATACTGTGTCACCAAAAGCCACAGGACCATCAGGAATTATTATAAGCTCTTTGGGATGCAAATCAAAGGTGCCTGTGAAGGAGTGTGGAATCCCTCAGAGCCACTACCCATAGCAAGGGACAATTCCAAGCCAAATCCATAGGAGTCACCCAGAAAAAGACTTTTCTCCTCTATCATCTGAAGCAAGCCACCATTCTATTTTCTCTCTTCTTACCTTCAACTCTTTTGTTAGGTCATCAAGCAGCCTTGAGGCTGCCATTTTCATTTTCAGATGAAAACCTTGGGCTTTATTTTTGCATATTAATAGAACTGTTTGCTGTATTTAAGGAAGCTTTAGGGGAAAGAGAACAATATGATGCAAAGTGAAAACCTAGCATTGTGCCTTTTGCTCTTTCTTTTCCACTAAAAAAAAAAAACATTAATTTCTGATGTCTTAATTGCGTAAGCCATGTATGGCTTTCATCTAAACTTCCTATTTTAAGAAGCCAATGAATCTTTGCTTTTTAGTTTCATTTAGATCTTATGACTCTAGCCTATATTGAAAACATTTCCAGAGAGAGGTTTGGATCATCTTCATTAGGTCTAGGATTAGATCAAATTAAACAAGATATTTTATAATTTGAACAGGTATTTGTTTCAGGGTTTTTTACAACCAAAATTTTCAATACTCAAAAACAGTTTAAAAGATGCTCCGTAAAATTCAAACCGTGTGGTGAAAGAAAGCTGCTTAGGTGATTTTATGTAAAACTCATTTCCTCTCTTAGAGTAGAAGTTGGTTTGCAAATTAGTGAGGTGGAGCCAAAATAGAGAATTGCATTGTAAGAGAGTGACTCACAATGTTTTGACTTCTTAAAATATATCTTTCCCGACAGCAATGACTGCCTTGTCATTTGATTGCTTTCTAATTAATGTTAAGTTTTCCATTATAAGTATCACACTTTTGTCACCAGGGCTACCAGTTGTGACCTCGTATTACCTGACCTTGAAGGATGCACCGGGCAATTATGACCATGGTGTCTATGACTACAAGGATGTATCTCCTCTTATTCTAACCCTAGATGTGGTACAATCAGTACCGCTATAAGAATGCTTCCATTAATAGCAGAGAAGCAAATCAATGTTTGTTTGCCTGCAAGTAAAAATAGGTACTTGCTGATAACTGTGTGTTCCTTGCTACTTTTATTTACAAAGAATTAACCAACCATGAAGTATCCTTGATAAATAAAATCAAGTTGCAATGTTTAAAAACTATTTAAAAGTGTATTTTTTTAAAAAAAAGAAAGCTGTACATTATGCAAAGTGGAATATGAATTGGACAGATGAGGTCAAGCCAAGGCATATGTTACGCCCAACAGAACGGATCCTGCTCTCAAGCCCCTGCCTCAATGCTTCATACAACCTAAAAGAATTTGACCTGGAGGAACACAGAGACACATTTGGATTTGCTCAACACAAAAATGTTTGCAAATAGAAAATTAAAGCTGTGTTTAAAAGACTCCAGAGTCAAACTATGCCAAAAGTAGAGTCAGAAAGTATCAGTAACCCTCCCTGCCTATATGCCACTATATTTAGTAATTTAGATCCAGAGATGGCCAAGGACTGTCTGTGAGCCCGAGGGACAAATTTAAAAGTTTAGCCTTAGTATCCCCCTGAATGTTATATAATGAGATTTACAACCTGATTTAAGCAGTGCTTACATTTAACTTCCAATTCATTTTTTCCTTTTTGTTTGAGTTGAGGGGAAAAGCAATGTTTTTCCCAGCTTCCTAAAACACTGGTACTTGAACGCCTGTCTGCAGGAACTGTCATCCTGCACTTGAACAAAGACTGTTCCTTTTTCCTTCTGGCATATCCTGAAAACTCTAAGCCTTTGAATCGCACAGCGTGCATAGCTTGGTTAGTCTTCCTCTAAAACGAGGTCTAAACTGACTTTTTCTTAGGTATTTTTTACACCCTTCCTGATTCATTCTGCAAATATTTATTAAGCCCCTCTTCTGGGCCATGCACTGAGGGAGCTTTGAACTGTGAAGGAACATAAACTTTTCTCCCCATTGCACACCTGTTTACCTCTTTCTTTTCCTTTATCTCAAGCATCATCCCTCAAAGAAGCATCCCTGACCCCTCTAGTCTAAGTCAGTCATCTTTGTTGCATAAAAACCTCAATCTTTACTTCATAGAAATGATTACTCACTGATCGGTTATTTTACTAACACCTGTCTCCCAGCATGAGAACAGGAACCATGTCTGATTTTGCTCACCAATTTATTCCAGTGCCTGGTCCACGCTGCCACGTAGTTAATGGGTGGACCTGTTGGTGAGTGATGAATGAATGGATCTAAAGAAGCATCGTTTCTTCCCTCCACAAGCTCACAGGGCATGTTATAGGAAAATAAGCACACCTGGGTAGGGAAAGCCGATGAGACTAGAAAGGTAAGTGTGGGATAAAATTATAAACAGCCTGGCTAAGGTGTTTCCTCATTATCTTGTTGGCCACACAATGATCGGGTTACTATTTCAGGAAGCTCTCTGAGATGGCAGGATGGAGGGCAGCCTGGGAAGGGGAAGAGTCAGTGGCAGGAAGTGTGGGGAGCGCTGCGTGGCCCAGGTCACGATGATGAGGTTTAGACAAAGGCAGCAGCTGCAGAACAGGAGCAGAGGGGCTGAGTCACAGCACCTCAGGCATCCCTGTGCTTTCTTACAGGATTCATACGGGTTACAAGGAAGACCCTTTAAAGGACAAGCCCCTTCCTATAGAGTGGGGCCTGGCTTACAAAAACTCCCCCACCCAGGGTACCCACACAGCAAAATTAGCCTTGGACCAGGAGCTAATCCAGCCGTGGATGTGACACATGGGGCAGTGTCAGCAGAATGACAAGTTGCTATTTTTCTTCCTGGCCATTTTTCAGACAGTTTCAGGAAGGTTGAAATTCCAGGTGTAGTCAGACAGTCAACCAATATTTATTAAACACTGGTCGTATACCAAGTGTTGGGTACAGAAGGATTAGAGAAATGGATGTGGATATAGCCACTACGCTTGCAGAGCTTAGTGCCTAATGAGCCAAACAGAGCAGCAAATGAACAACTTCTGACAGGAGAGGCATAGAGAGCTGGGTGCACACCTGGGTGCGGCTCATGGGTCCCAAGTGACATGTGGTCCTAGAGGACGTGGGATCTAAGCCATGAACCCACTGAGGAAAAGTGTTAATCAAGGGAGAAGGGGAAAGAAGAACACACCAGGCAGCAGGACCGGCACGTGCAGAAACTCATAGACAAGAGCACATCGCATGCGAGAGGGATTCCGGAGCCTGGAGTGGAAGAGATGAGTGGCAGGAAAGCACAGGGGCAGGAGGCGAGGGAGAATCTGTAGAGTTAAGCAGGACGAGGCCACACAGTGCCTCCTAATCCACATCAGGAGTATGACTTTCTGGTGAAGACAGTGGGGGGATGAGAGGTGATGGGAGGATGAGAGAGCCGATGGGTTGCAATGCGGAGGATGCACATAAGGAGCTGGAGACAGGAGGAAAGACAGTTCCAAGGCTGAGGCATGAGTCTGGGCAAGAAATGATGGTCCCCCCACTCAGGTAGTGGCAAAAGGGATGAAGAGTAGCAAGTAGGTATGAAAGATATTTAAGAGGTCCATGTGTCAGGCTTTGAGGACTGACTAGGTGAGAAGGGAAGAAGAGGTGAGACGTCAACGACACTTGCATCACTGCAGGACAGTGGGGTCTTTCACTGGGCCATGACACACAGACGAGGATTAGATTTCGTGACAGAGCAAAGTGGTAAATTCCATATGAGGTATGTTTCGGTAAAAAGTGCCCCTGGGACATCTTAGGGGAAATATTCAGCTGTCAGATCAATGGATCTAGAACTAAGGACAGAGATGTCACTCACCTTTGTAACCCCCCTTGTGGGTCATCCTTTCTATGTTGGGATTTACAACAGTAATAACAACACAGGCTTCCAAGTCAGGCCAGATGAAGGCTCACGTCACTCTTGAGCTGTGTGAACTTGGACAAGTTACATTACTTAACCTTTCTGAGCTTTAATTTCTTCATCATAAGATGGGGTAATAATATTACCTACTTCATAGGATTTTGGGAGAAATAAATGAAATAAATGCTTGTGAGGCCCTTAGCCTCAATAAGTCTTTAAAGTCTTTAACGCTGGTGGTGGAGGTGGTGGTGGTAGGAATGTTGGTGGTAGCAGCAATATCATCTACCCTGGAAATGTAGATTTGAGGACCATCGGTGTCTAGATGATACTGAGAACCACTGGAAGAAAGGTAACAAGAAGAATGTACAAAGGAACACCAACGTTGAAGGGATATGTAAAGGGAATACACAATGGAGATTGAGAAGTGGCCAGGGAGGTAAGAGGAAAATGAAGACAGTGCTGTGACATCATGGAATCCAAGGGAAGAGAAGGTTTCAAGAAGAGGAAGTAGTCAATAAGGTAAAATTCTACCCAGGGATCAAGAAAAGAAAGCGTTGTAAAGTGACATTGAATTTGGGGACAAGTTAGCATCAGTGACCCCTGAGACAAGAGTTTCAGTAGGGGAGCAGAGATAAAAGCAAAATTGTAGCAGGTTGAGAGAAGTTGCCAGATATGGATCGCTACTTAACATGCAAATACTTTTTGTTAAAAACAGTGCAGGTCAGGGGCATGAGAACATGGTTAAAAGTGTGCTCTGACTATAGAGATTTGATTTTGCCTCAGGGCTTTGGTTCAGCCTGTAACAAAAAGACCTTCAGGGCCTGAATTTGGATGCCCCATTCTAGTTCTTTATCGGGCATTGTCAGGTGCTGGCAAAAGAAAGGGAAAATAATAATTCTAAAGTCATTTCCTGTAGAGGAGACTTCTTGAATACACCATCCAAGCATAATGTGTTTATTCTGTTCTCAAGGCTTTTTTGACAAGAATTAAACTCTGTATAGCATCAGTAGCAATTTTCTGCATCGTATGTGTATTCACTTGGAGAATTCACTTTCCCATTTAAAGCATTATAAGGTCTCTATCAAGCAGTAACTCTGACAATAGCCTACATCTCTAGGCCCCACTCAGGGTCTTCTCAGTGACTTTTGTGGATTTGAAAGCAGCCTTGCCTTCCCTTCACTAACAGAGAGAACACAGAGATTTGGGATTGGCTCTCAGGATTTACTTATCCTTGCATGGACAGTTACATGATCTGTGTTGGGACCTTTACTCTCAAATCAAACAAGATTTATTTCCTCCAAACACACACACACACACACACACACACACACACACGGGCACACACCATGCAAAGCCTTTCACTTGGAAATAGCATTGAACAGGTAAAGGGACTGAGACACCAAATGATTTATTTTTAGACAAGAGTGTACTGTGACATCACTGATCAAACTAGAGCCAGGTCCCAAGCTGAGAACTCTACCCATAAAAGACCAACATTGCTTTATTAGCCAGAGCTTTCCAGCAGTCACAGCAGTCTCCAATTTTCAGCAGCATCTCAAGGGGCTGACTGGCAGCAGGTGATTCTTATTGTCCAATCTCAAGTTTGAGAACCACTGTGCTAATTCCTTGTTTAACAGAGCCATCACTAGAGCCAGACTGGTTGGGTTCAAATCCCAGCTTGGCCACTTACTAGATATGGGCAATTTACTTAATCGCTCTGTGCCTCGGTTTCCCGCTTTGTATAATGAGGACAACAGTAGTATCAACTGGAAGGGTAGAGGTGAGGACCATGAGAACTAACATGTCAGATATTTAGCACTGGGTATGGTCCTTAACCATTGTTTTTCTGCTTGCCCTTCTATCAACTGAGGATGATAATGGTACCTGCCCTAAAATGTGTTAGAGGCTGGCATGAGCTGATGCATGTATGTGCTTAGTTGTCACTATTAAACATCTCCCTCCATTTAGTTTATATCTTAATCAAGTGTCTTTGGAAATCAGGATAGCTCCTGGGCTATGTCATCAAAATTTGTGTGCATCTTAATGGTGGGTCATTTTCCCATGATTTAGTCCCCATTTATTTCACTGTCTTTATTTTTGAAGTTGTGTTCGTAACAGCCCAAAGCATATAACACAACTCCACATGGAAAGGAGGGGGGTGGAAAACCTCCCAGGTGTTCAGAAGATGAATAGTGGCTCTCCTCTTATGAAAATACATGAGTTGGATGAAATAACTAACTTCAGGGGAAACCCAACAACAATACTTACAGTTTCATTACTCCAACATCCATAGCCTTTATGAGACAAATCACAAAGAAGGTGCACATATGCCCTTTAGTAAACTTAGTGCCTCAGTTCAGCTATGCGAAAGTGGTAACTAGCTTTATATCTATAGATCTGTTTACATACCTCTCTCTATATATATATATGTGTGTGTATATATCTCATATATAGATACATATCTCCTGTATGTGTAAAAGATGTATATAACCTCACACATGTGCTGCAGTGTTCTGAGCACTTTAGATAATAAGATATTTAATGCCTACAACTTTATCATGTAGTGCTAGTATTATCACTACCCCACTTTTATATTAATATGTGAGGAAACTGACACGCAAAATGAGTAAGAGGCTCAAAGAAGATCAGTCAGGCAGTGAAAGGCAGAGCCAGGATGTGGACTCAGATGGTCTGGAGCTGGAGGCTCCGTACTTAACTGTTAACCGTCACTCAGTAATTAACACCTGAGCTTATCCCAGAGGACACTCAACTCCGGGCTTCATTTTATGGGCAAGGGAATAGATGTTTAGGAGAAAGATTCCGACCTTTTGAGCAGCCTCACATACCTAGAAACTTAGTTATTTCTGTTTTTCTCAGTGCATTTGCACCACTGATCCTAGTGAGAGAGAGCTTAGCAACAAGGCTAATTTTAAGTACTAAAGAGTGAAAGGGGGTTTATTTTGAAAACGCTCTCCAACATTTTCAGCAACCAGTGCTGGGAAGCAAGGCCAAATTCAGAGTTAAAATGAATATAAATAAAAAGATAAGTCATTTTATGTCTTCTCTATAAAGTAAACATTTCTAAAGAAAAGATGCCTTTTATGTAACATCTATATTTCCAGGAGAAACCTGGGCAAGTTACGGGCAGAGCATGATAGAACAGAGACACCTGCTGGTGAGAACAAGCCTCACTTCATAGATTTCTATCATAATTTGAGAATGACAGTGATTCTCATTATTATGTGAAATGTATTGGATATGGACAGTATGGTGGTAAAATATAGAATCTTCGCTTCAGGAGATTACATTTTAAAAAGAAGATATAAGATGTATCAGCTATTTATAAAATAACTTGAGCACAGGTTCTCTATTCTCCCTTATAGAAATACCAAGGCACTTTTCGGGATCCTGCATCAACTAGCTTTACTTGGGTGAGGGAAATGCCAGGCTTTGCACCCAGCCTGGCATTTCCCTCACCCAAGTAAAGCTACCTGGGGCCCTTGATCCCTCTTATTTTGAGTCAGCAGACATTGATTGAACACTTGCATTCCAAGGACTGGTGAGACAGAGTGCCACAAGGCACTCCCAGCTCAGAAGCCAGAACCCAAGATGTTGATCATTCTAGACCTCTCCTGGCCCAAGACAGGGGCTTCCTCTCCAGTCTGGAGCTCAGGAGTCAAACCTGGTCTTATCAGATCACATGTTCTTATCTCTTCTTGAGTACTCAGATGTTAATTGATTCCCCAGAGATGATACTTTCCATCACAAATTTCATGAATATGTAATTGTTTGAATTCTCTCCCATGACATATTAGTTGGTTGATGTTGGGACTGTATCATTTCTATCATGTTTTTCTCAGTAATGCACCACTGATCCAGGTGAGAGAAAGAGTTCAGAAAGGCGAAATGGAGAAAATTATGTGTCAAAATACGTTCAGGCTGCTGCAGCAAAATGCCATAGACTAGGTAGTTCATGATCGACAGAAATTTACTTCTCAGTTCTGGAGGCTGGGAAACCCAAGATCAAGGCACCAGGAGATTTAGTGTCTGGTAAGAGCCCATTACCTGGATCACAGATGGTGCTTCTCATGTGTCCTTACATGGGGTCTCTCCTGAGCCTCTATTGTAAGGGCATCAATCCCATTCATGAGTCTCCACTCTCAAGACTTAAATCACCTCCCAAAGGCCCCACTTCCTAATACTGCCACCTTGGGGGTTAGGATTTCAACATATGAATTTTGTGGGGACACAAACATTCAGACCATAGCGGAATGAAAGAGAATTAAGTTTAGGAGAAGAGAAAACTATGTAGTGAGATGGCAATATCATTCTTTAGTTTTATTTGGTTCCATTAGTTAAAACACTTTGGATTCCCAGTTTAAACTTTCTAAACTCCCTAGCCATGACCATGTATAACTGAAAAGTCTTAATGACTTTAGAAGAAACAGTTCTCAGTTGAAGTGTTTGGATGCAATTATTTGCATGGTCTTAGTTTCTATGTGGAATTTGGAGTTAAAGTAAGAGAGTTTGTGTACCTGAAAGTGCAACTGAATGATACAAAAGGTATCCAGTGATCCAAACAGGATAGTTTTATCTGGAGGAGGGGGAAGGAGAAGAGAATTTAAATTAATTTAATGAGAGATACTCACATTGGTTTTGAGAATTTAGCCAACTATTGAGAGGCAGACTGGATATTTTTAGAAAATCATGAATACTACTGATTAGAGTTTATTCATCAAGCACCTAAGTATAAGCATTGCGTTAGGTGTTATCAAGTAAACAGATCTCAATCAGACATGTCCTGGCCATTGAGGAGTTGTAATCCCAGCAGGAGAGATGAAATAAATGACTAATCTCCAAGACAATAGTAGGAAGCTGTAGGGAGAGTGAAACATGACAACAGAGAGCATCCTCTATTCCTTGAACTCCCTGTTCTCCCACATTCATTCAGTCCCCAACAAGAAAATGAGCAAAACTGGAGGCATTTTGAACCAATTAGAAGGTTAATGCAATTGTTTAGAAATGAGAAGTTAAGGTTCTGAAAAAAACTTTAATTCCCAGGTTGGTAAAATGAAATAAAGGCAGTACTTTTAATAGAAATAGAAAAATCAGGCCGGGCACAGTGGCTCACGCCTGTAATCCTAGCACTCTGGGAGGCCAAGGCAGGAGGATCACTCGAGGTCAGGAGTTCGAGACCAGCCTGAGCAAGAGCGAGACCCCGTCTCCACTAAAAATAGAAAGAAATGAGGCCGGGCGCGGTGGCTCAAGCCTGTAATCCTAGCACTTGGGAGGCCGAGGCGGGCGGATTGTGTGAGCTCAGGAGTTCGAGACCAGCCTGAGCAAGAACGAGACCCCGTCTCTACTAAAAAATAGAAAGAAACTATATGGACAGCTAAAAATATATATATAGAAAAAAAAAATTAGCCAGGCATGGTGGCACATGCCTGTAGTCCCAGCAACTCGGGAGGCTGAGGCAGTAGGATCGCTTAAGCCCAGGAGTTTGAGGTTGCTGTGAGCTAGGCTGACGCCACAGCACTCACTCTAGCCCGGGCAACAGAGTGACACTCTGTCTCAAAAAAAAAAAAAAAAAAGAAAGAAAGAAATGATCTGAACAGCTAAAAATATATATAAAAAATTAGCCAGGCATGGTGGCACATGCCTGTAGTCCCAGCTACTCAGGAGGCTGAGGCAGAAGGATTGCTTGAGCCTAGGAGTTTGAGGTTGCTGTGAGCTAGGCTGATGCCACGGCACTGTAGCCCGGGCAACAGAGTGAGACTCTGTCTCAAAAAAGAAAAAGAAAAATCAAGAAGGATTTGTTGCAGGAAGGTAGGGTGGAGAGCAACATCATGAGTTTCCCTTTTCAACTGTCTGTAAGGCTAGAGGAACCAATCCATGTGTGAGTGGAAGTATCACAGAGAAGGCTGGAAATGTGGACCTGGTCTCAGGAAACTATTTCTAAATCATGAGATCTGTGGAGACAACCATGAGATCTTTGGAACCCCCTGAAACCTTGTGCGTAGAAATTATATCAATTTATTTATATTAGGGGCTAATTTGAAATCACTTTTACTCCCACTTGCTTTTGTAGAAGGTTGATTAAATATAAAAGATTGTTAATTGTAAAGGATATTTCTAGACATGAACAACAGTAAGCCATTAATCTGAGAAAAAATATTTCCTTATGAGACTTTCCAATGAGTACTAAAGTTGAGAAATAATTTAGAGAGTGAATAAACAAAAATGAAATAAACTCATCTACAGCAAAGAGAAACCAAGAATCAAAAGGTTGGATTTAGCACCAAATATACTTTCAGTGGAATGAGAGAGTAAATACTATAATCAGTTCACTAAATCCAGTCATTAATATGTGAGATATCACCCTTATTATAATGTTCAGATAAAAAAAGAAAGCCAAAAAGAGACAATATAAATGAGAGGGAATTTATTTATACTGTCCTTAAATGAGCCTGTGGTCATTTTATTGAAAACAATAATAAACTCCAAAGTTAAAAGCTTGAGATCTAGCCAATAAATCAACTTCATTTAAAATATCCTTGATTGTCAATAGTATGTGACATGAATAAAGCCATGTATTTAGGTTTCAGTTCAAAGAGAATTTTTATTCTGTCAATGAGGTTGAGATTTGGGGAGGGGGAGAAAAAGCTATTTTATGCCATTTAAGTGGTAAATTTTCAAAAGAATGATCGTTTCTTTTACTAAAATATATTTCTCCAATGATATTGGCCTTACTATCATGTCTAATAGGTCAATGTTTTGTGGTATAACATAAGAGCTTCCACTAATCAAAAATATCTCCATTGCCTGAAATTCTATTGATGAGGATGTACTCATCTGGGCCAGGGTATAATCTGATTCTCGTAATGGCATCAGGTTGGTAGAACAAGAGCCAGAGGCAAAGTTTGCTAGGCAGGTATTTCAGTGGGGAAGGGAAGGGACATGGGGGAAAAAATGAACAGCAGCAACAGTGCTGTTTTGGAGGGTCCTGAGTTGCCCCAAAGAGGTGGAAAACTTGCCTTCACAAGGGACAGGAAGGGAAGGCAGGTGTAGAGAGGAGAAGGGCCAGCAGGCTAAAGAGTACCCGAGATAAAAAAAAAAAAAACTCGCCCCGCAGTGTTTCTCAGGCTGGCCAGGAATGCCAATATGCCATTGGACAATAATGTTCTCATTTTCAACCTACCTAGTCATGGTTTTACAGAGAGCAAATTAGTTCCTTTCAGCCTATTCCTATTGTGAATGTTGGTGTTCTTTGTTTATCTGCCAAATCGGTGGTACCTGACAATCTCCCAACCGTATCATTAGGATGGGAACTTTAAAGCAAAAAGATCAAGCAGCATAAAAGTGGCGTCTTTTGCAGCAGTGCTAAGTCATCGTCTGCCTGTGCTTTCTTCTCTTGTCTACTTAGACTTCCAGAAGCAAGCGCTATTCATACAATGAGAGAATGGGGATGCAGGAATGACATCGTGGGGTTTTTTATTATTATGTTGAGTCTTTTATTTATGTGGAAAGCTTAGAATTTGTTTTTCTCAGCTCAATGTCTTAGAAAATAAGATTAAGAAAGTCTAAGGGCCACACATGGTATTTGTTGGATTTGTATTTGCATAAATAAAAATTTGATGAAAATATTAATATACATATTCAATGGACATTGAGTTGAGTACTCAAACCTGGAAAAATCCTAGAAAACCCTTTTTAAGTAATTCTAAACTAGTTTGTAAATAATGTGGCAAAATGAACTTTGCATATTTTATTGTTTATATAAATGATTGAAAGCCATAAGATATTACTCTGATAATAGGAGAAAACCCATGATTCAGTCTCTCCTGGTGCCCAAACTTTTCAGCCTCCTAGAGGCCATTTAACATTGTGCAGCTGGCCAGTGGCGGCCAGGGCTCATTGGATTGCAGTTTTATGTGCTCTTAATATAATGTGTTTAGTCATGCCCTGTGCCTGTGTGGGGAGGTCAGATTTTAGCTTCTTGGCATACACAAAACTGGCCTGGCATTTAGAAGGACTAGAAGTCTAAAAGACAAAGCTCTGCTCAATAAGCAACTCTGCAAACAACAGCTGTGGCCACAACTAAAATACCATCTATTTGTGAGTAAATAGTGTGGAAATGGCTTTTGGTCACCCACAGGCCTTTTCTACCATATCCTTAAGCACAGCTGACAATATTTATCATCCTAAGGAGATATACATCTGTTTATATATATAAATGTATGTATTTGTATGTGTACGTATGTTATGAAAATGTTTCACTTCTTTACGTAGTTACACATCTTCAGCACTATCTGGAAGGACAGCTCCCCCTGGTTTGTGGCAAAGGTAGGGTTCCCATAGCCCTGTCCACTAAGTCTTCTCCTTCTCTCAGCAGTGGTCCCTAAAGGACAGCCAAAGAACCCCAGACTCCAGAGAACCATTTTGAAAACCAAAGAAAGATTTTTTTTGGAAGATGTAGTTTTTAAATGGGCCTGATTCAAAATAGCTGTATACCACATGGCAGATAGGCTCCTGAATGCGTACTCCTTCCTGTCATTAGAAGGGAAGGGATTTGTAGTAGCCTTCAGATGTGACCGTCCACCTCCCCTTTGCCACTAGTGAATATTTTACAGGCTACAGCCAACAAGGTGTGGCCAGAGGCTACGATGGGGTGACTACATGTAGGTCTACAATGGACAGATCAATTGCATTTGACCAAATGAAGATCCCTAGCTTGAAATTTCAGAATATTTTAAACTTCTACCTAAAAAGTAAGAAATTCAAACATGGGAATGTTTAGGCTATATATAAAAATTATCTGCACGTGTGTCTTAATATACTCAATGTATTTCTATCTGTAGACTAAATATCTTAGTGGTTGAGTTTTGCCTTGCTAATCAGAAATCATTGCAGGCATACATCTTCATCTACCAAAACTATTTCTTGAATGTATATAGTAATATTAGCCACTATTATATAAGCTATTACTAGATGCCATATATATTTAAGCTCTAATCTTGATCTTACCATCTTTATTATCTGAAGAGTAGATGCATCATACTTGGGTGAGAAATAGAACTGGTATTTGAATCCAAAACCTGACCTATAAGCTAAGGTTATAGTTTAAACTATTGAATCAATTATTTTAGAATTAACTACTTAAGTCATATGTAACTCTTATGTGATCAATGAACATTAACCTAATCAAAAATTGGGTCTTTTATCTTATTTTAGGACAAATCATACAATTGAAAAAGCCACATGATATTTAGAAACACATGATATTTAGATTGATATTTATCCAGTATTAATCATTGGTTTATCAATAATGTTAACTTCTGTTAAATCTTGAATGATTTCATCAGAAGTTTAAAAATAATGTCCTAATATAGCAGTGATGACTAGGTATGATTTAATATATGATATTTCCTTATAACAAAGATGTAAGTACTAAATAGCTTTGCTAGTGATTAATTAAAATTTATCACCCCAACTTATATCCTAGGAAATACCATGAAGTAAACTACTTGAATTTATTCAAAACGCAAATAGCAACAGAAGTACAAAAAATAGTAAATGAAAGGTCAGGAATCTAAATGTCAGAACTACGAAAGGACCAGTATGACTATAACACAGAAACTATGTACAGGTACATAAGTTATAGAAGTCCTCAGCTAAAGTTATGTGCAAAGAGTAAGAGTTCTGACTTGAGCATTATAAAAGCTACTCATGTAACAAAAACATTTGTAGTTCCTTACTATTTTGAAATTAAAAAATAGAAAGAAAGAGTAAGGTTCTGTCCTTTTTAAGTAGGTATGGAAGGTAGCCTATCTTCTCTCCCATTGAGTGAAATTATCCAAAGCTCAGCTTGGGAAACATCAGGATCGTGTTATCTTTACATGAATCATTATGTATACTAACAATTACAATTTAATAACTATTATTATTGTCATTATTTGGGATAGGAATATTACCCAGTAAATACACATAAACATTAACAGATATTTTACAAAACACTACTTATCCTTCCTGATATTTTCTCTTCTATTCTTATTTGTTCTATTCCATTTTTTTTTTAATGCTGACTATGACTTTCAAATTGATTTATGACCACCCATGGGTTGCTACTCACAGTTTGAAAAGATGCTGTTCTGATGAGCCATACGTAAGTATCTGCCACCGTGTTTTAGCAGGACCTGCTTTTACTAGGGGCTGAATAGCAGAGAGACAGGGATACAGTACATGGTTAAACTTAACTGGTGCTTTTTATGCAAAAATTGGCTTATCTAGACAACAGCTTGAGAAGTCCTCAGCACTTTTAACTTATAAACCACCACTAGAGGAAGTGTTTTAAAATCGGGTTTTTAAATATCCTAACATCACAGAAGTTTCTTGTTGCTAACTTAACTGTTTTACTCTGTTATTTTGTAGCATTTCCTTATTTGTCTTTCTCCTGCATCCCACTGGTATAAGTGATTTTTACAGCTTCTGGGCCCACATGTTCTAAGTTGTCCTGGGCTGCTATTTGGAATGCAGGTGTTAATTACCTCTTTTACAAATTGTAGCTGTTTACTCCCAACAGTAAATACAACTTAGTTTCTCCTAATTAAACTGGCTTTCCTGCTGACTAGCGTTCCAAACCTCTACGACTTTCCTCTCCTTTTCAAATGACATTAGATTTACTTTTAAAGAGAATATAGGAAATGGCTCTTTGAGTGTTCTTAGTTCTATCTTTCATTGAAGACTGGACCCTGTCATTGAATAATACGACCTCACTGTATTCATTTCCTCAGGCTGAGAAATGTATTCTCTTCTAGTTCTGGAGGCTAGAAGTCTGAAATCAAGGTGTCAGCAGAGCCATGCTCCTTCCTAAGGTGCTAGAGAAGAATCCTTCCACACCTCTTCATAACTTCTGGTAGCTGCTGTTGATCCTTGCACTCCTTGGCTGATAGCGGCACCACCCCAGTCTCTGACTCTGCTGTCACATGGCCAAATTCCCTCCGTGTGCCTCTCTGTGTCTCTCATAGCCATCTTGTAAAGACATTGGATTTAGGGCCCATCCCAATCGAATGTGGTCTCATCTTAACTAATTACATCTGCAAAGATTATATTTCCAAATAAGGTCACATTATGAGGTTCTGGGTGTACAAGCATTTGGTGGGGACACCATTTGTCTTAGTCCATTCCTGCTGCTATCATGATATAGTTTAGACTGGGCAATTTTTAAACAAATTTATTTCTCACAGTTCTGAAGGCTGGAAAGTCCAAGATTAAGGCGCCAGCAGATTTGGTGCCTGGTAAGGGCTTGCTCTCTGCTTCAAAGATGGCACATTGTTGATGTGTCGTCACATGGCAGAAAAGGTAAGCAGGCTCCCTTTGACCTTATCTATGAGGGCACTAATCCCATTCCAAAGGGTGGAGCCTCCCGTGTCCTAAGACTTCCCCAAAGACCCCCTTTCTTAATATTATTGTATTGTGGGTTAAGTTCCAACATGGAAACTTTGGAGGGACACAAACATTCACACCATAGCACTGTTCAACCCAGGATGCTGACTTTCCAAAGGGACCAGACATTTATTTCTACCAAACTTATTGAAATCCGTCAGTATCATGCACAGAAACGGGCCAAATGGCAATTACGTAGGAAAAGATGCACTAACATCCAACAGGAAATAGAATAAAGTTCTTCTACTCTAATATTATACACTAGTTAATAATTCTGCCCAAAACACTATAGTCCATATGGGGGAGGAAGTAGTTAATTAGCATTAAAAAATTGGCATTTATACAGAAATGTGTAACTTCCAAAACACTTTCATGTGCATTATATAATTTCATCACTACAACCTAGTAATGCAAATGAAATTGTCACCACTAGCCCCAATCTATAGATGAAGAAATAGGCTCCTGTCTTGACTCAGGCCGTGCAGTTAATTCAGTGATGCAGAAGCAGGACGAGGGTCAGGCCGTCTGACTCAAAATCCAGCATCTTTCCACTGCCAAGTTGAACTGTGTTATGTGAAAGTGATTAAAGGAAGGGCTGTCACCCCAGGCTAGGAGACGAGGTCAGGATGGAGTTCAAGACCACTTCAGCATCATTTGCCAGGCTTTTTTCTAGGTAACTACACCCAGCCACCCCAGAACCTCTCAACAATGGTGAAGAGCCCCACAGGGCCTGAGAATCCCCTCCTACCCCCAGAACTGAGATTTGCTGGTTAAATTTGTATGGGAGACCAGATATGGTGGCTCATGCCTGTAATCCTAGCACTCTGCGAGGCTGAGTCGAGAGGATTGCTTGAGGTTAGGAGTTCAAGACCAGCCTGAGCAAGAGCAAGACCCGTCTCTACTAAAAATAGAAAAAATTAGCCGCATTTGGTGGTGTGCACCTGTAGTCCCAGCTACTCAGGAGGCTGAGGCAGGAGGATCTCTTGAGCCCAGGAGTTTGAGGTTGCGGCGAGCTATGATGACTGTACTCTAGCCAGGATGACCGAATGACACCCTGTCTCAAAAAAATGTATATATGGGAGAGGCTCCCATTCTGATTTTTTTTTAAGTAGCATGAGTTTGTGTCTGAGGTCAGTGCCTCTCAAACTTAAATGCACATATGAATCACTGGGGAATCTTGTTAAAATGCAGATTCTGATTCAATGGGCCTGGGGTAAGGGCTGAGCTTCTACATCCCTAATCTGCCCCCAGGTGAGGCTGCCGGGTCCAAGGACCACATTTTCAATGGCAAAGCCTTAAGTAGCCCTCACAACAGAACCCAGGAGCAACTCTATGCAGATAACAGAATGTGTCTACATGATTGCAGAAAATGTCCACATGAGACAGCTATAAAAAGCAGGATGCCTCTGCCCAGTAAAACACCTCCTCAGTTCCTAACATGTGCAAAAGTGTTTGAGCCCATTCAAATTTTGAGTCTCCAATTTGTTGCTGCCAAAACAAGCCAGGTCAGACTCAATGAAAGGCCCTTGTTTGTGACGCTCAGCGTCATGCCATGAAGAACACCTGTCATTCTTGCAACAGAAGCATCAGTGAGACACTGCTACGCATGGGACCCCGGGAATGCACAGCAGCTTCCCCTAATAGCAGACGCAAAGTGAATCACACAGGTTTCCTGCAGTCACGGCTGGAATTGGCTCCTGACTTTTCTCTTGGCAGAGCTGCTACATTTCAGCATGACCCTCCCTGTCTTCTGTTTGCTGGCATTTTATAATGTGGTCTTAATGACATTGACCCCAAAAGTACTTTTCAGAAGAGGTTTACTGCAGAGATTCATTAAAAGGAAAAGTGATTGCATTACAGCTTTAGATTTTTTTTCTTTTTTTGAAGCTGCTGGGACACGGTCTTTAGATAGGGGGATAATGATGAAAATAAATCCTTGCAATTCTCTGTCAATACCAATAGATGAGCTGATGAGGCTGACTAGGTGTCCAAGGAATAAAGGCAATTTTTAATGGCACTTTAATTCGGGAACTTTAGAAGACTTCCTGCAGAAATTGGAAGTTGGAGTGGTGAGAAATAATTCAACAAACGAGCGTGCTTTCAGGGAACAGCTGGTATAAATGGATCCTAAAACTAGTCTTTGACCTGTGTGATTTCAGAATCGACACTTAAGATAAAATTTTATAAAAGAAAATACTTCCAGTAAATAATATAGTATGTACCTCATAATTTTCCCATATACCAATGGGCTATTGTTTAAGAGAGAAATTTTTCTATTTCAAAGGCTAAAGTTCTTATTAGAATTTTTTTTAATTTTGAAGTTGTTTTTATTTCAATAGATTTAGGGGGTACAACTGTTTTTTGTTACATGGATGAATTGTACAGTGGTAAAATCTGGCCTTTTAGTGTATGTTTCACCTGAATAGTGTACATTGTACCCAATAGGTAGTTTTTCATCCCTCACCCTTTCCCCACTATCCCCTTTCTAAGTCACCAATGTCCATTGTACCACACTGTGTGACCATGTGTACGTACAGCTTAGCTCCCACTTACAAGTAAGAACCTGCAGTATTTGTATTTCACTTAAGACAATGGTCTCTGGTTCTATCCAAGTTGCTGCAAAAGACATTATTTTCATTCTTTTTTATGGCTGAGTAGTATTCCATTACACACACACACACATTTTCCTTATCCACTCATCAGTCGATGGGCACTTAGATTGATTCTTTATCTTTGCAATTATGAATTGTGCTGCAATTAGACATACTAGTGCAGGTGTCTTTTTAATATCGTGACTTCTTTTTCTTTGGGTAGATACCCCAGTAGTGGGATTGCCAGAACAAATGGTAGGTCTACTTCTAGTTCTTTGACAAATCTCCGTACTGTTTTCCATAGAGGTTGTACTAATTTATATTCCCAGCAACAGTGTGTAAGCATTCTATTCTTACCACATCCACACCAACATTTATTGTTTTTTGACTTTTTATTAATGGCCATTCTGACAAGGATAAGGTAGTATCTCATTGTGATTTAATTAGCATTTCCCTGATGGTTAGAGATATTGAGCATTCTTTCATATGTTTGTTGGCCATTTGTTTATCTTCTTTTGAAAAATATCTGTTCATACCTTTTGCCCACTTTTTAATGGGGTTATTTTTTTTCTTGCTGATTTGTTTGAGTTTTTTATAGATTCTGGGTGTTAATCCTTCATCAGATGTATAATTTGCAAATATTTTCTCCCATTCTGTAGGTTGTCTATTTCCTCTATTGATTACTTCTATTGCTGTGCAATAGCTTTTTGGTTTAATAAAGTCCCATTTATTTATTTTTGTTTTTGTTGTATTTGCCTTTGAGGTCTTAGTCATAAATTTGTTGCCTAGGCCTATGTCAAGAATAGTTTTTCCTAGATTTTCTTCTATAATTTTATGGCTTTAGATCTTACATTTAAGTCTGTAATCCATCCTGAGTTAATTTTTGTATATGGTTAGAGATAGTGATCTGGTTTCATTCTTCTGTATGTGGCTATCCAGTTTTCCCAGCACCATTTATTGAATAGGATGTCCTTTTCCCAGTGTATGTATTTGTCTGTTTTGTCAAAGACTGGTTGGTTGTAGGTAGATGGTATTATTTCTGGGTTCTCTATTCTGTGTCTCTGGTCTATGTCTCTGTTTTTATACCAGTACCATGCTCTTTTGGTTACTGTAACCTTGTAGTATAATTTGAAGTTGGGTCATGTGATGCCTCCAGATTTGTTCCTGTTGCTTAGGATTGCTTTGGCTGTTTGAGCTCTTTTTTTATTCCATATGAAATTTTTTTTTTTTTTTTTTTTTTGAGACAGAGTCTCACTTTGTTGCCCGGGCTAGAGTGAGTGCCGTGGCATCAGCCTAGCTCACAGCAACCTCAGACTCCTGGGCTTAAGCGATCCTACTGCCTCAGCCTCCCAAATAGCTGGGACTACAGGCATGAGCCACCATGCCCGGCTAATTTTTTTGTATATATATTTTTAGTTGGCCAGACAATTTCTTTCTATTTTTGGTAGAGACGGGGTCTCACTCTTGCTCAGGCTGGTCTCGAACTCCTGACCTTGAGCGATCCACCCCCTCGGCCTCCCAGAGCTAGGATTACAGGCGTGAGCCACCACGCCCGGCCTCCATATGAAATTTAAAATTTATTTTCTAATTCTGCAGAAAATGACATTGGCATTTTGATGGAAATTGCATTGAATCTGTAAATTATTTGTGGCAGTGTGGACATTTTAACTATATTGATTCTTCCAATCCATGATCACAGGATATTTTTCCATTTGTTTGTGTCATCTATGATTTCTTTCATCGGTGTTTTATAGAAACTTTTTTAATGTTAGGAAATATTATTTTAAAAAATAAGTGATTATTTGAGTCAAAGATAATTCTAACTTTTCTGCCTCTATAAGATAATAATGGTGATTTGTCAGAGCTACTCAATCTTCCTGGTAAATTTAGCCATAAACATGGGAGAATACTAGACTCTCCCATCTCCATAGCAAGTAAGGTTGAGATTCCACTTTACAAATATTTATATGACCTCCCCACTCCTTCCCTTTTGCTGCTGCCATTGCGGTAGAAACTCCTCTTCTTGTTTTCAGCTGCACGCCCCCCATAAGTCCCAGGCCTTGCAATCAGCGATCCTTCTAAAATGCAAATCTGAGCATACCATTACCTTGCTTGAGATCCTTTACTCCTTACAGCAGCATTCTCAAGCTTGGAAAACATCAGAAGCACCTGGAGGACTTGTTAAAACACAGATTGCTGGGCCCCTCCCCAGAGCTTCTGACCCAGGAGGTACGGAGTGGGGCCTGAGAATCAGCCTTTCTAACAAGTCACTACATAATGCTGATGTTGCTGGTCTGATGCTGCTGGTCCAGGCACCACACTTTGAGGAGAACATCAAATTCTTCATCACCACATCGAGTATCCTTTACCTAACTTCCCAGAAGTGTCCCACCCCCATTCTTCTCTGTGCTGCCTCCACCTGCATTCAATCCCATTGTACTACTCAGTTCCCTGAAATCAAGGCTGTTGTAATTGGTTGGGCAAGTTGTATACTGCACAAGTGATGGAGGCATCATTCACATCATAACTTCTTGATTGAAACCCTCTGGAGTTGATCAGTGTACAGCCTACACCCTTATATGCAGCAGCCCTGAAATTGCCACAAACCCCTCCATGCCATGCCTCTTCATGAATTCCTGCAGCCACACAAAAAGTACTTTGAATTTTCTGAGTAAACCATGATCTTTTGGGCTTCAAAGCCTTTGCCCATCTTCTCCTCTCAGTCTTTAATGCCCTTTTCCCCCCTTTTCTGCATGGAAACCTCTGTCCATCCTTTACGGCCTCCCTTCTCAAAAAAGAAGATTTATGGTCAGAATCATCCTTAGAGCAAAGGAAACATTTTTCCAACAGGAAAACGAAGGATATTATAGAATCTGGTTAGAGTCATACATATTCTAGTGTAAATATTTAAAACACTGTAAGTGTTCAAAATCTGTTTTTTCTCCCTCAGGTTTTCATGAATTATCTTTTCAAAGAACTAGAACACTGATAAGGAGAAAAGTGAGGGGGGCTTCTTTTCATTTTCTTATTTTGTTCTAGGTTTCCACATATCTAAGACATTGGATTTATATGCACATGGTAGTTTAACAAAGTATGCTTGCAAATATACCTTTATTAAATGGAATATGCAGTATTCCTAAATTTATATTTTTATGAAAATTTTTATTATTAATACTTTTCTGTGGGGCTTTACTTTTGACTACGTGGAACAGCAATTTTATACACACACACACACACACACACACACACACAGTCATGTGTCACATAACATTTTGGTCAATGACAGATCACATTTATGATAGTGGTCCCATAAGATCATAATACCATATTTTTACTGTACCATTTCTATGTTTGTTTATGTTTAGATACAAATACTTACCATTGTGTTACAGTTGCCTACAGTACTCAATATGGTAACGTGCTGTACGGGTTTGTAGCCTAGGGGCAATAGGCCATACCATACAGGATAGTTGTGTAGTAGGCTGTGCCATCTAGGTTTGTGTAAGTACACACTATGACTCTGTGTTTGCACAATGATGAAATTGCCTAACAACGTATTTCTCAGAACGTATCCCCTTTGTTAAGCAACACATGACTATACAGTAGCATAACAGTATGTATGTAGTGTATGTTTGTGTGTCTGTATATATGTGTGTATACGTATTTTTAATGGATAACTTGCAATATTAACTCTTCTCAGTGGCTTAGCACGTTATTGCACAAACCTGAAGCTACTCAGATCTATCATTGGATTAACTGAAGACTCCAAATTACACTTAGCAAAAACATGTGATATAGAATGAATACAGCACTTTTCTTTAAGAAAATCTGTGCTTCTGTGAAGCCCAAAGCCGGTGTATATTCAAAAGCAGGCTTCCCAAAGAATAAGGTAAAAAAAAGAAAAAAAAGCAGGTAATCTGCCCAACAGCATGGAAGAAAAGAAAGGATTAATAAAAAGTATAGCACTTAAAACTAGGAAAAGATTATGCTGTTGAACTTGTAAAGCTGTTCTGTTATCTCAAAACAGGCTATTTGTAATATGAATTTCTATTGTAAAAAGGATTCTGTAGCTGGTGAAAGCTTGTAGGCTGGCTCTTGGCTACATGGAAGCAATAGAAAATGACAAAGGGTCTATGTCTTATTCTCCTAGGATGATTAAAAAATATTTGGTTTCTTCAAGGTCCATTCTCATGTTCTGCAGTTCTGTCAAATTCTCCCTTCTTTTTTATTTTTTATTTGTTTGTTATTCATTTATTCCAAGTGGATTTGCAAAGTGCCTGCTCTGTGTTAGGCACTGTCAGAAATTCTGTAGAAAATCAGTAGTCATTAACTACTATAATTCTAAAATCTTTGAACAACAAAACTGTCTCGTATGAAATTGTCAAATGATTATTCAAGAAGGTTGTAAAGTTTTATGGGTATAACAGAACCTGATTAAAACTCTGGCTGACTTAAGCTAAAATGAAGGAGGGAAAGCGACAACTTAGCGGAAGGTATTATTTGAAGGCAGAAACCCAGACTCCCACGATGCAAGTTTGTTAGTGCTCCTACCAGAGGGGTGTGACTCCATCCCTGCAACTCCTAATCCCCAAGCCTCTCAGTTCTACTTCCTAGATTCCCAGGTGCAAAAAAATCCGACTGGGCCATCCTGGAGCAGGATTGTCCCCTGCATGAACATGCCAAGGAGATAGGGTTGCCAGATCAAATACAGGACACCTAGTTAAATATGAATTTCAAATAAACAGCAAACACTTTTTAGTATAAGTCTATCCCATACAAAAACTGGATTCAAATATAACTGGGCATCCTGTATTTTTATTTCCTAAATCTGGAAAGCCTGAAAGGAGGCAGCTTTCTGAGTATGGGCAAGGCTGCAAAGGAGACCTTGGGGGTCCAGGTAAATGTGTAAGTGTGCACTGACCTCACCTTCCCTGAATTCACTTCCGCTCAGCTAAATGGAAGAGGAGGCGCCTTAGGAGGTTGGCAGTTGTTAAGAAAAGCCCAACTTAGGGAACTCGTGATTCATTTTCACCACGTAGCTGAGCACCTGCTGTCTTACAGCCCTCCTAATTATGTCATGCACGTGAATATGCTCTCTTTGTAGGATATTGAAAGAACCATTGTCTAGGCTTTGGGGTCCCAGAGGCAGGATGAAGAATTGGATTCTTCTTATGGCTCAACAGGGATGGATACATGATTTGGGAAATTCTCAAATAAGCATAATAATCAACATTTTTTAGCACTTTACAGTTTACAAAGTGCTATCATACACTGTTTTATTTTTCCTCAAAACAATGCTGTATAGGTAAGAAAAACACGCATTTATTTTCCATATTTTCTATATGGGAATACTGAGTCCCAGAAAAGCTAAGTGTGGTGTCCAGAGGCACAGACCTAACAAAGTAGGTCAGAACCAGGATTCAAACTCAGCCCTTTTAACTCAGTCCCATATCACTACCACCCCTCCCCACTGCCAATCACTTGTTAGGTCTCCTCACTCTTTGTTCCTTTGTCTATGAAGTGAGAAAGGGCATATTTCTAATATTTCTTCCAGCCTGGGTGTTCTATGATTTTTACAGTCTACAAATGCTAAGCTATAAAGCTAAATGAAACCTGTTCAAGGGAGGCCCTCCCACTCATTCTCCTCTTGCGTCTTTCCCCCAACTCTGTCATCCACGCGCTAAAGAGAAGGGTCTAAACATTTATGCTGTACTTTTCTGGGTGGGAGGCAAAGCAGTGTGCAGAAGAGGAACGCCACAGCCCCTGCCCTGGAGGAGCTGGGAGAGGCCATGAGGTTTGTGTTCTGCCTGGAATGGCCAGCCTCCCTTTTCATTCTTGGGCTCCTAAAGAATTTCATGAGAACACATTACCCAGGAAGGGATTGCCTAATCATTGGAGTGGGTGTAACACTATCATTACCTCCACCTCTCTGTTGCTTCTTTCTTTGCAGAGTTACTATGAATAATAAAGTTCCCTTCCCCAGCCCTCAACCTAATCACTCGCTTCCTACAATCTAATCTTTTAAAATACAGAAATATATCATGGGTAGGGAAACAAAGCTTATTTCAGGAGATACCAAGAAAGTATCAAAACAGTAACTTTAGTCATAAGATAACCAACAACTCTCCTCTCAAAGAATTAGTTTTGTAGGTGAGAATAAAAGACAGAAAGAATTGATCTGACAGCGTGTGGAACTAGGCTGCCTCTCACATCCCACCCTGCCCCAAATGAAAGGCGTTGTGCAGGCCGACAGCCGACAGCAACTTGTGCATGGATGATCCCTCACTTAATAGCCCCATGAATTGGGAGAGAATTGAATTCCTGGGCTCCTGTTACCCCCAGGGCCAAAATAATTTTTTTTTTTTTTTTGTTTGAGACAGAGTCTCGCTTTGTCGCCCGGGCTAGAGTGCCGTGGCATCAGCCTAGCTCACAGCAACCTCAAACTCCTGGGCTTAAGCGATCCTCCTGCCTCAGCCTCCCAAGTAGCTGGGACTACAGGCAAGTGCCACCATGCCCGGCTAATTTTTTCTATATAGATTTTTAGCTGTCCAAATCATTTCTTTCTATTTTTGGTAGAGACGGGGTCTCACTCTTGCTCAGGCTGGTCTCGAACTCCTGACCTCGAGCGATCCACCTGCCTCGGCCTCCCAGAGTGCTAGGATTACAGGCGTGAGCCACCGCACCCAGCCCAAAATAATTTTTAAAACAACTAAATCTTTCAGTGACGCTCATTCTTTGCATGTGGCCAAGCGGTGTTAGCACATACAGGATTTGTGATACTTACATGTAATCTCTTCTGTTCTGGGGGGCCCAGGGGAACATTCGGGAGAAGAAAGGGCTAGTAGCCAACTAAGGGCCTTCAGCGTCAGAGGAGAGCACCATGTGTGGTTCAAAGATATGAGAAGCTGGAACTGAAAGCAATCAGAGAAGTTTCTTCCTCTGATGGAAATCAAAGGAGCTACTTACTGGTTTGCTCTATCCGCTAATATTCTGGGAAATAGCTAGAAATAAAAGATAGGTGGATGAAAATTATGATATTCTTACCAACTTCTTACCTCTTCCCCCAATAAGTGGTCTGGTCTTTGGCTTAGCAGCTCAGAAATGCCAACATGTTGTGTCCTATTCTGAAAATAGAAAATTATTCATATTTCTATGAATG
This sequence comes from Lemur catta, assembly GCF_020740605.2. NCBI lineage: Eukaryota > Metazoa > Chordata > Mammalia > Primates > Lemuridae > Lemur > Lemur catta. The sequence goes on along the minus strand of NC_059136.1, from coordinate 80,165,596 downwards.
CTTGTCACAGGACTTTGCCTTCCTGTCAACTTAAACAAGTTAGTCCTATCCTGAAAATTCTTACCACCATGTTTCTCCATGTTGTTTTCATTGCTGATCAGGTTTGAAAAAATATATGTATTAATACTGTATCTCACGCGGAAGATAAAGCAGGCACGCTCTGTAGTTAAGTGCTTATAGTTCACTTGCTGCAACCTCTCAGCATATATTTATGAAAGGAAGAAAGGAGAGCATGGGGAGAGAGAAAGTGGAAGGCACAGACGTTTCCATGCGTTTTCATGGAGTGTTGAATGCTGGTGAATAAACAGCAGATCATCACATGTGAGGCCCCATATTGGCAAACTAGATAGTTCAGTCCTAAGGAAAGTAAGACACAGTTGTCTGGGTTTGTCATGCAAACCACTGCATAGGTGAAAGAATGTGTTTCAAAACGTTAAAAATATGAACATTAAGTAGGTCTGGAATTGTATTAAAATAGGAGATAAAAAGTTTAATTGGATTTTATTCTTTCCCCCCAACATTGGCCAAAGGATTTTTTTCAAACACATCGCCAGCATTTCTTACACTTATCACATTCTACTTTTGGGGGGATTTTGGGGGACAAGGTCTCGCTCTGTCACCCAGGCTGGAGTGCAGCATTGCAATCATAGTTCACTGCAGCCTTGAACTCATGGGTTCGAGTAATCCTCCCACCCTCCCAAGTAGCTGGGACTACAGGCACATACCACCATGCCCAGGCAATTTTTTTATTTTTTGTAGACGCTGGGTCTCATTATGTTGCCCAGACAAGTCTTGAACTCCTGGCCTCAAGCAATCCTCCCGCCTCAGCCTCCCAAAGTGCTGGAATTACAAGCATGAGCCACCGTGCCCGGCCCACACTCTACATTTTACAGGATGCTTTCATGTGCACTATCCAGGTGAATCCTTAACAACCCTCTGAGTCAAGTGAGGCATCTCATTTTGCAGATGAGGGAACAGAAGATCAGAGAGGGAACTGGCTTGTCCACGCAGCCAGTAGAGGTAGAGCCATGTGTTTTAATTCCTCGTCCTGTGTTTATTTCCACCACAAAACATCCATTATCTTCAAAGGATTAAAATGAACAAGCTGGTCAATTGAGGCACATCGCCGGCTGCCTTACTTCCTCCCACAAACTGAAATCAATGCAACCCACTTTTGGTACCTACTAATGCAAGTGCTGGGAGCCCTATTCTGAACTCCATGTGATCCTGTGAATGTTTATATTTAAATGAAGAATTAAAGTAATCATCCAGGTGATTCAAGAGGGTAAAAAAAGTTCTATCCAGAAAGAATGCCTAGTCCCAGTAACTAAATGCTTGGAACATACATAAAGCAATATTTTTCAAAGCCCTCCCTTTTGAATTTTTTATTTATTAAGCAACAACATCTTATTTTGGCCATTCAACCAAAGTGACAGGATCAACTGTGACTTCTCTTTGGTTTGGTTTACAGACATGACTGGAAATTAGCAAAATGTTTTAGTTTAGACAGAGAATCACCAGTGTTAGAGGTGAGAGGAATCTTGGGGATGACCTAATCCAAATCTCCAAGCGGGTTTGACCAACATCACACAGATAATTGCTTGGAATCTCCACTTCCCTTACCACGTACAAACAAACACAAGTCTGTTTGCTAGAGCCCAGAGAAACAATTCACTCCTGCCAGCTGAGGAGGCAGTTGTTGGAGGTGACAGGGATTAAAACCCTAAACAGTGGTGTTCTGACTTTGTGTGTGGTTATGATAGATGAAGCAATACCGAAATCCCATAAGAGTTTGCTGTTTTAAAGTAAATATTCATGGTTAGAAGTGCATCCTGAAGCTTAGAGCAAATTTCACATTTATTATATTTATTGTGTTAAAAAAAAAACAACTCTACAATAAGGCAATAAACGTGCATTTGGCTTATTGCACCACGCATCACCTTGATGTACACTTAATAATTTGTCTAAAGAGATGTCTTTCTGGGAGAACTCCAAGCTTCACAAGATATTTAAAATAAGTCATTCTTCTAAATTGAGAGCAAATGGATTTAAACAGATTGAATTTGAACATGAGACAGAAAATAATGCACTTCAATGCCTTATGATCTCTTTAGCATGAATGTGGTGTTGCTAAGGGCTTGAGGGATTGGTTTTTCCTTTAGTAATTCTTTGTCTTCAAGAATGTGCTCCAAGTCATGTTGTGTATATGCTAAGTTTCCAGGTGGTAAAGGGAGCCACAGTTGTTAAATTGTGATCAACTAGACAATAAACTGCATTGGTGCTAGCCAGTGTTTCATCATTTCCCAAATGACCTACAATCTAGCTCTGATTGTGGAGTCCAGGAAACTGATGGTCCACCTTGGACCTTCCACTTTATTATTTGTCCAAAAGATTAGAAGATAATAGTATGCATTCATTTGCATTTCTACTTTTCTCCCTTCTCTTTGAAGTGTTAAACATCAGTAAAATGAATTCAAAATGGAGAGATGAATAGAAATGTGGAAAATTTAGGGTATAGATTATCAGCACAAGCATGATGGCAGCAATCCCAATAATTAAAATGTCCAAAGGTATATTAGCAACAGAGTGACTTCCTAAAAAATACACAACATGGCCAAGTGCAGTGGCTCATGATTATAATCACAGCCCTTTGGGAGGCCAAAGCAGGAGGATAGCTTGAGGCCAGGACTTTGAGACCAGCCTTAGCAACATAGCAAGACCATCTCTCTCCAAAAAAAAAAAAAAATAGCTGGATGTGGTGATACATGCCTATAGTCCCAGCCACTCAGGAGGCTGAAGCAGGATGATCACTTGAGCCCAGAAGTTTGAGGCTGCAGTGAGCTGTGATCATACCGCTGCACTCGAGCCTGAGCAATGGAACGAGACCCTGTTTCTAAAAGATAATAATAATGATAAAATAACCAACAAGATTTGGTTCCTTATGGTAAGAGCGTAAGAATGGATGGGATCTGACCAATGTTTCTTCAGGAATATTTTAGTGGCAGGATATTGCAGATGTTACCCTGACATTGGCCTCTGAGGGGAGAGATTCAAGATGAGCATTCCCAACTTGCCTTTAATAAACCATCTGAATCTATTACCCACGGATTTATCTAAACCTTCTTGAGGGAGTTTCTAACTTTAGCCTTCACAGTCTCTTAGAGCAAATGACGGGAACCTTTTTTCTATTATGATTCACTGATTCACATTTTTAAAGAAAATTCTGAGGTACACTCAAGTAAAAAGTACTTAACCTAGTTCTAAAATATATATATATATCAAACACTAGTAATAAAACAGTGTTCTTTAAGTTAAAGATCCACAAATCTTTTCTTTGCTATCTGCAACACACTTTGCTGTCTGAAAGATATTATGCTGTGGTTCCACTTTATAGCAATTAAAAGGAGAGATGGCAGCTGGAAGAAGAGGAAGAGAAAACAATGAAACGTGTAAAGAAGGCGTAAGAGGAGAAAGGAGATAAAAGGAGGGAAGGAGAGAAACCTAGAGGGATAAAGAGAAGAAAATGCAGGGAGAAAGGAGTCAAAAGTCCTGATGTAAACTTATTGCTTTTACAGTCTGATGTATACTGAGCCACGTGGCCTCATGATGTTTAATCATTGTCATTTGAAATGTGTACTAGATGCACAATCTCTAAATGAAACAGTCACTGTCAGGATATTTTTCTCAGAGCTACATAGAATAGCCAAGACCAATGACACCTTCCAAGGTTTTGGTAAAGGTCAGATGAAACCAAGCCAGACCTAACCTAGATAAGAGAGGTTCCCTATTCCACCAAGAATTGTGTGTTCCAAATACATGATCTTAACTAAGCAAAGACATGCTTCCTCACACTACCCTTAAATCTTAATCATCCTGCTTTGCCCCATATGTCTAGAACACTGGATATTGGTGAAGAAATCCCTGCTTGGCCTATCTATATCTTGCATGGTTTTAGAGATATCTCACATACCTATTCTTAGCCTTCGTCCTTCCAGACTGAAGTCTCGAGTCATTTCTTTTATTTAGCAATGTCCATATACCATGTGATCTTTATAGCAACTGTGAAGGCGCTTTGATTTTGCCTTTATTCAGCAGATTTGTAAACTGAGACACAGAGAGGTTAAGTAACTTGCCCAAGGTCACACAGTATGTGATGAAGCCTGGGTCAGAGCTCAGACTGTCTGAGTCTAAAACCCAGTCACTGGATCCTCTTCTTAACTTCTTTCTGAGCTCTTCCTCTTTCCTTCCACATCTGACATCATGCTGCTGTTTCCTCTGCCTAGAAGGTCTGCCCTGCATTGACTGCACCATGGATGTTCACCAAGCTCTTCCTTATGACCCCTTCCTGGACTGAATGAAGTTAGCTCATAATCTTCCTTTTCCAGAAGTCCCCACATCCCAGGACAAAGGCTGTCCTGACTTGGTTCTGATGTCAGCCAGTGCCTACCACATACATAGTATCTGTTCTTAGGAGAAGCGTGGCTGTGCTGAGTGCCACATCCTCTCTCCACATATAGGTCTGTGTTTGTGTTTTCAATTGTAGAATGAAACTTCTAGAGATCATAAAGTTTCTAGATCATTCTGCATAGCTTTTGCAGCATGTATAACAATTCACTTAAGAAATCACAAGCCAAGAGGTTAAGAGAGAAAAATTACAGATAACTAAGAGAGGAGAGAGGATTACTCCCCCCACAAAACTATTCCAGTCATATGGGGCCTCCATCCAAATGGTGGATATGCACCTAAGAAATGCACCTAAGAACAATGGGCAAGGAGAGGGAATGGATTTTTTTCAAATTGCTTAGGTCCTGGAATTTAAGTGTACATTAGTCTTCTAAGTAAGTATATTTATATTAGTTAGGGAATTTTAGGTTGTAAAATTCCCTATCATTTAAAGAATCACTGGTGCATATGTCTTCTAGCTGTTAAGCAGCTAAGAGGACTTGCTGACTTGGACTTTCTTCTCTTTTCCAGATCTTGGCCATCGTGTCAATTCTGTTCATCGTACTCTCTACCATTGCTTTGTCTCTCAACACACTGCCCGAGCTGCAGGGAAAGGATGAATTTGGACAATTCAACGACAACCCCCAGTTAGCCCACGTGGAGGCTGTGTGTATTGCCTGGTTTACCATGGAGTACCTTTTACGGTTCCTGTCCTCACCGCACAAGTGGAAGTTCTTCAAGGGCCCGCTAAACATCATTGATTTGCTGGCCATCTTGCCATACTATGTCACCATTTTTCTCACGGAGTCCAACAAGAGCGTGCTGCAGTTCCAGAACGTGAGGCGCGTGGTCCAGATCTTCCGAATCATGCGTATCCTCAGGATCCTGAAACTCGCCAGACATTCGACAGGGCTGCAGTCTCTGGGTTTCACGCTCAGACGGAGTTACAATGAACTGGGCTTGTTGATCCTGTTTTTGGCCATGGGGATCATGATATTTTCCAGCCTGGTATTTTTTGCTGAGAAGGATGAGGAAGCTACCAAGTTCACCAGTATCCCGGCATCATTTTGGTGGGCCACCATCACCATGACCACTGTCGGCTACGGTGACATTTACCCTAAAACGCTACTAGGGAAAATTGTGGGAGGCCTGTGCTGTATTGCTGGGGTTCTCGTCATTGCCCTTCCTATCCCAATCATTGTGAACAACTTTTCTGAGTTTTACAAGGAGCAGAAGCGCCAGGAGAAGGCAATTAAAAGGAGAGAGGCTCTTGAGCGGGCCAAAAGGAACGGAAGCATCGTTTCGATGAACTTGAAAGATGCCTTTGCTCGAAGTATGGAACTGATAGACGTGGCTGTCGAGAAGGCCGAAGAGTCAGCCAATACGAAGGACTCAGCCGACAACAATCACCTGTCCCCTAGCCGGTGGAAGTGGGCCAGGAAGGCCCTGTCGGAAACAAGCTCCAACAAGTCTTACGAGAATAAGTACCAGGAGGTTAGCCAGAAAGACTCCCACGAGCAGCTGAACAACACGTCTTCCTCCAGCCCACAGCATCTGAGCGCCCAGAAACTGGAGATGCTGTACAACGAAATCACCAAGACACAGCCTCACTCTCACCCGACCCCAGACTGCCAAGAAAAGCCCGAGAGGCCATCCGCGTATGCGGAGGAGATAGAAATGGAGGAGGTGGCCTGCCCGCAGCAGCAGCTGGCCGTGGCGCAGACCGAGGTCATCGTGGACATGAAGAGCACCTCCAGCATCGACAGCTTCACCAGCTGCGCCACCGACTTCACCGAGACCGAGAGATCCCCGCTGCCACCGCCCTCCGCGTCTCACCTGCAGATGAAGTTCCCGCCCGACCTCCCAGGGACGGAAGAGCACCAAAGAGCCAGGGGCCCCCCATTTCCGACCCTGTCCAGGGAGAAAGGGCCCGCCGCCAGGGAGGGCGCGCTGGACTATGCCCCGGTCGACGTAACTGTGAACCTGGATGCCAGCAGCGCCCAGGGCGGGCTCCACGGTCCTCTGCAGTCTGACGGTGCCGCCGACAGCCCTAAGAGCTCTCTAAAAGGCAGCAACCCGCTCAAGTCCAGGTCCCTCAAAGTGAACTTTAAGGAGAACAGAGGCAGTGCACCACAGACCCCGCCCAGCACGGCCAGGCCGCTGCCCGTAACGACCGCTGACCTTGCGCTCAGCACCCCACAGCACATCAGCACCATCCTCCTGGAAGAAAACCCCCCTCGGGGAGACAGACCCTTGCTGGGTGCTGAGGTTGCGGCACACTGTCAGGGACCTTCCAGAGGGCTGTCCCCCAGGTTTCCCAAGCAGAAACTGTTTCCTTTCTCTTCAAGAGAGAGGAGGAGCTTCACTGAAATAGATACTGGTGAAGATGAAGACTTCTTAGAGCTCCGGGGGGCAAGGCAGGACGAGCAGGCGGACACCAGCCCGAATTGCTTTGCAGATAAGCCCAGTGACGGAAGAGACCCTTTAAGAGAAGAGGGCTGTGTGGGCTCTTCCTCCCCCCAGAACACAGGTCACAACTGTAGGCAGGACATTTACCATGCTGTGGGTGAGGGCAAAAAAGACAGTAGTCAAGAAGGGTGCAAGATGGAAAACCACTTGTTTGCCCCAGAAATTCATTCCAACCCAGGAGACACAGGTTACTGTCCCACACGTGAAACCAGCATGTGACTAGCTACAAAAGCAATAAAAAAAAACAAACAACAAACTTGTTTCTTAAAAATGTGGTTAATAATGCCTGAGAACTAAAAATGGGAAGCCCCTTGTCCCAAAAAAAAGTGCATAAAATGTTATTTTTGCATGGCATGAACAGTTTAGTTTCAGTACTGTTTAAATAAAGAGTCAAGACTGCATTTTGTAAACAAACAAACAAAAATGACTGAAGAACAGTGAACAAATAAAGAGAGCTCTATTAGGAACCAGTATTCTGCAATGTCTGACATTTTTGATCCTTTCATTTCAAATTGCAGGCAGATTTTCAAGTTTTAACTTTTATGTTACAACGAATTTTAGAATTTGCACATGAAAGGATGAAATGTCATTGCATGCATTCATAATTATGAGGAATAAGGTACTTTGAGCTTGCAAAATGCATAACTTTGTAAATAATGGGGCCTGGATGCAAGTGTCACGAACACACGGAAACAAGTTTCTGAGACACAGGTATTTCCTTCACAGCTACTGCCTGGAGGAGGTGTACAGACTTCTTGTTGCAAAATTGCAACCTCTTCTTAAACCATCTCGCATATCTCGCTTTGAGTTATAAAGCTCTTATAAGTACATTTGTCTAAAGGAATACAGTATTTTTATTTACTTGTGGTATAATTCATAGGGTGTATTTTTCTTTTTTGCTTCTGCTTAGTTGTGGCAATTGTGGTTTCATTTATAAATCATAGAAATAGGCAAGATTTAATGACCAGATATCAAAACATTTGGATTTTAAGCTTGAAATTTTGCCAGTAAATTATATATCATGACGCAGCCTATTAAAGAAATGCATTTTTAAAGAATCTGAAATTATTTAAAAGCTTATATTGTACAACTAAACTTTTTTTTAATGGCATTCCACATATGGAAATTAGTTCTTTTTAAAAAAAAAAAAATTGCGTTTTGGCCACCTAACGTGACTGTTTTTTCCACTTGTATCCAACATAACCTTTCTAACTAATGATAGAAAAATAGAATGCAGATATGCCAAAATGGGAATTCTAAAAAGTGACTTTTGACAAACTTTTAAAAGCAGAGCCATTTAAGTGAGACTGCCACACCCCACATAGATAGAGTTGGTTCAGAAATGAGTTACCATGAAAAAAGCCCTTGCCTGGTAATGGGTGACCCAGTACTTCTCAGTGTGGGGTGGTGTGAGGAGGGGAGGACACAGCCATTTGTGGAGGGAAGTTGTTCCTTTTGCAGGATGCAAATGACAGAACCCAGAGACACAGATGGCCATAGCACCCTCTACTAACTGCAACAACTAGAAACATCCCATTACACTTCCAGCCCCCCTCCCCCACCGGGGGGGAGGGGGAGCCAGGACTATCCCTGTTGAAAGCCACTTCCAGCATTTTCTACTGAGAACAGTGAATTCCAGAGAAGTTAAGTCATTTCCTGGAGGTTGTCCTGTTGGTATAGTCTGTGCTAGAACTCAGGTCATTTGAATCCACTTCGCTTCACGGGGATCAAGGCTCTGAGTCCAGATCTGTGATCCTGGATGAGCCTCTACAACCTCTCATGGTCTCAATTTTGCCCCAGTAAAAACCAAAACAAAATTATTTCCAAGTTCCCTTAAGACTTCAAATTAATATGATTCCTTAATCTCCCAGGAATGTCCAGGTTTTGCCTCGGTCTAAAGCACTTTGTCCACATGTGTGCACATGTGTGTATGCATAATTCAGGGAAGTAGTCAGGAAAATGCTAGGCCAAATTTAAAGCACAACTTATTGTTTAAAGAAAAAAAAAATTCTAAATTTTATTCTATTTTTAAAAGAAAAAAAGAAAACACTAGAAAGAGTAGCCCAAATATTTAGAAACTAACTTAAGGCTTTAAAGAATAACATTTCTTTATTAACAGAATCTGGTCATTATATCTCAGATAAAAAAACAATTTTTGGTCTTAGTTGAAGTCCAAGCAGCCCTACTGCTAAAAATAATTTTAAATGTTTCTTTTTTCACTGTGCTTAGAATTTCTTAATGGTTTTCACGTTTGTTTCAAAACATAACCTTTAAGAGTTTATGGTCGTTAATCATTGATACTTACATTACTCATACTTATTTCAGTGTCTAAAACGAAATGTTGATCAGTTTTTGTAAATTTAGAGTGTTTGGATTTTCTATATATAGTTTTTCAAAGTCAAACAGGTATAACTGCTGTTAGATGAATAGCAAATAAGTTATGAAAATAATTTTCTTTATATAGTCTCACGAAGACATTATTTTCTAATGTCTCTTATTGATGAATCTCAACTTTTTTTATCCGTCTGTCTGCGTAAGTGGACTGGTCTTATTGCCCTGAGAGTTGACTAATGCCCACCTTTCATACGTCTATTAGGCTTTCTACTGAGATCACTGCTCCCGAACGCTTGATATCAGAATCCTAGACATTCCCCCTGGCAGCATCCTCCCTAAAAATCTTTTTTTCCTTTGATCCTAAGGTATTATTTTTAAGTTTTAAAGAATTTTCTAGAACATCCCTGAGAAAACTTATCCTTTAATTCTTCTTAGTTCTTCTGAGCCAAAAGTCTTCAGCTAAGAAAAAAAGAAAATGCTCCTCTAATAAATCTTTGACATTGGTGTTGTACAGGGAGGCAGTCTGGGGACTGGGGGCTCTCAGAATACACTTATGTAGCACTTCCTAAGCCTTTTCAATGAACTGCACTTAATGCAGAGAATAAATGTGTGAACCTACAATTGTCTGGGAATATACCAAGCTCGGAGTTCTTTTGAAGTCTTAACATTTTACATTAAACAGTCATGCAAATGCTGCATTTTCCTCCATAACATGTTTAAATATTTTTTAAAGAATGTTTTATATTACTTACCAACTAGTAAAATTGATACTTTTATGCCTTTAAATACATCTTCTGTACCTCCTGGAAAATAATGCCCAGTATGAGGTGCACTGCATGAATGACAGGAACATAGATGAGGTTCCCTGAGGGCCACTGGAGGTTTCAGCTACTCGGGCCCTCAGTGTTACTTAGCTCAGTTGCCAGGGACAAATGTCAGTAAGTATAGGCTATTTGAATGGCTACAAAATAACGCAGCTCCAGGTATGGCTAATTTAATTCTTCTGAATCTCTTACCAACCAGTGCAAATTGGCACAGTATTGTTTGAGCTCAAAGGTTGAGACCAATCATAATAGGATAGAAATGGGAGCATCAGTGCATGTCTTCAGTTGGACCACACACAGCAGGGTGATATACCAAGTGGTTCCCTGAAGTTGACTTAATTAGTCTCTAAACATTTTTACTAGAAATTTCTGCACTCTGGCACAACCAGCTGCTTTGAAGCAAGCATTTGATCAAGCATTATCGTGATGTGACTAGATCTGGTGACAAGGAGAATATGTGCCATGTGTCTGTTTCCATTCATTTCTTGTCAAAACAGTCTCACTTTCATGTAGACACTGGCTGAGGAAAGTCAAGAATTCAACTATTTTCTCTTGAAATTTCAATACTGAGGTAAAGCCATATATACATAGAGTACTTTATAGTTTCTTATCTCACAACAGCCTTTTGAATGATCAATAAAGAACCAGAGAGGTTATGTATTTTGCTCGGGTTCACACAGGTTACTGGTGAATAGTAGAACCTGGCCTCATCCACATCACCTGGCTTCAAGTCTGGCCTTCCAATACACCACAGAGAATGTGTAGTTAGCGTTTCGGTTTTTTTTTTAATATCCAAAATAAATATTTTATTTACCTCCAGTAAATAAAACTGGAGGTGCTTCTATAGTCATGCAGTTTCTTTAAAACAGCATAGATCATGCCCAGTTGCAATGGCTTGAGATAATTGGCATTGATCGTCCTTAGCATACATGTTTGCCAATTTGGAATTCTGACCATAAGATACACATCCCTTGGTTAAAAAAGAGAATTCATTGTTCGTGATTTAACATGACATACACATTAGCCAGAGGGCAGTAGGAAGCCACTTGATCTTCTGAAACAAAAGCAAATAGAACTTTAGAAATACTTCTAACCTATGTTCAAAAATATTGTGTAACTGAATTTGATCACCATTTCACTTCTCATTCATTTGCAAATACCAGTTGAGCATCCCTGTATTTTACATCAGGCACTGTAACTTGGTGTTGGAGTACAGCACTTGGCCACATGGAGCCTCCTGCCTGGGCCACTGAAAACCAGACTAAGGATGATTTGGGCTACTAAAAAACATCTCTTCTGAGGGTGGAAAAATCACTATTAATTATCAAACCAGGGAGGCATTTAACAAGAACAAATGAAATTATTTTCCAAAGAACTGTTTTCCTATTAAAAAAAAGGATGGTATAAAGTCTGATGTATAATTATGTTTGAGTCACAGTTTAGATTTCACGCTTGAAATAACAAATTGTTAATCTGATTGAGTGAGGTTATGGGTTATCTTTCCTTATTATCTGATAAGGTGAAAAATAATTTTTAATTAGATATATTGCTTGTCAAAATAGCCAATAATAGTCTACAACAAATAACTAGAGCAAAATTTAATGCAGTGAAAAAGTCTATAAAAAATTTTATATTTTAATTGTGTGTTTGAAGGTTTTGTGCCTAAAAGCAAACCATTGTATTACTTTGTCTTACTTCTCACTGACTATAGGCAATATTTTAGGGAGGTATCACTATTCTCTGCCTAATCCTATGAATTTTGAAATGGAAGATATTTAAAATTTAATATTCAAAAATTATTTGGCTTGACTCAAGGGTTTTATTTACTAGGTCCATGTGCATTTTGCCACTGTACTGTCCTCCCCCAAACAAAACTAAAAAAAAAAAAAAATAGAGGAAAAAAAGAAAAAGAAAGCAAAAGAAAACTACAAAATCTAAATAAAAATGGAAAGGAATGGCTCATCCCTACTAACAAAGAGGAAAAGTCCTAATTCCAAAATTTTGGCAAACATCCTATATTATTCAATTTAGTACTTACTGTGATAATGTTGTCCTTTAGTGATTTCAATAACCATTTCTTCTACTTGCCTTTTTAAAACTGCCTGACTTAATTCCATAAATCCTTATTTATCATAATCTCTTCCTCATTAAGTCTAAAAACATTTTAACCTATAAATGTACATATAAATAAAGGGAGATGGGGGATTCTCTTTAATAATAAGGCAACCCAGACCAGCAAAAGGTATATGTACCAAAAAGAAGAAGAAAGACTAAGAAAAATGTAAGTAAATTGTGTTTTTAAGCAGAGAAATTTATATTATGTATATGTGTTTATTTGTATAAAATGTAGACTAAATACTTATTATTTGCGTGAAATTTAAGACTGACGCCATAATTCCAACTTTAATTTCTCTCCTGATGAAATTATTTTTATCATGTAACAGATATTTCCAGATTGCTGTTGATAAAATGTTTCATTCCACAGACACCTATTGAGCGTCTACTGCTTGCCAGAAACTAACTTATATACCGTTCATTCCCTCAAGTTCACAATCTAGCAGAGGTTTCATATTTAAGAGATTATATTCCCAAGTGAAATCCACTTCCACAGGGTGAGCTAGAACTAGTATGACAGTATGTTTGAGTTTGTTGGCTGAAAACTTCTATCATCCCCTTTTATTTTCCTTCAGCCTCAAGTTATTTATTTTCATTCTTTAATGTAGAATAAGAATTTCCACCACATAGAGTTTCTAAATATTCATGTTTAAATTACAGTTGCTGGCCGGGCGTGGTGGCTCACACCTGTAATCCTAGTACTCTGGGAGGCAAAGGAGGGAGGATGGCTCGAGTTCAGGAGTTCAAGACCAGCCTGAGCAAGAGCGAGACCCCGTCTCTACTAAACTTAGAAAGAAATGATCTGGACAGCTAAAAATATACAGAGAAAAAAAATAGCCGCGCATGGTGGCGCATGCCTATAGTCCCAGCTACCCCGGAGGCTGAGGCAGTAGGATCACTTGAGCCCAGGAGTTTGAGGTTGCTGTGAGCTAGGCTGATGCCACGACACTCTAGCCCCGGCAACAGAGTGGGACTCTGTCTCAAATGAATGAATGAATGAATGAATGAATGAATAAATAAATAAATAAATAAATAAATAAATAAATAAATAAATAAATAAATAAATTACAGGTGCTGTCTGAAATCTAGTGACAATGTATTTGAATGAAGACAGTTCCCATTTCAGCAAAAGAAAATAGGATTCTAGGCAAAAATGATGGTGAAAATCATCAGTTTTCTACTCCCATCACTCTTTTGTTTGATGGTTTAAAATCCCAGCCTGTGCTGAGATAGGCGCCGTCACCCCCTGCTGATCCCTGATGAACGCTCAACGCCCATCTGAGCAACGTGGTTATCCTCCTTCCACTGGGGCAACGCTGGTCAATGAGATGGCTGAATAAAGGCTTTTCTTTTCGTTATTTTTGCCCATTTTAACCTAAGATAGATTTAGAATGGTAAACTAAACAATAAAAATAGACTTTCAAAATCAAGACTCAGGAAAACAGACACAGAACAGTGACAAAAGAGCGGCAGCAAAGGCACAGGCTGAGGAAGGACGCGGCCCGCCCCGCGGTCCTGTTAGTTAATCTGTGTCACGCGCCCTCTAGTGGGCAGTCTGAGGGACAGGGGAATTGGGTTTGCCGAGAAAGGGGGCGATAACCGGGACTTGAAAGTTCTCCACCATTTTCAGCCTTCAGCGACCCCTGCATATTGCCAAAGCCACAACTATATCCCAGGCATTTTTTTAAGTGATCACTTCTCAGGTTGTTTTTTTCTTCTTCCAAAATATTTCACAAAACTGTCGCTACCCTCTGCACGGTATTCCCACCTGCTGCCTCTCAAGCAAAACAAAATCACAAATGTAGCTAAATATTGAGCAGTGCCCTAGTCTACACTCCGGATACACAGGAAATGCTACCGTGTTCTTTCTACCCTCAGTCAGAAGCAAGACAAGGGCTCAAAATGGTGTTTTTGTTAAGAATCACTCCTGGCCCTGTTGGAGACAAAGCTGTTGGGTTGACTCACTCCAAAACCCAGTTTCCATTCTACTTGAAGATTATAAGGAGAGCCTAAAATATGCCTAAATTGACTTTGGGAAAAAGTGACAGGTGGTTTCTAAACTCCCCACAGACATCTGTGGGTGCTGGCTAGAAATTCTGTTGCAGCCAGATTTCTGGCCCATCTTTAAAGCAAGATGCTTCTAACGTTCTTATTTGTAGTGTATGGGTTAGGCTATTTTTTTAACCTGCAAATTATAGTCACATCTTAATGGTTAATTGAAATTAGGAGGATTTTTGTAAGGAAAACATATACACAGAAAGAAATATGTACTAATATTAATTACCCAAATTACCCAACAAAATGCTATCACCAGAATTAATTAACAAAGATGAATATGCTATGAAAATCTCACTAAGGAATTGGCAAAAATCTTCCTATTTAGTTCAAAACCAAAGAAAGAAAAAAAAAGCACAACTTAAAAAACACTAGGTTCTTCACACAATAGCCAGGTTTCAAACTTATGCAATTTTAAAGAGGTATGATATTAAACCATAAAAAATTCAAAAGTGAATATATAAAAAAGTTTTATTAGGCAAATATAAGGTACCATTAGTACATTGAAGCATTTTTAATAACCTTTAATTTAACAACGTAATGGTGATGTCTGCTCTTAGCACCTTGCTTTCAATCTGAAGTCTCTTCCGTTTTATATTGTTGCTGTGTTTTCGCTTGCTTGCTTTGTTTTGTTTGAAGAAGTGAGGGTAAGTGGGAGAACATGTCTAAATGGGAAAATTATTGGGCAGCTTATTAACATTACTCAGTATATCCCAGAGTGCAATGGAAACCATCTGTGGAAATGCCGCAGCCTTCTCACTCCTTTCCACCTCTCTGTCAAGTTTCTCCATCCTCGTTTGGAAACAGGTTCTTGTGGTCAAATCTGAGATCCTGCCCACTGAGATTTTTCACTCCTCTCCTGCCTGCAGTAGTCCCTAGCAATCCTTCTCTAGGGTCAGCCTGATCAGAGTACCTCAGGTACCAAGTCAAAGGCAGGACCAAATGGGCCATTAGCAACAGCAGCTTGAAGTCCAAAGCCACGAGTAACAGGAGGATGTCCAAGCACTCAGAAAACTTAGGCTTAAGGACAAAGGCACTGTCTGCATACAATATAATAATACGATATAATCAAAAAACAATGACACAATATTTTCCCCCATTATTAACAAAAAAAAAATACAGTATTTTTTAAGCCTCTATTAAGTTTTTGAACTTCAAAGGTAAATAGCTGGGTTGATGAGAAAGGTGGTGACTAATTCGCTAACTTATCACAAGGCATCATCCTAAATAAAATTTTCCATTAGATTTGCCTGTGTAACAGGTTCATCTGTCTGTTTCCAGGGCAGTAAACAAAAAGGAAAATACCAATATTACCCTTTTTATCATTTTCAATGGTAGCAAACATTCCAATCAGGGAATCCTGATATTACTCCAGTAGTTTTTATATGGTTCTGGGCCAAAACTGTAATAGCAATTGAAACAAAACTTTAGCAAAGGATACAAAAGATATTAGGGGTAGAGTGAAAGCCATACTGAAAAATTGTACTTTGGCATACATCCAATTATAAATAATTTCTATTTAGATTAGGATTTTAAAAATTCCTTCATATAAAAATATCTTTAGGTGATCATTTGAAATTAATAGTTTTCATCTTATTATAAATGTGAGACTTTTTTTAAAAAAAAAGACATAACTTAAATGAGATGGTATGCAGTAAAGCACCTAGCACAATGCCTGACAAATAGGAAGTATTTTCTTTTTTAAAAGTATTCCAAAAGAAATCATTCCATTCACATTTGTGTGCTAATTATTTAGTCTTCTAAAATTCTTCTGTAGCTTCTTGAACAAAGTTTAAATGTGTGTGTGATTATAACTCACTGTTATGTAAAATATAGGACATTTTATTTGCTAAATTACATATATACGTGTGTGTGTGTATATATATATTTATATATATATACACACACAGCTGATGTGACTTTAAAAAGAGAGTGACATTATTTGGACAAATAACATGCTATAAAAACTAGATAGTGCATTTTTTATCTAATTGCCTTAACTTTTTAATGTTTAATAGACAAATGCCAATTTCTTCTGGAGGAAATCAGCGTCCTACAGTTGCTAAGACTTCAGCTACACTACCCATTTGAAGAGCCTTTTACAGCCTCTTTATTACTACAAATTTAAACACATTTAGTCATTACATGAATATTCAACATGCTGGGCCATATTTTTGCTTTAAATATTTGTAAGCCCAAGGATATGTTCTATAAAGTAATATTCATATCCAATTTGGTTCTAGTTTTACCATAATTGGCTATTTGCCAGAATAAACCACAAAATGAGAATAAAAGCTTTGGGTGTTAAAATTTTATCTTCATTAAATTTTGTTTTGAAAATCTAAAGTCTAGATTGTCATCAAGATAGATTTCATAAGGGATTTTTTTTTTTGCTTTTTTAAATGTTAATCTTATTGATCAAGAACCGTAACAGAGAGGGAGGCTTATTTCCTGTTTCAATTTATTTAAAATGCTAGGTCATAAAAATGTAGATGGAGCCCTGATTTCCTATAAGAGCAGTGGAGCTGGGTGATCACCAAGGACTACATATGATGCAGCACATTGTACGGTTCTTACATTGCCTAAATGCAACTACTTCAACCAGAGCAGTGTGGGCACCGTGGAACCAGGGGGTGCCGCTAACTCTAATATTAAAGACAGGCTGACTTGGAAATTCCTCCGTTGAACCTGCAAAGGAATTTCCAAGATATACTAAAATTTCACCGTCAGAGTATCTGGTGGCCATCATCAGTAAATGGAAAATAATACTTCAATTTTAATTAGGTTTTTTGTTTGGTTAGTTGGTTGGTTGGGTTTTTTGCTTAACAATTTCATGAAAACTTTAGTATAACACATGACTTAGCTTGGACTTGAAATCAACTTATTATGATGCTTAAAAAATAATCCATGTTCTAAATCATAACTGCATGACAATTTAGATCTTATTACTATTTAGTTATAGTCTAACAAATACTGTATTCCTCTGTTTTCTCAAAAAAAATAAAGTTCCTAGTTCATTAAATAGTATTCAGATAAAGCATTATGCTACCCAACCAGCTCACTAAATGTATTTATTACCTGTCTCTGTGTAGCTTATGTAAAACCTCAACGCTGACTGTCCCGTGTCTGCGGCATTTAAAAGCTGCTACTGTGATTGTCTCATCTCTCTATGCCAACACCTTATGTTATGGTGTCATGTACATAGGCCACGGTACGAAACCGACTGTCAACTGCTTACTCAACATCTAGTCCTTAAACGTTTGAGACAGTGTAATAACGCTTTTAGTTAAAATGGCATTTGAAGTAGTAGTGTTTTTTAACTGTTTTTTCAAGCTTGTAATAAAAATCTCTGCGTCACAGCTACATAGTCAAATGACATGAAGTAACTCAGTTTAAAAGTGTTGCCTACTAACAAACTAAAGAGAAATATCTACTAATTTTCCCATATAATGGCTTAAATTATTTTCCATAGCCAATGTAGACCTGCCTCAAATGGTTTCTTTCATGACTATTATGTGTAAAATAAAGGGAGGACATTGTGGTGCCATTTTTACCTGGCTGATATTAGCTCTTTTTGCTACTCAAAGGATGTACATCCCTCAGAAGTAACCCATCTATGGAGGTTCAAAAGTACATATTTTTTAATTTTAGTCTCTAAAAATTAAAGTTGGGTATCTACAAAATTAATGTATAGACTTTCAAAGGACAGCATTTGGGGGGAGGGGGAGGGAAGAGGAAGGAAGGGAGGGAGGTGGAGAGGGAGAGAAGGGGAAGGAAGGAAGGAAGGAAGGAAGGAAGGAAGGAAGGAAGGAAGGAAGGAAGGAAGGAAGGAAGGAAGATGATGAGACGAAAGGAAAGGGAGGGAAAAAAGCTAATAAAGGTAAATCTCTAAATGAGGGAAGCTAAAGTTTATAGTGTATATTTTTTGAAAGTTGATTGGCTTTGAGAAGGCTGAATGTGTTCGTGTGTGTGTTTGTGTGTGTGTGTGTGTGTGTGTGTGTGTGTGTGTGTGCACGTAGGCATGCATGTGTTTGGAGTCAGGAAGGAGAGCCTGAATTATCTACTGCTTTTTTGGTTAACTAGAGTCATATTTTTAAAAATTTGTCTAATTCCCCAAACTTATTAATTCAATATTTAATGCTAAAATTATTAGCTTATTGTTAAACTCAGGACAACTCTATGAAGACTCACATAATAATTTTGTGAAAATGTATGTGAAATTGTTCAGTACTATCACTAACTAATATACACAAAAAACCTTGTTGGGAATAATCATAGGTGATTCCCTATAAAACAGGTTAATATATAAGCTATTCTTTTTTCACAAGTTGTAGAGATTTTAATTTTTTGTATTAAGTCCCTAACACCTCCCAGATTGAAAACACCCAAAACTATTTTTAAAACCTAAAGAATAGAGTATAAGAAATTAAGCATTAAATTAATAGCTCTTAAAATTGCTATATATATGTATTAAGGAAAACAATTTCATATTTCTAAGTTATACATGGTATTAAATTTATAGGTACAGTTGCATGAAGCATCATTCACTTTTATTAACTTCAGTGTTTTAGAGGGTTTTCATACCAGTCTATGAATGCTCTGAATGCTGCAGGGAAAAAGAAGCACAATCAGTATTTTATTTTTTTCAGATTTCTCAATTGAGTTAGCCTGTCCTGTCCACACACATAATAGCATTAGCATTTCATCTTATGCTTTGTTGAAATACTTTTAATCCAAACTCTCAGTAGAAGTTAAAGCATATGCATAAGTGGTTAAGTCTTGTCTAGTCTCATTCATCTGCCTCAACATGCTTTATTTCATTATATTTGCATACAAAATGTTTTGATTTCAGTTTTGTAAAGAGGATACGATTTAGCATACTCGTGTTTGTTCAGCTGTCCATCTTGCACCATTAATACAATGCCTTTCTCTCCCATTTAATGGTGTTTGTATCAGTGTCCCCATATCTGCTGCATTTTAACTCCATAAAAAGAAAATGTGATTTCGTATGAATAGTTTTGCTGATCAACTCAATATTTCTGCACCAATCAGCATACTTATATGCATGTAGTAGTCTGTACAATTGTTCAACATCAAATTACTTGTTTACTTTATGTCAAAATGTCTATAAAATTGCCGGCATTGTTCTCCATTTCAGTCTGGTAGAATAAGCGAGATAGAAAATAAATGTGTAAATGAATCATCTGTGTCATTTCAGTTCTCTGCATGAAGCCACTTTCACATTAAGCATGGGACACATGCCTGCCACCCAACAACCCATGGTTTCTGGACACCTCATTACTGACTCTTTAGGCAGGTAGCTTTTGGAGGAAGTGTAGAATAAAACTGCCAAATCCGGGGTGGGAGGAGGGGGATAAAAGTTGAATCCATTACCATCCAAAGAAAAGAAGGACTGCACTCTCCTTTTCAAATGAATCCTTTTACACAGCAGACAGATGTGTGTCATTTGGTTTATGTTTTTTAAAAATTCAACTCAAACCACCTTGCCAAGATCCTGGGATAAAATAATCAAACAGCTTTGAGATAGTTTTGAGATAGTCTGTCTCTGCCAATTCCTGATAATCTTTGTTGGGTAAATCAAGTCTTAACTCCTGACCTCAGGGCCAGCTTCTTGGGTGTGTGACTTGTGCAGACGACACTCAGAAGGGTTAACACTTGATTTAATGCCCTGCTGTCACCATCTTGAAATTCTGTATAGTTTTTGAAGGAGGGGCACTGTATTTTCACTTTGCATTAGGCCCCGCAAATTATATAGCCAGTCCTTCCTGACTGGTGGGGTAAATGGTAAGACCACCCATTAATTCAGACTCTCCAAGGCAAGAGGTTGACAGACAGTGAGGAAAGAGGTTTATTTATTTAATAAAAGCTTATATAGTACTTACCATGTGCCAAGTCCTGTACATACATTTGGTCATTTAATCCTCTTAATGCTAGTAGTACTATCATCCCCATTTTACAGATGAGGAAGTCAAGGCACAGAGAAGTTAAGTAGCTTGGCCAAGGTTGCATAGCTAATAAAACTAGGATCTGAACCCATCCTCACTGCAGAATGTGGGCACCTGACCGCTGAGGCCATGCCGGCACCTGCTCTGCTATGCTGCCTTTCCATCAAAGAGAACTTCCTCATTTTGTTTGTTAATAGAGTGCTGGAGCTATGCATTGCAGTCTTTACCTTAAAGACCTTTGCTTAATAGTATAAAAGTTTCAAGGATGACACCTTCTAAGAAATTGCAGCTCTCCACAGCAACATTTCCTCACTCTTATTGTCAAAGACACTTGCCTGAGTTAAATTAATGAAGGGAGGATGTGTATAATATTAAGCAGAACATTCCCAGTGTGTTTGTGCCCCAACACAGGTGTGAGCACAAAGTGCCTGGTCTCTCCAAGCCAACTCCCACACTGACGACGGAGAGGGAAGAAGTCACGAGGAAGAAGGGCTGGCCAAGGGCTTGATAACACCTTCTTCCATTCACTCCCTCTGCCTTCCTAGTTCAAATACCACCATGCAGCTTCCCAAAACTAGAGGGGCCAGGATGCAGGAACAACTGCTACCATGGGTGTCATTTCATTGAAAAGAGGAAGAAGCACGTGGAGGATGCACTTTGGTGGGCAGAAGAGGTTGGGGCTGTTGATGTAGAGTGATTTGGTCCTGGATTCTGAGAATTAGACAAGAAGCAGTGTGCTCGCTGCTCATTCAGTGTGCAGGAGCCCTTCTGCTCTGGGCCAGTGCTCAAGGTCCAAAGCTATAGAGGAGGAAAGAGGGATCCCCAAAAAGCCTGCTTTACCCCACCCCTCAGGCTTTCAGGCTTGATTGCACCACCCAGGAGCAACTGTTCCAGTGAAAACTTGACAGGAGTCTCCAGTCGTCCCAGAGGGCTGGCAGCCGCCAGGGGAAGGGCGATCTGTCCACAGAAGGTAATATAAATCCTCTCCTTCATAAGCTTCTCCATTCTATCCACCACACTCACCTCCTGAATCCTCCTTTTCTGAAAATTCAAGAGAAACAGACTAAGAGAGAAAAATAATTGAGAGATGTCGGGGGAGGAGTCTTCCACTCCTAGATTCCATCTAAATTAAGAGAAATGTAATAAAAACGGATCTCTCTCCCGTTGACCTGGTTGCAAAATTCCCACCCCAAGTTATGGTCCCTTCCTCTCTCTGCTCCAGTCTACCCTCCTCACCTTCCTCCTTCAGCCCTAGACAAACAAACGCTACAGTGTACAATTTGGGCCACCAAAAAAAATGGAGGCAAGAGGGGGAACAGGAGCATGGCATCTACCCTAAGAAAACTAAAAAAAGATTTTTTTTTCCTCCCTTTTCCACCTTCTTCCATATTCTACCTCATGTAAACAGATGGGTTGAACAGCGTGACTCAGACGGCGGCACAACAGCAGAGAGAGTGCTGGAGCCAAAACTGAGCATACTCAGCCCCAGGGCTTTCATTTCTCAACCCTCAGACCTCCCCTGGCAAGTCTTCTAAGAACTGTAGTTTATAGAGTCCCCTAGCAAGCACTTTAGAGCACGACTGGCAACATGGTCAGCGACCCCGATCCGGGCTAAATGTTGCATGGGCGCCTCTGATTGGCTGACACGTCGTGACAGCTCACATGACTTTCAACTTGATCATTCCACACGCCATGGAACGTGCTGCCAGGAAGCATCAGGATAGAGCATGAAGTATCCGGACTCATCGCGGTGTTCAAGGTTGTCACAAGACATGGGTTTTACCTCTGGCCTCCGTAACTCACAAATAGCCTGGATAAACTTGAAACACCTTCAGAAGAGAGTCACAGCGACCCCCCTGGCCAAATCAAAGAAAACAGGAAAGGTGAAAAAAGAAGGCCGACTTAAGACAGACATATGTTCAAGGACAAATTTTTTTTAAATTATACCCCCACACTGAAAGACAGGAATAACACTCGTATGATAACTTAGAAATATTTTGTTGAGTGATTTTTGAAATAGCATTCAATGATTCAACACATATTGTGTCTTTCTGCACTAGGCACTGTGCTAAGGGCTAGGACCCAAGAATAATAAGATGGGGGTCTCAAAAAGCTTAGAATCAGCCTTACCAGGATGGCAAACAGTTGGCAAGATGTGGCCATTCCTGCCATGCTCCCTGCCATCGCCCATGTTGACCATTAATCATGTATTCTTTGCCACTGACCCAACGTGCAGCCTTAGGCTACAACACCCATATCAGCCCCCACCAGGCAGTAGGAGCTGCTAATCCCCAAATTACTCAATGTTTCTTTATCACCAAATAGACAAAACCCCTAATGTCTCCCTCCATAACAACGATCGTGATCATTATTATTATTATGGTGGCTAATGTACTTTGAGAGCCCATTATATGCCAGAAGCTGTTCTAAGAGCTTTATAAGCACTGCCGTCTCCTTCAACCCCATTTCTCTAAAGTGGTTGGTTAACAGAAATCTCATGTAGTCCTCACTGAAGTTTCATTTAAAGGAAATGGGAATAAACCCCAGTATGAGGAAATTAGATGTCCTTCAGACAAATTTTCCGCAGATGATGGATGTTTCACATTAGCGGTAACGAGAGAGCTGGTGATGTCGTCTTCCTGGGATGTCTTCAGAATGAGGATAGATTCCCACGCAGCTGTAATGAGAAGTGCAAACCTGTCTGAATGAAGAAGGACGAACCAGATGACCTTTCTGTGTTCTTTTCATTTCTGAGATTCTATCATTTGTGGTGCTCCAGAAGCAAATTTATTTTTTGCTAAAGTCTGTGGTAAACTGTATTCATTAGATTGTCTTCACATCCACTTAGCACAAATGACAAATTAGTGAAGGGGGAGGCAAGCAGTTTGCAAAAACATATTTTGAAACTTCTATTAATTGCATATCTGCATTTTGTGCTGAAGCACAAATCTCATTTAGAGAATTACTCTGGAAAGGATCTCAAAGCGAGTGCTAGACATGATGTGAAGGTTGAGTCCTGGAAACCCAAGCAAACGAGTCACTGTAATGTGTATGAATAGATTTGTGCTAAAATGTCTTATGTGAACATTTATTACTTGTAGATACAAACTGATTCTGAAAACCCAATGATTTAAAGAAGAAATAAAAACAATGAGTAACAGTAGATGTTTTCTATTTTAAGAATTCAAATTTTTTTCTAATCAGAATTCATAAAAACATAATTTATGTTGCATCTGATTTTAACAAGAAATTGCCTTAAAATGCTTACTATAGTTTCCCAAAGAAGCTAGAGCTTTAAATAAGAAAATCCCATTCTATTTCTCAGCTTTAAATAATGGCATTCCAAAGTCTGTGTTCCATTACGTAGGATCATCTGGTTTTATCTAGTCTTAAACTCATTGCCAACAGGGTGAAGCACAGCCTATTGTGCTCTTGGTCCCCAGCCCACCATCACCCAAAGTAAGGTTGATAGAGATCTTCCCAACAAATTAGAATTCCAATTTCCAGTGACTAACTTAGAGAAAGAACAAAGCACGTGCCAGCTGCCATGGAGCGGGGAAAGGGCACAAGAAAAAGAAGCTGGAAAAGCGATTTACAAATTATCAAGATCCTCATCAAATCAGGAAATGTAGCAGGAGAAAAGATATGAAAGCTCCTGTCTTTTCATTGATATAATTTTAAGTTTGATGCCTTCTTTTATTTTATTTTGCATTTTAGGAAAGCCACAAGGAAAGAGAAAGTCTAGCACATCATGATTGTTGAGCATTGTGTCGCCTTAGAAACTTTACACAGATGCCAGCTGTATGCTGACAACATCAAATGGATGCTTCTACTCCGAGGGTACGAGTCTTTCTGTGGCCCCATGGACGGTGGTCACATCATTGGGTGTGGTGCCAAGAGAGGGACGCAAGACCTGGGCAGCCAGAATGAGCATCACCCATGACAGCTGCAACGCACTTCACCAGACAAGCTGGACCATCGTGGACAGCATGAGCCTCAGTCATCGCTCAGCTCTTGGCCTTCCTGACCACATTGTTCTCTCTCTCATCCACCTGCTCTATGTCCCTCAGAGCTCACCACACTCTGAAATCTACTTGTTTATTTATTTGTTTATCATTTGTTTCCCACTCCCACCACCTTCCCCCAACCAGCACAAGCACTTTGTGCAGGCAGAGACGAACGAGTCTTCTGTTCATCTCCAAACTTCCTGCACCTGGGTCTCACTCAGTAAATGAAGATTTATTTATTAAATGAACAAGTGAGCAGATGAGGATGGAACAAAGAGAAGGAGAAGCTGATCACTGAGAAAGCTGAGAGCAGGAACAGGTCTGAGGAAGTTGAGGGAAATGGTTCAGAACCCAAGACTGTTAAAATGAGAGGGAACCAGGACATCGCACCTTAGGAGGGACCTGGGAGGGGTGACATCTTAAACCAGTCACCCCAAGCTGAGCCCCTTACACTATGCAAGGCCCTGTGGGAAAAACAAGGTACAAACAGAAGCAGCTGTCTCCTCAAGGAGCCTACAGCGTGGTAGGGAGCCTTCCTGTAAATTGTCATCTATAAAAAGAGGCAGAGTAGAATAAATGCTGGGACAGAGGTGTCAGCAGAGTGCGGCACCACTGCAGGGATCTAGAGGTTAGTGTGGAGATTTCGGAGGACTTCACGAAGGAAACAGCATCCATGCTGAAGGGTTTCTGAAAAGCCGAGAAAGGAAAAGAAAGCACCCAATTCGAAGGGCACCATGCTTAAAATTATGAAAGCGCCCATTGTGTTCCAGAAACAGCAAATACTTCACTGAATGCGTAAAAGTATTGCATTAGTCAGAGTTGTCCAGAAAGACAGAACCAGTAAGATAGAAAGCTATAGTTACATGAGAGAGGATTTATTAGGGGAATTGGCTCGTGTAATCAGGGAGGCTGAGAAGTCCCATGACAGGCCGTCTGCAAGCTGCAGACCCTGGGATGCTAGTAGCACGACTCAGTCCAACTGTGGAAGCCGAAGGTGTAATTCTCAGTCTCAGAGCCGGGGGCCACAAAGGCTGGAGACACTGGAGTTCCGATTTCCAAGGGCAAGAGAAGAGCCTTCCAGCTCCAGGAGGGAGGGCGCGATTTGCCTTCCCTCCGCCTTTTTTGCTCTATCCAGGACTTCCAACTCAAGGGATGGTGCCTGCCCACGCTGAGGAGAGACCTTCCTCACTCAGCCCCGACTCACACGTCAGCCTTCTCTGGAAATGCCCTCACAGTCGCACACACAGGGAAGTGCTGCTTTCCCAGTTCCTTAGCTGTTCCTTAATCCAGTCAGGTCAACACCTAAGATTAACCATCACAGGACAGAGTGGCTTGGGCCTAGAGGCTGTAGGACCTTGAAAG
The DNA here is from genome assembly GCF_020740605.2 of Lemur catta. Taxonomy (NCBI): domain Eukaryota; kingdom Metazoa; phylum Chordata; class Mammalia; order Primates; family Lemuridae; genus Lemur; species Lemur catta. Next base: position 80,140,021 of record NC_059136.1, on the reverse strand, counting down.
AAATTCTACGTTTCTCAGTAGAGAGTGAGAATTCCTTGAGAAAGAGGATGGCATGATCAGATGTGAAGCAAACAGAGCGTTGTAGCAAACAGGGGGGAAATTGGAGACGGGGAAAAAGTGACTGAGCTCTTGCTCTGCGGTAAAGAACGTGCTCGGAGCTTGACATGCCTAATCATTTACAATAATCACAATAACCCCCTCGTTGAGCAAGGCACAGCGACTATCCATTTTATAGTATAGAAACTGAGGCTTAGAAAGTGAGTTTTGGAAGCAGGGATAGTATTTTAATAATTTGGGTAAGAAATGATGAGAGTCTGAGCTAGGACATAATGAGACCCAAAAGAAATGAAAAGAACGAATGGTATTTCAGAGACTTGCATTTTATATGCATTGTCTCTATTATTTCCATTAGGACACTTTGTATTACAGGTGACAACAATAATCTTAAAAGCTCACATTTGCTTAAATAATAAAAGGAACTTACTGGCTCAAGAACTGAAAACTCCAGTGCCAGTAATAACTTTGAGTGTGGCCTGTTCAGCGACTCAAGCTATGACATCAAGGACCCCAATGTGCTCCACCCCACTGCTGTGTCACCTGTGGGGTCAGCTCATCCATAGTCACCCCATGGTGGCTCTGGCAGCTCTAGGCTCTTCCCTCATCACTAGATGTAACTGCCTCAGGTTCAGGGTCCATATCTTTCTTATAACTCTGTGGCTCTCTTTGAGAAAAATACTAAGAGAAAGAAAATTAGATGCAAAGGCGAATATTTTTTCTTATTTTCTTTTCCAGAACTTACGAGGACACTGAAAGAGAATATTTTTTAGTATGGAAAAAGAAATCACAAGAAACTACAAATGGTAAAAGTTGACACATACCAGAACATTACAAAATTAGCATCACATGTTATCATAATTAGTATAATTATTAGTTAACTTCCTGATACGACTCTAGAAGAATGTCTTCTTTCTACATTTTTGGCTACATACTCTTTGACTACTTCTTCATATTATGATTTTGTAATATTTCCTATGGAGCATATAAAAATTAATTGTTTTTCCTATATTGTGGTTGATAAATATTTTTATTATTGTTTCCAGTTTATACATTTCCACCCTACTGTTTTACAACTTGTTTTTGGTAATACCACCCTGCAACGTCCTCCACAGCTTCCTGCCCAGATAGTGCTTCTTATTTATGCCTCAGAAAGTTCAGTCTTTTGATCTTGCTAGTCATGGCCTCCCCTGGCCAGCACCAAGGCAGTTGGCCCTGGTCTAGCCACCTTTGGTTCCTATGCATACCCATGAGCAGGGAGCGGAGTAGCTTCTTGTTCAACAACTTCTCTTGCTGTCAAAGAGAAGCATACCAGACTCACTCAGGCCAAGCAGCACCTGAGTGAGTGTGGTGTGCTGCTAGCCCCACAACCACAACCAGGATTGCAGTAATGTTATAAAACACCCCGCAAAATCATAGCAGCTAAAATTACAAATATTCATTTATATTTTTACTCATGGGCCCACAGGTGAGATGGGGTGGCTGTGACTCAGGCAATGGTTCTAGACTTAGATTGACTCTGATACACCTATTCTGGGATGAGTGGCTACCCAGGGCTTGTTAGTCCCAGGGTGGACGGCAGAAATGAAAGAAAGCTAGCCAAACCACGCAAGCACATTGAAAACCTCAGGATGAACGATATCTTTGCTCACATACTCTTGGAGAAGGCAAGTCATAAGACCAAGCCAAAAGTTAACTGAGAAGAAAGGTGTGCTCTGCCAAGGTGGATCATGGTAAAATCAGGGAGGGAAAGAAGAATCAGGGACCAAAGACACCGTCTACCAGAATTCTCTATCTTGGTCACAAAGAATTCATTTGGCCAGAGTGTGGTGGCTCACGCCTGTAATCCTAGCACTCTGGGAGACCAAGGCAGGAGAATTGCTTGAGCTCAGGAGTTCAAGACCAGCCTGAGCAAGAGCAAGACCCCGTCTCTACTAAAAATAGAAAAATTAGCTGGGCATTGTGGCAAGCATACCTGTAGTCCCAGCTATGCAGGCAGCTGAGGCAGGAGGATCCCTTGAGCCCAGGAGTCTGAGGTTGCAGTGAGCTATGATGATGCCACTGCACTCTACCTAGGGTGACAAAGTGAGACTCTGTCTCAAAGAAAAAAAAAATTCATTCATATCCAGTGAGAAAAATATCCTTACCCCTTCACCAAAACATCCCAAAAGTCTCATCTAATCATAGTGTCGGGTCCAGCTGCAGCTCTCCTTATCTGGAGGCCTCTGAACTAAAAAGCAAGTTAACTGTCTCAGCACATCTATCATACGGTGGCAGAACTGGGATAGAATAACTGCAGTAAACACTGCCATTCAAAAAGAGGAAGAATGATAGGCGTACAGCAACTGCTGGTCCATAGAGATTTCAAAAATCTTTTAAGCAATGTTTGCACATTCTTTCTGCTTGCTCTAGGGATGGGACATGTGATGTCATTAGGTCGGTTCTGTTCTCCAGACATGGCTCTCTATAGCTCTCCAGTCTGTTCTCCATGACTCTTGGCTCCTGTTTTGAGAAGTCTTTGTTTTCTATTTCCTTGGCCATATCGGAAGAGAGCATTGAAGAATATGAATTTTCTTAGCCCACTTTCTGATGTAGAAATCTTGGAACCCAAAGGTCTTTTTAAAAATAGCTTTATTGAGGTATAATGCATAGATCGTACAAGTCACCCATATAAAGTGCAAAATTTTGTATGACATGGCATAGCCATTCCAGTTTTCTTATGAGTGATGTTTGCACAATATATCTTTTTTCATTTTTTCACTTTCAACCTATTTGTGTCTGTGAATCCAAAGTACTTTCCTGTAGATAGCATATAGTTGGATCTTGTTTTTCTTTTATTTAGTCTGACAATCTCTACCTGTTTTATTGGATTTTTTAATGCATACACATTTAATGCTATCATTGACATAATTGGATTTATATCTACCATTTAACTTTTTATTTTCAATATGTCTCATGTCTTTCTGGTTCTTCTATTCCTCTTTTACTACTTTCTTTTGAATTAAGTAAACTTTTTGTTGTCATTTGTTTGAGACAGGGTCTTGCTCTGTCACCCAGGCTGGCATGCAGTGGCCCAATCATAGCTCACTGTAACCTTGAATTCCTGGGCTCAAGCAATCTTCCTTGCCTCAGCCTCCCAAGTAGCTGGGACTACAGGTGCATGCCACCGCAACCAGCTAATTTTTCTTTTCTTTTTTTTTTTTTTTAGAGATGGGGTCTTACTTGTTGCCCAGGCTAGTCTTAAACTCCTGTCCTCAAAATATCCTCCTGCCTTGGTCTCCCAAAGTTCTGAGATTACAGGCATGAGCCACTGCACCCAGCCTAAGTGAATATTCTTTAATGCAACAGTTTAATTCCTTTAATGATTTTTTTACTGTATATTTCTGAGTTATTTTCTTTGTGGTTGCTTAGGTCTTATGTATACATCTTAACTTATCAGAATTTACTTATAACTATATCAACATACAATTCCAATGAGATATAAAAACTTTACTTCATATAACTCTATTGGTTCATTCCACTTTTTGTGCTATTACTGTTATATAAATATTACATCTATATATGTTAAAATTCAACAACACATTGTTATAATTATTACTTTTTATAATTTTATGTCTACTAAAGAAGCTGAGAAAAGGAAGAAGAGAAGAAGCAGACATTCCTGAGAGTTTTTAAATGTTCCAGGCACTAAAGCAGAAAGGAAGAGCAAGATTTAAGTGAATTAGAGATAATAGTCTGGTTGGGAATAAAAGGAGATAAGGATACCATGTCAGCAGACATGGGGCCGAGAGTACAATACAGTTTCAACTGCAGTTGACCCTCAAACAATGTGGGGATTGAGGGTACTGACCCCCTGCCCCCTACACAGCTGAAAATCCACATATAACTTTTGACTCCCCAAAAACCTAACTAATAGCAAACTGTTGACCAAAAGTCTTACAGATAACATGAACAATTAGCACATATTCTGTATGTTATATGTATTATATACTGCATTCTTATAATAAATGAAGCTAGAGAAAATGAAATGCTATTGAGAAAATCATAAGAAAAAGAAAATACATTCATGGGACTGTACTATATTTACCTACACTGTATGTTTATGTTGTCCCTTTACAAGATGAATCATCTGTCCAAAATGGGGCAGGCACAGTGGCAGACCGCCATCTATGGTACATATCAAGCAATTTAACTTTTACTTGTCATGTCATGACTTCTCTCTGCTCCTTGGGAACACTGCCAGCATCACTTGTGGCACTTTGTATGGTTCCCATGGTGTTATTCAAGGTTTACAGTATTCAAGGTTTCACCCTGCACTAAACAAGGTGAAAAATACTCCAGGATCGCAAGAGGTCACTTTTTGCCGCAATACGCAATTTAGTGGAAAGAAGAACTGCTCACTGGGAGATAATTAGCGTCACATGGTGGCATTTTAAGCAGATACTCACAATGCTTGTGCTCACTGCAATAGCCACCAGAGATGGCTACAAAATTATCACAGTAGCACAGTATTCACTACAGTTAATTTTATGCAGTCATGATTTAATGCTACATCTGTATGTTTGTTTACATTTCTTCCACTGTGAATGGCATCATGCACAGTCTGTGTTTCTGTGCATAAGTGTTGATAAATTTAACCTTTTGTAATAGATTCGTGTCTATTTTGTGGTAGTAAATGATAAACTAGTATCTACATATATTTCATGCATTCATGACATACCTTTTTCTTAATTTCTTTGATATGTCTAGGCTACATGGTTTGTCAGTGAGTTTTTTTCAAATTGTTGCAAATCTCAAAAAATTTTTTCAATATATTTACTTAAAAAAATCCATTTATGGGTGGACCCATGCAGTTCAAACCTCCGTTGTTCGAGGGCCAACTGTAATTATTAATACAATCCACAAACGAGTGGAGAGTGTCTGTCCAACACTTAAGAAACAAATCAGAATGTATTAAACTCATAAATAAGTATGTCTCTCCTCTGTTCTAGGTTTGGGACCCAATCAGCTAATCTTTCTCTGTCTAGACGAGGGTTTCTCAGCCTGGTTACATTCTCAGCCAATGACTTTGGGGGGAGTTATTTTTTGTTGTGGGGGAGTGTCCTGTGATTATAGAATGTGTAGCACCATTGCTGACCTCAACTGATAGGGCCAAGAGCACTCCTCAGTGGTAAGTTAGAAAAGAAAAGAACTTTTATGTGAGGAATTTGAATCCTTTTAAATTATCTGGCCCAGAGAGACACTGAAATGAGACTCCTCCCCTTTTGAGCTATGTATTCATCTCTTGAAACTGCTTGCTATTGCCATTACTAGCTATAAATTTACCTAACTGCTGCACTATAACCCAGACCCTATGCTTAACAATGTATGACCAGTCAGTAGCTTATGTTATTTTACTGTAAATTGGTAAATAACTCAGGACCTGTCTCTTCTTTTCCTTTGAAAATCCACCTGTAACTGCTACTAAACTGAGTGTACATTCAGGGCAACTTGAATCTCTGTTCCCGGGTTGTAATCCTCAAGCTTGATCCAAATAAACTCTCTACTTATATTAATTTGGTCTCAGCTTCTTCCTTTTCCATCAACATAACAATAAAAAAATCTGAATTAGCCAGACAGTTTAGAACCATTTATCTAGACTACTGACCAATAAGAAGTAATATTCAGAATGATGGCGCTGAGTCCCTGTCATACCTTGAAACTTTCTTTGGCAAAGGGTTAACATCATTCCTCTTTATAAAGAATCTTAACCAAGGCCTGGCGTGGTGGCTCACACCTGTAATAGTAGCACTTTGGGAGGCTGAGGTGGGCGGATTGCTTGAGGCCAGGAGTTCCAGACCAGCCTGAGCAGCAGAGAGATCCTGTCTCTATCAAAAACTTAAAAATTAGCTGGGCATAGTGGTGCACACTTGTAGTCCCAGCTACTGGGGAGGCTGAGACAGAAGGATTGCTTGAGCCCAGGAGTTGGAGGCTGCAGTGAGCTATGATGATGCCCCTGCACTCTAACCAGGGCAACAGAACAACATTCTACCTTAAAACAAAAAAAAAAAAAAAAGAAGTTTAGCCAAGGGGATTAAGATATTTCAAAAAGATTTTCAACTGGCAGGAATTAAAATTAAAAGCTTTCTTTTTGCCATTCAGTCAACCATCTGTTAAAATTTCACAAAAAGATTATTTTTCTGGTTGAGAATTAGCCATACCATTATTCCTGGGTAGGAATCCAAAATTCTATTTCTTCATTATGTTAGAGTAGGTAGGTAGGTAGGTAGGTATGAGCAAGTTAGGTAAGAAGGGACAGAAAAGGTAGTCAACTGGCTCAAACGAACAGCCCTTGAACAAAGACCTGAGAAGAAGAAAAGAGCCATTAATTTCCGAGGGTTGCACAGGTACAAAGTGACCTTTCCACCATTACATAGGAGTAAGAACAGAATGAACACTGACCGCCCTCTTACCGGCATGCGATCTTCCTTGCTTCTTGTATTTGGAGATGAAAAGAATTGAAATCAAACACCAAAGCAGCAAAGTGAAAGAAGTTTATTAAGCAAGTACACCTCCACACAAGGAGGGGGCTGTCAAGAAAGATTAGCAGGTGACAGTACCCTCCAGAAGAGCGGCAGCAGCGGGCACACAGCCAAGCGGACAGCAGCACTGGGATCTCTTCAGGTTCCTCTTTTCTTTCTTCTGACTTCCTCATTCCTGTGTTGCCCTCCCCCTGGCTAGTGAAAATGTTATCCCCTCCCGCCCGCCTGGCAGGGGAGTATTTTTCATTTGTTCAGGCCCGGATGTGTCATGGCTTCCAAAGCCCACTAGAGGGGTAATAATATATGTTAATGAAGGTATAATGAAGTCAGAGTTACTTGAGGACACTTTCGCCCTCCATCTGCGCAAGCTCCTCCAGAGGGGCTTCAGCAAACTGGAGTGAACAAGGTGTTTGTGTAATGGCTACAATAGCAGCTTGACCATAACTTTGTTCTCATTGATCCGTGACCCTAGTTTGTTCCTGTGCTACTGCCCCACCTGTGTTTCCTATTCTGACCTCCCACCTCAGTCCAGCCTTTGACTTCCACAAATAAAAACAACTGCTCAGGGTTGGGGCAGTGCATCCTTACCATCCTGCCCACCCTCTTTCTCGAGAGCATACTTTCACTCTGCACAAGCCCTTCCCAAGCCTGTCCACTTTCCTGCAATAAACGTGCCACTATCACTCGGTTGTGTGCCTGTCCTGAAATTCTTTTCTGCAACGTGTTAGCAAGAACACTTATGCCGGTGACAATTACAGATAGTAAGCAACTTCTACGTGTAATCTTCCTGTGTCTGAAATCTTTTTCTTGAACCAGATAGAGTTTAAATAAATCAATAAACCGAATAACTAATAAACATAAGAACCCTAAGATAGTAGTGTTTTTTAAAATATGGCAAAACTGAGATTAACAAATTCTATTTCCTGTGCATATTAAATGACCCATTCAAGTTAAATTATTAAATAGATTTCTAACATTTCCACATTTTTACTTAGATTTCTTAGATCAGATCATGCTGTTCATGGTAATTTCCAACAAATAGGAACAGTTAAAAATGTCTGATCGGGGCCGGGCACAGTGGCTCACGCCTGTAATCCTAGCACTCTGGGAGGCTGAGGCGGGTGGATCGTTTGAGATCAGGAGTTCAAGAACAGCCTGAGCAAGAGCGAGACCCGTCTCTACTAAAAATAGAAAGAAATTAGCTGGACAATTAAAAATATATAGAAAAAATTAGCCAGGCATGGTGGTGCATGTCTGTAATCCCAGCTACTCAGGAGGCTGAGGCAGGAGGATTGCTTGAGCCTAGGAGTTTGAGGTTGCTGTGAGCTAGGCTGACACCACGACACTCTAGCCTGGGCAACAGAGTGAGACTCTTGTCTCAAAAAAAAAAAAAAAAATGTCTGATCAGGAGAAAAGAGCAGAAATATGCAGAAAAGAATTTGGAGATAGTAAACAAGTTAGAAAGAGAACCAAGAAGGAAGAAGGAGGGATTTGCCAGGAGAAAATGGTGAACTCTGTCAAATGTTATATAGGGACTGAGGAGGAGTGGTCATTGGATTTGTTGATTATAAAGAGGTTCCTGACCACAAAATATAGACTCTATAAAAGGAAAAGATTGATAAATCAGACAACACAAACTTTAAAATGGCCAAGATACCATGAACAAATTCAAAAGACAAACTGAGAACTGGGAAAACACATTTGTAACATATATGACTACCAAAGGGCTAATTTGCTTAATTTATAAAGAGCTCTTCCAAATCAGTAAGAACAGCCCAATAGAAAAATATGCAAATGTCCTGAAGAAACAGTTCACACAAAGCATTCCCAAGGGCTTTTAAATATAATACTCAGAAAGTACTCAACCTCACTCAAAAGGAATGCAAATTAAAACAGCAATGAGATATTTTTCTCCTATCAGAATAGCAAAGATTTGTTTTAAATAACAACGTAAATTGTTTGGCCATTGGATAGAAAACTGACATTCTCATTTACTGTGGTAGTGTAAATTGGTATAACTTCTTTGGAGGAAAATATAACAATCTCTATTAAAAGTGTAAAATGTGATCTGCCCTAGCAATTCATTTTTTAAGGATTTATCTTTGAAAAATGTTCCCACAAGAGCAAACAGATATGTTTATGTACAAGGATGTTCACTGCAGCCTATCAAAAAAGTAATAATGAAGAAACCTAAATGTCCATCAATAGGGAGTGATTGCACTAATCACAGGACAGAAATGGATTTCCATGAAGAAGTTAAAAATAATAATGATAGGCTGGGAGTGGTGGCTCACGTCTATAATCCTAGCACTTTGGGAGGCCCAGGAGGGAGGATCACTTGAGGCTGAGAGTTAGAGGTTGCAGTAAGCTATGATGACGCCACTGTATTCTAGCTGAGACGACATAGCAAGACTGTCTCAAAAAAAAAAAAAAAAGATATTAATAATAAGATAGATCAGTACCTCCAAGACAGGTTCTTAACTGAAAATAGAAAATGGTAATTGCGGCTGGCTCTGGGAACTCTGGGAAGGCGGCCAGCTGGGGAATTGAGGGCCAGGTTGAGGAGGAGTCATAATACTTTTTGCTGTAAATTTTTTTGTACTATTTGGATTTTTTCCATGTGCTTGGAATGTTTCTTTCAAATTAAAAAAAAAAAAAAAAACTTAAAGAAAAAGAAAAAGTTGGTCATAGTGGTAAAGTGGGAGAAGCCACAGCCAGAGTGCAAGGGATTACGAGGTAACCTGAACTGGAGAAATGCAAGGAGTGGAGGCCGGGGTGGAGCACGTGGGCTCATCTCCCCTTTCCTTTAACCCTGATCGCAGCCCACTCTGCTACTTCTCATTGTTTCTGGGTAGGAGAATAAGGATCCCAGGAAGGATTCCCAAACTAAGATGGTAAGACAAGCAAGACTCTGCCATGCTAGTGTGGACCCTGAATTGGCAAAGCAGAATCCAAGTGGCTGCTTCCTCCTTCCCACTGACCTGCCAGCTCAGAATTTTCTGCCTCCAAAGGCACCTTCTGTGAACACATCTGGAGGCCTTGTACTTTCTCTTAAACTTGTTTGAAATTGCCCTGGGGAGATACTGAAGAACTAAAAGAAATTTCACAAACAGCCTAAAAATTCTTTTTTGTGGAAATGGAAAACTTTGCTCTCACTGAACAACCCATCAACCATTATTCTCCAAAGGAGCCATTTCCTCTTTGTAAGCACCAAAGCCCATTTCGTAGTCTTCATAAATGGAACCATTTTAAAAATGAGCCGCGGTCAGAAGGACTTCCCCACCATTAAAGATGGACGCAGCAAACCAGGAAATCAGGGAGCTAGCCACAGCGGGACAATTCCTTTAGCTGAGAAATTGTCTACGTTGCTTTCTAGACTGTAATTTTATAGATGGGCCAAGCAATTCCAGACACAAAGAATTATTAATAGTTTAGCCAGCAGCAGAGAAAATCAGGCTGATTTAAATTTGTTAGGAAAAAGATTGCTTTAACAAGCTTAAAGCATACTCTTTATCCAGATGGACTAAGATGCAAAGAGTTAAAATGAAAATAGCTGCCATTTTTGCAAAAGATAAAAACAATACAATATAGACTCAGAGTTATAATTATAGAAAAGATCTGGAGCAATTATCTAGTCCCCATTAAAAGCAGGTGGTAGTAGTTTTTAATCCTTTTTTCAGTCCAAACTGTCTTTTAGAATCTGATGAAAACACACATGCTTAAAAACAAAGATCCAAGTGTTAGTTGGCCTGAGTTCATTCCTGTGCATCATTTATTACCTTTGTACCTTAGGCAACTAATTTAATAACCCTTTCAAGCTTCAGTTTTCTCATCTATAAAATGAAAGTAATAATAGTAATCGTTTAATGAGGTTGTTGTGAGAACCAAATGAAATAACCCACATATAGTGTTTACAGCAGTGCCTGGCGCTTACAAAGCACTTAATAAATGCCACCTATGACTACAACTGTATGGAGTCAAGTACCCCAAAATGCAGGGATTTCTGGCTTTAGACAGAGCTGGATCAGTGGTTCAAATAATGCTCTTTTGTCTCCTCTGCTTTCTCTGTGTTGGTTCCATTGTCAGGCAGGCTCTCCTCAAAGGAGTTCTATCTGAAGCATGAATTAAAAACACGTCTCCTTAACATTCCCAGATTTGAGTCTCGTTGTCTCTATGCCGTGCCCAACCCTGAACCAATCACTGTGCCTAAGGGAATGCAAAGCTCTGATTGGCCAGGCCTGCCAATGGGAGGGTTGGGAAGATCACCCCTACTCAAGCACACGCAAGGAGAGAGGGAGTGGAAGGGTGGTGTTTCCCTGAGGAAAATCAGGATATCATTCCTAAGAGAAGACAGAATAGGAGCTGGGCAAGGAAAACAACAGATGACCACCTGTGCCAAGGTTAATAACCTCTGTTTTAGGCAAACACCTCTTTAATTGTCAGGGAAATTGAAGAGATTCCATAATTTTCTCCTTTATTCATTCAGTGGGTAATAGTTCTGAATGTGAAGACATTTCTTCTTTTGCCTAGCTTTGAACCTGTAGGAGAAATTAAAACTCATTTTCTCAGACTCTAGAGTCATTTTCAAAAAGAAAATTTGTTTTTACCACATTTCGACATGGTGGTATTTGGTTTTCTGGAATCTGGTTGCTTTGTCTGTAAAAATGAGAGGGTTGGCTTGAATGATCTTTAAAGTCCCTTGTAAACATCTGTGATTTCCAAGAACAATAGCAATGACTCAACAGAAATTTTGTTGTTACCCTCAATTCTATGTATTCTAGGAAAGTCTTCCTTTTATCTGGGCTGGTTCTTCAGAGCTCATCTCTAAGCAACAGAGAGTGGAGTGTCAACTTAGAGGACATACACTGAATCCAGAGTGCCTGGTCCATGTCCTATCTCCTTCATTGCAGCTGTGTGACTTTGGACAAATTGTATAACCTCTCTGAAATTCAGTTTCTTTATCTGCAAAATGAACGTAATAATAGACCTTACCTCATAGGGCTGCATGCGCATTAAAGAATTTAGTGCATAAAAGTGTCCGGCTATTACTAAGCAAGCAACATCACCACAAGTGAAGAAAGATAGTGAGGTCCCAACAGCAGGTGGGATTTTTTTCATTGAAAAATTCCATCTCTCCCTCCAAAGACCACACTTCCAAAAGTAAGGAATTTTCTTTTCCTTGAGTTGGTCAAATATGTATTTGAATATGTCGGGTCGCAGTCTAACGTGGGTTCTTAGTGTTCTCATGACCGAAGGATGACCAGACGCACCAAAGTAAGGCAAGCACGCAAATGAGGTTTATTGAGGAAAGAAAGATAGCATTATAGAGCAAGAGCAAGACATAGGTTTACAAAGCAAGTTACATCCGCCACAGATGACAACCCCGGATCCATTGTCGTAGCAAAAGACGGCAAAAAAAAGGGCTTGGTAATGGTCTGGGTCTTGTTTTATAGTTTCTGGATTGCAACCTCCCCTGTGGCTCAGACGTCACTATGGAACCATTTTGTTTGGACAGCTGGGAATTACAGGACCTCAGTTTCCTGCACATGCAGATTTCCCATGAGCCTCTCTGAAAGCCCATGGGATTGGGGAGACTGCAATGGCACCCACTTTTCATCCCTAGGAGACCCAGAATCCCTCGCTATCTACCTAACAAAACTAATTAGTTAAATGTAAGTTTCAAATAAAGACTCTTTACCCCAGTTATATCCAAAGTAGAAAAATAAAGGACAATCAAAGTCTATGCCATTCAGAAACTTCTCTAAGTTACCAAATTTTGATTTGACATATCCATTCTGCTATGGCTTCAGGCACAACTGGATCTAATAGGTCCAGCTACATAATGGAAATCCTACCACACATCACATAAAGGTTCAACGAATCCACATTAAGGTCGAATAGACAAACTTTTAAATCCTAGTACCAAATAATAAGTAATACGTTTTAGTTTGTGACCCAGCACATACATACATAAAAATACATACATATTTATATTAAGAGTCATACAAAAGTTTAATGAAACAATATTTAACCTTACTGAGACTCATTTTTCTATATTATTTTATTCTATTTCATACTTTAAAAAATTTTAAAGAATTGCTAAATTTATTTTAAGACCTGTTAATGAATAGTATTCTAAAGTTTAAAATGGTCAGCCCTAGAGAATTGAGTTGGTGCATTAAGGCACTTAATAAGAAAATAAACAACAAGGTAACTAAAAACTAAACTAGTTTTAGTTATTTGGAATTTTCCTCTAATAAAGACCTTCTTAGTTTTCCTCCAGCCAGAAACAATCGCAGCTTTCTCTGAAGCCTCATAGACTTGTGTCCTAAATCAGCCAAGTTATTCCCTAGCTCTGCTGTAGACTCCTGGGAGTACAGAAACTGTATTTTATGTGGTAATTAACATATGAAAGAAATTCTGAATCTGAAGTTGGAGGATCTAAGTTTGAAATTAGTTCTGCCATTTGTAAGCTCAGTGATTTCAATATCACAGAGCCCCAGTTTCCTCACTGTAAATTCAGGATAATAATAGTCACAAAAAGTCAACCAGGACTTTAAGTTTCAGCTCCAACATGCAAAAAGCTTGGAAGTCATCACTCCCATCTTTACCACAATAAAAAATGGAATAAACTGAAAATTAATGATTTTTCTTGGACCCATCAGAGAAATGAGGTCCCAGGGAAAATTGCCACCCCCCAAATCTGGAAAGACAGGTGAATACAGAGAATCATAGCCAAAATCTCCTGACCTGGAGCAAAAACCACCAGAATCATAAACTGGGTAGGAACACATGGAGGCCAAGTGGAGTGAGAAATTTCTGTGGGCCACAGTCTTGGGGGAACCCTCACACTTTCAAGGCTTTACCTTCAGGAACCCCAGCAGGTTCTCACATTGAAGAGCCAAGAAAGACCACCTCATAGCTCTGGCAGAGGGAGGGAGATAGTAACCATTTTGAAATACACCCAGAACATCAGCTCACTCTCCATAACAGAGCCAACTGTCCAGCAAAAAAACTTTATCAGAGCCTTATACCACCTACGGAAAGGGCATTTCCCCAACTCTAGCCTTCCTGCCTCATCTAAAGATAAAAGAAAAGAGCTAAGAAATATTTGTGAAGGTCACAACCTGGGGAACACAAGCCCACTAGAAGACTGAGATTTAACCTTATGATTATAGAATACTTCTACTCCTCCACACTTTACCACCACACCAACGAGGCTTCAGTATAGTAATAATAGATTGCAGCTCAAAGAGTTGCAAGGCTCAGACTCTATTTGAGGAGGCGTTCTTAGGGAAACTCAAAGGTACCACGGAAGACAAAAATAAGAACATTAGAATAATTTGAAGCCTCTGGCATCTGCAACTATAGCAAACATTAAACACAGCCCAACTCCTAGACAGATTAACATTAAACCTCACACCAAAGGCCTTTTACCCCATTTCCTTTTACCAGATACATCATGTCTGGCTTTCAAGAAAAAAAAAATTACAAGACATGCTAAAAAGCAAGAAAAACTACAGTCTAAAGAGACAACGCATCATCAGAACCAGAGAGTCAGATATGACACAGATTTTGGAATTATCAGACTAAAAATTTAAAATAACTATAATTAATATGTTAAGGGCTCTACTGGAAAAAGTAGACAACATGTAAGAACAAATGAGTAATGTAAGCAGAGAGATAGAAAGACTAAAAAGGAATCAATAAGAAATGCTACAAATAAAAAACACTATAATAGAAATGTAGAATACCTTTGATGGTCTCATTGGTATACTGGACACAGCTAAAGAAAGCATCAGTGATCTCCAAGATATGTCAACAGAAACTTCTCAAATTCAAAGGCAAAGAGATAAAATAAGGAAAACAAAACTGAAATCCAAGAAGTGTGGGACACTTTGAAAAGATGCAACACTTCAAATTCCAGAAGGAGAAGAAAGAGAGAACAAAATAGAAGAAGTATTTGAAGTAATAATGACTGGAATGTTCCAAAATTAATGATGGACAACAAACCACAGATCCAGGAATCTCAGCAAAAACCAAACAGGATGAATAATGAAAAAAAAAAAATCTACATCTAGGCATATCGTATTCAAACTGCAAAAACCAAAGATTAGGAGAATATGGAAAGAAAACAGAAAAAGAGCACCTCACCTATAAAAGAATAAGGACAAAAATTACAGTAGACTTCTTATCACAAACCATGCAAGCAATAAGAGAGTGTAGTGAAATATTTAAAACGCTGAAAGAAAAAGTCAACTAGAGTTGTTGGTTGCATAGGTATACACATTTGACAAAACCCTTGGAACTATAACTTAAAATGGGTACATTTTATTTTATGTAAACTATAATGCCTCCATAAAGTTTTTTTTTTTTTAATCTACCAAAGTCAGTTACCAAATGAGGGCCTGGGGATTTAAAAAATGACAAAGTATAGTGCTTATCCCTTATGACTTATTAGCTCTAAGAGATAGTCATGGGGTGGGAAGGAATAATTACCACAGTATGGTGAGTGGTCTAAGAGAAATAGAAATAAGGCATTAGGGGAGCAGAAGGATTAGCTTCAGGAATTCCTGGCAAGATCAGGGAAGGTCTTTAGAGGAAGTAACATTTGGGCTAAGGCTTGGAGAATAAGTGGAAGATAGCAAATGTCTTTCTATTGTCACTAATACTGTTGTCTCCAGTTACCACTGTGTAAACCTGTGCAACATGGCGGCCTGAGGCATAACAGCTTCCTCAACCCACTCTCCTCCAGGGGGCCTTTGGCTGTGGAGAGAGTCTTTAAATCCCCCTGCTGGTCCAGACTGAGAAAAGAACCAGGCTGAGTGCTGCTTTGTAACTTACTACTTTGCATCCTCTGGAGTTTGTCACTTCTTTCACTTTAAATCTGAGACTATAATAAATGTCCAAAATGTAGCCAAATTTCAGTTTTACTATGATTTAGATTTCTTTACCAAAAAGAACAAATTGTATGCAAAAAAATTCAGGTATCAAAAAGATTCAGATTTTTCACTTTGTTTTTCACTTTGTTCAAGTTTTGTGTCCAGGCATGACGTGTGTCATACAATTGTTGCCATTGCTGTTGTCTAAATGTCTGATACATGCTATACTAGAAATTGGAAAATTAAAAACAAAGCCAACAGTTTTTAAAAAGCGATCTTCCTATAATTGTTTCCTATCTCTTCCTCTCATTCACCTCTCTCTGCTCTGGGAGGCCCAGTCCTTGCAGCCCAAGTAGGATTCACTCTCAGTGAAATGAGTGAAGCTTTAGCTTCAGAGCACTTTACTACAAGGGCCTCTTCCGTGTCCCTGAAAGGGCAACAACTTCAGGTCCCACAAAATCTGGATCTGCCCTGGGCCTGTTTCATACAGGAACATTCCTTAATCTGAAGACTGCTGGGTGTCCGTACAGCCACACTCTGCAGCAGCTCCCGGGTCTGTCCCACAAGAGGCAGATCCAATCCTTTCTCTGCCCTTGCCTTATAAGCAAACCTACTGATGAACGCTGAACTCATTGGCGCTTAACAAACCTTAATAATTTTGAACCCATAATTTTAAATGTTAAGCCTAATTAAAGCGGTAACTTCACTCCTTTTCATTTTGTGTGCTAATGGGGACACATGCAGGAACTGCTACAAGTAATGACTCTCATTAGAAGAAGACCAAAGTTAGCATTTATGGGTTCTAATTACATTTTTGCTTCCAGATCTGACGTTTCTACTTTTCACGGAAAATAGTGAACTTTTAAACTAGAGAAGGAAATAACAAAAGGCCCAAATCATTAAAAGGAAATTGACGCCAGAGCAGAGCAGCACTATTTTAGGTTTCACAATTTCTGATTCTTCATGGTCTATCCAGAGTGCCACTAGCCATCAGAAAGCTAGATTCACCAGCAAAACAAAATAAAAAATACGTAAATAATAAATGTGATTGTGCTATGAAGAAAGTGAACATTTCTTGAAGATAAGAGTTGTCTATTAATACCATTGTTGCTGTTGTCATAATAATACTAGCCCTTGGGACTACAAAACATTAAATGCATAAAATTGAACATTTTGATCACCTTCAGTTCTGCCAGGGTCAGGAATATCAGAACGTGATCAAATCCTTTAAAAAAAATGCTTCCATGTGGAATGGATGATTAAAACAAAACAAGGCACTGGGAGCAGTAGCATTTTACCTGGACCTTGTATAGCACACTTGTACAAAAATAAGGCTTTATTTTCCTTCAAAACACTCTGAAAAATGCCTACAACTGCTTAGTTACTACCGGGGGAAGATGTCTCCTTCTATTTCGGTGGACCCGCAGCTTTCTCTCCTTAATTAGAGCCTCCATATTGTCTGGCCATCTGCTTCTGGGTTCTGCCCAAGTTGTGGTGATGGAAGGGGTATTTTATGATCTCATCCATTTAGTGGGAGGATAAATTCCATAAAAGTCTGATCAGAACAAAATGCCTTTGGGGAAGACACATGGACACCACAGAGCTCCCCTTGTAAGAGCTAAACACTCCCCCTGGCTGCAGAGGTTCAGGTTTTCCTCCTTGACCATCTCACAGCCAGCTAGCGTGAAGACACCATATGCAGAATGTACTCTCCCTGCCTTCTCAATCTCTGTCCTTACCTTGTCTCCTCCTGCCTGATTTGTTAGTTGATAGAAATCTTTGTATTTCCCCCATGTCTATCTGCCTTCTCTTATATTGAGTGCTTTTGGCTATTAGCTACAACTCTGATTGTGTAGCCACCAGCCCAGACTAACTCTTTGACCCCAGCTTTTCATTTTTTTCACATTCAGTCAAATGCTCTGGTACATTATCTGTAAAAATGGCCTTCAACAGTTGTACATGCATATTCCTCCCTCCTAGCAAGAGGTAAAGTCTACTTGTCCACCACTGAATCCGGAATGACGTTATGGCTTGCTTTGACCAAACAGGCAGGGAGGAAGCAACACTGTGCTGTTCTGGATCTGGGCCTTCAGAGGCCTGAGAGTGTCTGCTTTTGCTATTTTGGAGCCTGGCTGCCAGGGAAAGAAGTCCAGTCTATCCTACTCAAGAGAGAGGCCATGAAGGCAGACCCTGGAGGACACACCAGGAAGAAGAAGAGGCCACATGAAAAAAATCAAAAACCCCAATAGGCTTGAGCCCAGCTGACACCACAAGAAAAGAGAGGCCCAGCCAACCCAGCCAGCCCACAGTCTTTTGAACCATCCCTGCTGAGGTGCCAGACACATAACTGAAGTCATCTTGGGTCTTCCAGCCACAGCTGACTGCCCCAGCCAGCACCATGTGGAGTAGAGAAATACTATTCCCATCAAGACATTCCTGAGTTCCTGACCTACAGATTTGTGAGCAATAAAATGTTTATTGTAAGCCCCTAAATTTGAGGATGGTTTATTATACAACAGTAGAAAACTGACAGAAACACTGTAATAGACCATTGTATCAATAGCCCCCAAAGAATAATGCTACCCTGTGTCTATTCCCCCTTGCAATGTGATATTGCTGCACCTCCCATCAAGAGGTAGAGACCTGTGATTTCCTTTGACCAAAAGAATGTGGCAGAAGAAACTGTACAAGTCCCAGAGCCTCAGCCACGAGAGGCCTTATAGCTACAGATGTCTCACTTTTGGAACCTGAAGACCACCATGCTGGAAGAAGAAAACCAGTCCAAATTAGTAGTGGATGAGAGGCCACTTAGAAGTGTCAGGGTACTCCAACTGACAGCCAGCTCCATCTACCAGAAATGTGAGTGAGGTTATCTTGAACCCTTTGTCAGAATATTACTATGGACACATGAGTAAGCCCAGGCAAGACCACCCAGATTATCAACCCATGGAATCATAAGAAATAACTGTTGTTGTTTTAAGGCACTAAGTATTGGAGTGGCATTCTGCCTAGCAAATGATAATAGAAAAAATACTCACCTGCCTGGTTTCTGGCTGGTTCCTATGGTCTGGTTGCTTCAGGCTTCTGACCCCAAACACAAGTCCAAACACATGATGGGGCCTGACAATATGGAACCTCTGGCTCCATTTTACTATTGGAAGCATAGAGCAATGGTTAGATCCACAGGCCTGGAGTTAATTAGGGCTCCACCACTGGCAATGAACCACCTAAAGCAAGTTGGTAAAATGGGGATAATAATAGGAAGTGCCTCACTGCATTGCTGTTGTGAGCATTCAGTGAGAGCTAATCTACATAGAATATACTCAGTAAATGTTAGCCAGTCTTATTTTTCAAAGGCATGAGATAGGTTTTTATGGAAAGTCTTTGCAAGTGTTTAAATGAAATCATATCCTTTAAAAATCTTTTTATAAAATGAAACTGAGAATGAAAGCCCACATTCCATAGCCCTCCAAACCTTCTTCAGGGAGTTGTCATGGTAGTACTGGAAAGACTATAGAGGAAATGGTATAGGACATTTTTTACAGGATAGATCTGTAGGAGAGAATACTTCTAAATGATAATTTAAAATATTTTGGGGCAAAACTTTAAGCTCTGCTTTAAAAAAGAAAATTGCTACTTCTAACCACTTCTTAAATGAAAATTCTTAAAACTTCCTGTCAGTATGAAGATAAGCACCTACATATTTGTTCTATATTGATGTTGCACACCAGAAACATTGATAAAGTAGAGAAAGGACATGTAGATGTCACTGGTTAACACCAATTTCAGAGAAGACAGTGAGAGGATCCCTTGAGCTATCTGGCTGTAGAAACAGAGAAAGGGAATCGAGTGGCTCTAAAAATTAGAAAATAATCATGGAAGATTGAAAACTTGATGAAAAGATATTATGTCTATGCGTCATGAATTTGTACACTGGGAATAATGGGCAGAATAAAGGTAAATGGTCCAATTTCTTGGATTATAATACAAACAATTTATTTTAATTGGCTCTCACCTCAAGTATGGCTTCATATACTTGAGCTGTCAAAAAAATTGTCAAGATGGTGGATTCAGAGTGAAGCATTCTTTTTAGTAATAACAAGAAAGATGAGTATTCTCTAGAGCCAGAGACCACACCACAATTCTGGAATATTTTTAATAATCTTCACAGAAAACATTAAGAAAATAAATGTATACTCTTTAGTAGTCTTACTCAGTTCAGGCTGCTGTAACAAGATACCATAGACCGGGTAATTTATAAACAATAGGAATTTGGCCTGGCACAGTGGCTCACATCTGTTATACCAGCACTTTGGGAGGCTGAGGCGGGAGGATTGCTTGAGGCCAGGAGTTCAAGACCAGCCTGAGCAATGGTAAGACCCCATCTCTACAAAAAATTTAAAACTTAGCTGAGCATGGTGGTGCACACTTGTAGTCCCAGCCACTTGGGAGGCTGAGGCAGAAGGATCACTTGAGCTCAGGAGTTTGAGGTTGCTGTGAGCTATGATGATGCCTCTGCACCCTAACCTGGGCAAGAGAGAGAGACGCTGTCTTAAAAAAAAAAATAGAAACTTATTTCTCACTGCTCTGGAAGCTGGGAAGTCCAAGATCAATGTGCCAGTAGATCCAGTTCCTGGTGAAGGCCCTCTTCCTGGTTTGCACATGGGCATCTTCTCGCTCTATCCTCACATGGCAGAGACAGAGAGAGATAGTAGAGAGAGGGCAGGAGAAAGAGAGAGAGAAAGCTCTCTCTTGTCTCTTCTCATAAGGTCACTAAGCCCATCATGAGGGCTCTACCTTCTAGACCTAATTGCCTCCCAAAGACCATATACCTAAAGGCCATCACACTGGGGATTAGGGTTTCAACATACGAATTTGAGGGGGGCGGACACAAACATTCAGTTCATAGCATTAGTTCAATGGTTACTGTGGCAGATAGTATCTTCAAAAAATGGCCACAACAATATTTCTTGACCCACATGCTCTTCCACAACCTTGCCATTCTTCTATAAATAGATGGAAGCTTTGTCTCTTCCCCTTGAATGTGGGCAGGCCTTTGTGACTACATCAAATAGTAGGACAGTGGTCTTCATCCAGGGATATTTTGCTCCCTAGAGAACACTTGGCAAGGTCTGGAGACATTTTTGGTAACCCTCATAAGCCTATTTTGAGCAACCCTGTCATAGAGTGTGGCAGAAATGACCCTCTCGGCTAGGTCACAAAGGGCGATACAACTTCTAAGTAGTGTGCTCTCTCAGGGGTTGGTCACCTTTGGAACCCAGCCACCAGGCAATGAAAAACCTAGGCCACATGGAGAGATCCACGTGGAGAGGACGAAAGCCCTAGCTCTTAGCCCTTGCTGAGGTCCCAGCCAACCAGTCACAACTTAGCCAGCCACGTGCGTGTGCCATCTTGGGATTAGATCCTCCTGCTCTCAGTCAAGCCACACAGGCTGATGAGTTGTGGAGCAAAGGTGAACCGCCCCCTGTGAGCTCTGTACAAATTGCAGTTTTATGAGAAAAACAAATGACTATTGCTTTTGAATTCACTGAATTTTGAAATGGTTTGTTACACAGCAATAGAAAACTGTCATCTATCTACCCATCATCCACCCATCCATACAGTCTCATGAGTTGCAGTGATTAACACCTTTATAAATGGTATTATGCCATTGATAAAACATTTCTATAGTTTATTCTCAAATGCCTTATTACCTAGTAAAGAGGGTTGAGTAGGGATCTTTGGGCAGCAATGAGCCCTTCCAGAAGTCCCGTTAGTCATAGTATATTAGTGGTTGCCTGCAGAGATACCTGTGAACATGACATGAAGAACATCTACAGTTCTTAAGCCAGTAAAAATAACACAGTAAAAACAAATTGGAATTCTAAAAGTACATAGCAAGAACATAAAAGAGCATAATTATTGATCCTTTCATAACACTCCTGAAATAAATATAAGGTTCAGATGCATTCATCAAGGGTAAGGATATTATTTTTAAAGAATCGATACATATGTTATACAGCTATAATGCTTATAGGAGAAATTTTTCATTAGAAAATTGCCTCAGGGACAAATTAATGCAGGAAATTTAGATAACGGCTTTATTTCTATTAAGAATTTCTACATTAAAATATTTCAAAAATTATACCAAGGAACTTTCACCAGGCCACTGACACACTAAAATAATGATGGCAATTAGAATATTTTTAACATTAGTTAGTATCTTAGAATTTATCAGGATATTTCTTGTCAACATCCTCACTCTTTCTAGTACCATGTTTTGAATTTTATATATCTTTGGAGATTAATATTTTTTCATTAATAGAGTTTCACATGGTTATATTTAAAAAGCATAATATCAAGGTAAAGGGTACCATCTTTTTTTGCATCATTCTTATAAAAGAATGAATATCTTATTTTTGCTGCAAATGCTCTGTGGAATGAGATTAGATGGATGCATGGATGGATAATGGGTGAGTGGATGAATAGGTCAGTAGATGACAGATCAGTAGGTAGGTAAGTAGATTATAGATAGATAGATAGATAGATAGACATAAATAAATAGATAGATAGATAGATAATCCTCTCTGGCAGCAGAATTAATCCAGATAAGATTTTAATCATTCCAATTTTCCAAGTACAATGTATCACCAATAATCTAATAATGTGACCCCAATTTCTGCCTGAGAAGAGCTGACTGCCTTTTTTTCTTTCCTCACACTGCTTGCTCCAGTCCAATGTCTTCACTTATCTCCCGCTACTAGCCTCAGACCAAGTGAGGCAGAGAACTTGCCCCTGACTATACAGTGACTTTTATAACTCATGGCCTTGTTACGGTTGTCTCTCTGAATCTTGTCTTGTACCGTACCCATAGTTCTCCTGGGATCTCTTGCCCTTGATGTGCAACCCTCTACCTTGTTCCCGCAAATCACATAGTTTGTACCTGCCATTTGGTGCTGGCCCTCCTGCTATTAATAATCTTATGGCTGTTTGTGTTTCCCTGCTTCTCTGACTGGTCCTGGGAAAGTCTTCCACAGCTGCCGGAACACACACTTCTGACTCATTGCCCAGCCCGTCAACATCCTTGCCCTTCCCATATGCAAGTGACCCCATAACTATATTTCTTCTGCTTTCTCCACTCATTAACACCCACAAAGTCTTAAACTCTTAGTGATCTTGTGCAACACCTGCAACATAGCTCCTTGCAACCATAAAAATATATGCTAATCTTTCAGAAATATGTCAGAAATAGTAATACTGATTTATTTTTGAATTGGCTCAATTGGTATGCTTAAGTCACTTTAGAACAGTGCTCAAACACTCTGTGGGGAAGGATCAGTTTCTTTTTTATTTCCAGTCTCTGCTGAGCATGACTACTTTGTAGGTCTCACCATATGCCCATATGAGATTCACCATGTTGAATTTGACACCTGAATTTGCCTCGATCTTTGTTCAACAAGACAAGTCCACTGATTAAATTCTTGGATATCTCAGCAATATTTAATTGCTACAAAGGTTTCTAAATACTTAATCTCAGCTTTGTACTTTGTGGACCAGTAATCAATAGTTCACAGACTGGCACCAGTTGCAGACCACACTCTAAGTAGCATTCAGCTAGAAAATTCACTTAGCCTGAATGCTTCCTTCCTGAGGGTATCACTTAATGAAGATATTAAGTATAGAAAATGTAGTATCTTTTCTGGAACATTTTATTTGTGTTATGTTTTACATTCCAAGCAGTCATTTTAAGAGTGAAAAGAATTTGAGTTTGACATCACTGCACATGGACTCGAATCCTAGCTCTACCTCTTACTAGATCCATGGTTTTGGACAGGCTATTTAACTTTCTGAGCCTCAGTTTTCCCCATTTGGAATATGTGGATAACATATGAGAGGGATTGTGTTAGAATTAATCCAATGATATTGTAAAGCATTTAGCATAGTGCCTGCAATGTAGCCATGAATAATAAATTGTTGTTCCTAATATTTTTAAGTTGTCAAAGCTGCCTGGCTACTTACGTTGTCTTCCAATTCATACCATTTCATTTTATTTAAGTAACACTTTCTTAAAACTGTCTTTTCCTCTCTAGTTAAAAACAAAAAAGAGGCCGGGCGCAGTGGCTCACGCCTGTAATCCTAGCACTCTGGGAGGCCGAGGCGGGTGGATTGCTCAAGGTCAGGAGTTCGAGACTAGCCTGAGCGAGACCCCCGTCTCTACTAAAAATAGAAAGAAATTATCTGGACAACTAAAAATATATATGGAAAAAATTAGCCGAGCATGGTGGCGCATGCTTGTAGTCCCAGCTGCTCGGGAGGCTGAGGCAGTAGGATCGCTTAAGCCCAGGAGTCTGAGGTTGCTGTGAGCTAGGCTGATGCCACGGCACTCACTCTAGCCCGGGCAACAAAGCGAGACTCTGTCTCAAAAAAAAAAAAAAGAAAGAGTTAACAACTATGACCAATGTCTTCAAACTGCAACGAAGTGATTATTTTAGTAATGACTATTAACCAGCAACTATATGTTGAAATTTCTTCTAGTGCATATCGGAAAGTCCTTCTAGTATTAAATGGCTTGAAAGAATCCATGAAATCCAAATATATCTGATTTAAATCTAGAACATATAATTGTATTGAGAATATCAGGGCTGATCTGGGCCAATCACAGTTTAATGAAAATGGTTGGGAAGCATTGGAGGCCGCCACTCCTCATTCAAGCCCCTTGCAAAGACGTCTAGACACGTAGCTGGAATCGACCCCACTGATCAAATACACATGTTTCTGCCAAGTGTCTTTCTGCTTTAGGACAAGAGCCTCTATCCCGATTTCTTTCATCTTTTCTTATTTTTATATTATTTATTTATTTATTTCAGCATACTATGGGGGTACAAATGTTTAGGTTATGTATATTGCCCTTGCCCCCCACTCCCCAAGTCAGAGCTTCAAGCATATCCATCCCCCAGACAGTGTTCATTGCACTCATTATGTATGTATATACCCATCCTCTCCTCCACTCTCCCATCTGACCGACGCCCGATGAATGTTATTCCTATATGTGCACTTAGGTGTTGATCAGTGAAACCAATTTGATGGTGAGTACATGTGGTGCTTATTTTTCCATTCTTGGGATACTTCACTTACTAGAATGGGTTCCAGCTCTTTCTCGGAAAATACAAGAAGTGCTATATCACCATTGTTTATTATAGCTGAATAATACTCCATGGTATACATATACCACATTTTGTTAATCCACTCATGTATTGATGGGCACTTGTATCCCAAGTTCTTTCTGAATGTGTCTCCTTTTATTTGACTATAAGAACTCAGTTAGACCGAAAAACACTGATAGTCCACATTGGGACGGATGGTTAAGCCAAGCTACTGAAAATTGAAATCACATGCTTTTTAAGTCAAAATGCCTCAGATCAATTCATCTGTATGCTTTAGCTAACTTTTTGGCTTGCCCAGAGTACGTCGATATAGCCTGTATACACATGTGGTTGTTGAGAGATGCAATCACTATAGGCTCTGAGTATCCTTGCATGTTCTCGCTGGTTGTGTCAAGAACGAAAGGCCCAGATGGTTCTTTATCTGGACCTTTTCTTAGGATTGTTTGTAATGACAAAGGGAAGGTTTGCTTATCGCCCACTATAAAAGCAACAGATTCCTCAAGTTCAGTGTTCCTCAGTGGGTATGAGTGGGGGCCAAGGCCCTTAGCCCCTGGAGGTTCAATGAAAATCGCCGACATGAAGAAGATTGATTAATAGGAGAAAAGGCACACACATTTATTTAACATGTATATGCCGGAGCCTGTAGAATGAAGACCCAAAGATACAGAGGAAAATGCCTGTTTCTACACTTAGGTTTCAACAAAGTATGGACAGCTGTGTGGAAATATGATTGGACAAAAAAGGGTATGATCTAATGCTAATAGACTGAGTGGGAAAACCCAGCAAATCCTGTCTGTGTAGATTCTTCTTGGCCTTCTGAGTGCAGGGCAGGGCCCTCTGTGGAATGGGGGTCTTAGGGCTGATAGTCAAACAAAGTTGATCAGAGAGTTTTTTTATGACCAGTTTTTACACAGAATAATTTTTGGTTTTATGGCTATCTTTTGGGAAAAAGGGTTCTGGTTTCTATGACCTGCCTGGGGAAGAGGGACTCTAGTTTCTATGGCTATTTTGAGGGAGAATTGCACAGAGACAGGACAGACGAAGGTAAGAGAAAAACCTTTGCTTGTGAGGCCTTCATTTTGGGGTCTGTTTTCTAAGCTCCAACAGTGACAACCCATTGTTTACATAGCATCCACCTGCGCCCTTCTATGTCTCCCCAGTGGGACTGGGGGAAAGGGAGGAGCAATGCAATATTATGCTCATGTGCTGTAAGTAATAAAGTCTTTTGTCTCTGATCCAGGAATGTCGTGTCTTCTGCCAGCATCTATGAAACAAGGCTAACTCGTAAGAAGCATAAAATGTCACACCTTTCACAGTTTTTTCTTTTTTTGGTCTTTTTATAGTAATAAACTAACATATCAACTGGAAATACAGCAATGAATGGCGTAGGGAATGTAGAGAATGTTGAAACATAAAAACTAGTTCTATCTATCACTCTCTCTAAAAAAAAAAAAAAGCAAACAAACAAACAAAAAAAACCACATGCTTCTGATATGTCAAAGGGAATTTTCTGGATCCAAATCTCTGGATTAGCAAGTAGTAGCAGAGTTCACTCCACTACATTAGCTGCTCTAACTTCCTGCTATTGTCAAGACATGTGGAAGGAAAGATCTGTGTGGCCAAAGCAGTCTGTCAAAGCCTCAAAGATACAGCAAATGTCTTAAAAAACAGTTTCACACACACACAAAAGCCACACCTAAGTTTTCTTGCTAGCATCAGACACTGCAAGAGAGTTTTGCTTGGGAAAGATTTTGACATGTGTCCAATAACAATAATAAACTGGTATAATGTAATCATCATTTGATATTTCACAAAATAAAAGGCAGCATTGACTTCATTTTAAATTTTCATTTAATAAGATTAGAGACATTGTAAAAATAATATAACTCCTAAGGGACAAAGACCATTCAAGACTGTGTTTTTGACCAATGTGAGACAAAGATTCTACAAGAGACCTAAGAACTTGTTTCAAGATGAGAATTACAAAGGTAGGATTGCAGCTATAGCCTCCTTTAAAAAACATATACAAAACCATACAGATTTACAAAACAAACTAAAGGATGATTATTTAAGTCATAAAAGCTCTTTGGTTTAGAAAAGCATCACTTTAAGTCAGTTGTTCTCAACTGGAGGCAATTTCCTCCCCTAGGGACATCTGGCAATATCTGGAGATTTTTTATTTTCATGGCCAAAGGGGAACACTACTGGCATGTAGTGGATGGAGGCCAGGGGTGCTGCTCAACACCCTGCAAAGCACAGGACTAACCCCCACACACAACAAAAAATTATCTGGCCCAAAATGTCACTAGTGCTGAGGTTGAGAAATTCTGCTTTACATAGAAACTTTTTAAAAATATATTTCAGTATTTGAAATTGGTATGTTGAACAAATATCAATCATGGCTTAATCAAAACCCACTTACTTTTAAAACTTTGTCTTTGTTTTAAATTTTACTTAATGTGAATAATTTCATTCCAATTCTTGATGAAAGTTAATGACAGGACCCTGACTTTTCTGTTCCTCACTCGTAGGTCCTGTGGCCACTTTAATGAACAAACACAAGCCAAAATAGAATATTCAGTCCAGAAGGTTAATCAGAACTCTGAATTTGATTTTTGTCAGATCTTCTCTCTTGCCCTAGCTTGAGCCTGGTTTGGAATGGAAGCCTGGTGTGGCAGTGGGGTGTGGGTGGACTGGGTTGGCATTTCTCCTTTTTTGTTCTCTGTTTCTCTGTTCTGTCTTTCCTTAGGACCTATGTATTACCTCTTGAGGGATGGCACATTGGAAGAGAAGAAGGGAAAAAATAGGAAAGGTCTTACTTGAACTACTACCATTATCAGCTGGTTTCTCATTTTCTGGGCCTGGTAAAAGTTTAAAAATGATTACCTGTCTCCTGGTGCTGTCATTGGCTCATTAGAGGTTCCTAGTGAATGCTTGGTTGTGCAATAATTGGCATAGTCTTTTTCCAGGGCTCCCCAACAGAGCTTCCAAAAATGCTTGGAATTTACTGAGTGATGGGGTGTTTCTATTATGATAATGAAGTGACCCTAGATAATTCTAGGATTGGGGGCTGGTCACCAGAAAGACCAACCATGTGATTAGAAGATTGGGACTTCAGGCCAACTCAAACTCCAGGGAGGGTAAAACCCCACTGAAAACTCTAGACACAGAAGCTCTGTAGAGCTTCCTGGTTGTTGAACACATTGATGTACCAGGAGGGTAACCTGCCTTGACTCATTGGGGGAAAAGGCATACAAGCTCTGCCTTCTTCCCTAGACCTTGCCCTATGTGTATCCTTTATAATGTGTATCCTTTATAATGAAACTGTAACCATGAGTTTAACACTTTCCTTAGTTATGTGAGTCATACTAGCAAATTGTTGACTGGGGGGTCATTGAAATCCCCAATTTTATAGGCAGTTGGTCAGAAGTGCCTGGAGCTTCGAGACCCCCAAAGCATGGCTGGCATCTGAAGTAAGGTCACAATCTCAGCTCCTTTGTCTTGCAGAAAATCCACCATTTTGGGGAAACAACTCAGGTCTGGTAGTTAGTTAAGGGAAAGGATTACATAGGGATCATTGAAATTTGTTCAATGAGGGATCGGTTACAAAACCAAAGCAAACAAGCAAATAACAAGAGAAGTCAGAGGGAAACACTGAGATAATCAGGCTAAAGATGCACTATAATACGTACGTTAAGAAAGATAAAAGAATACAGTAAAAATAGGACAGAAAAAAAAGAAAGATAAAAGATGATACGACTTCATGAAGCAAGAACAGTAAACAACTTTTAAAAAGGAATGTTCAAAGGAAAAGAAAGAGCTCTTGGATATTAAAGAAAAAAATTGAAAGAAATGAGAACTTCAGAAGAAATATTTAAATTGAGACTATTTCCCAGAAAGTAAAAACAAAAAAGATAAAGAGTCTATTTTTATGGAAAGAAAGGATTTTTAAAACTTAAATGATTAGTCAGAGGGCCATTTTATGACTATTAGGAGTTCCAGAAAGAGAAAAAAGAAAAAAAAAATGAAGGGAAAGAAATTACCAGAAATAATACAATTTATCAGACATATGAGATAGGACCAAAGAACATGACTTTCCAGATTAGAAATAATCATCAGGGGTCCAGTACAATAAATAAAAATAAAACTACATCAGAGAACTATATCATGAAATTTCAGATGACTAGAGATAAAGAGAAAATTATAAAAGCTTCCAGACAGAAAAAAAAAAAAAAAAAAAATAGCTTTCAAACAAAGGATTTTAAAAACCATAATTGTATCAGACCTCTCTGTAGTATTCCCAGAAGCTGAAATAAAAAATAGAGCAATATCTCCCAGCAATTTTCACTTGTGCATTCTGCACTCAGTCAAACTGTCATTTCAATGGGAAGGGAGATTTACTGCATTTTTAAACAAGAATAATACGTAGAGGAAGGGAAGCTCTTTCGGATGTGAATCAGACCCTGGAGAAAAGGGCACAGTTGGCTGACTTTTTCCTCTTCAATTCTATTGCAGGCACAATCTGATATTTCCCTCCCAGATGTCCATAGCCACATGCATTGGGGTACTCTGAACTCCTTAGATCCAGAGGTAAATCTCTAAGTTAGTCTTGGTGGTCCCATTCCCTCAAGACAGAGGTAGCTAAGGCATAAGCATGTGACCCTCTCCTGGCCAATGAGAGGTAGCGGAAGTTTGCTGAGAGTCTGCTGTGAGAATTTCTTTTCAAATTAAAGATACGTGTCTTAGGTAAAGTTTAGCACTGAGGTGAGAATCCGTGTGCAAGTGATTCATCTTGGAAGTGGTCCCAGGAGGGACCAGAGAGGGCGTGGAGGAAGCAGGACTGGGAAGGAAAGGAGACCAAGCAAGGGTGACCTGGCCTGATCCCGTAGAACTTTGGAGTGTAAGTTTTGCCACCGCTGCCCCGTGGAGGCGAAGGAGCCCAAGCACTTTTCCGCTCTTGCTAGCTACGCAGCTCCAGTAGCCCAGGAGCAGTTCTCCTAAGAAGAGCCATAGAAGCTGAGTGCTAGAGGCAAAAGAAACAGCCACACTTCTTCTTTTTTAGGAGGCAGGGTCTTGCTCTCTTACTTAGACTGGAGTACAGTGGTGCCATCGTAGCTCACTATAACTGCCAACTCCTGGGCTCAGTGATCCTCCTGCCTCAGCCTCCTGAGTAGCCAGAAATACAGGCATGTACCACCACACCTGGCTAATTCTTTTATTTTTTGTAGAGATGGAGTCTTCCTGTGTTGCCCAGGCAGGTCTTGAACGCCTGGCTTCAAGTGATCCTCCCACCTCCACCTCCCAAAGTGCTGGGATTACAGACTGAGCCACAGTGCCCGGCCCCCAGTCTTCTTGTTATATGACATAATACATTCTCCTTGTGATTTAAGCTATTTTACATGGGATTTTCTGTTATTTGCAACCAAAGGCATGCTAAATGATCCAAGGAAAAAGGTAAATTATTTATGATAGAAAAGAGAATTGTTGTAGGCCAAAAAAAAAAAAAAAGCAGTCCTGATGCAGGGAGTGAGCTTTGGAAGGCAGGGGCACCACCTTGGTGGCCTCTTCCACCCTCCAGAGGCACCCTCTGATGAGGTGGCATCATGTTCCTAAGCTCCCTCGCTCTCATGGACTTAGTTCCAACGGGTTCCACCCTAATGCTCTGTGGAGAGCAGATAAAGAAAACTTAAATTTTGAAATCAGAAGAAATTCCTAAGGCCAGAAGAGCAAACATAAGAAGCCACATTCACAAATGTGCAGTAGCTTTCAAACCAGATTCTGGGATCTCTGGGCCCTCCCCATGTTGTGTTTAGCTTTTTTGCATATTGGGCTTCCAAGTGAGCTTGTAAGTGTCAACAGAAAAAAGCCAAACTCTGTAAAATAATTTTAAAGAGATTTATTCTAAGCCAAAGTTGAGGACCATGACCCGGAGCCACACCCAAGAAGCCTTGAGCAAGTGGACTCGCTGTAGTTGTGTTACAGTTTGGTTTTATACATTTCAGGGACACAGAAGTTACAAGGAAATCAATATGTGGGAGACGTACATTGGTTTGGCTGGAAAAGGTGGGCCATCTCAAAGCAGTGGCTTACAGGTTATAGGTGGGTTTGAAGATTCTTTGGCTTGTAATTGGTTGAAGACGTGAAGCTTTGTCTAAATGCTTGGAATGTTTCTGATGAGGGAGATGTTTATCAGAGATAAGCCACCAGACATAGATTTGTTGTGTAAATTGAGGACCTGCAGGTTTGTCTGGTATACCCTTAGGCCTGTTAATGGGTTACAAAGGATGTCCCCAAGAAGGGAGGAGGGCATGATAAGGCATGTCTGAACTCCTTCCTCCTGGCAGGCAATTTAGTTTTAGGGTACTCCTTTGGCCATGAGGGGGTCCATTCAGTCAGCTGGTGGGGGATGAGGGAGTGAGCCTTAAAATTTTATTTGAGTTCACATAAGAAAGAATTTCATAGATTAAAGAAAAAAATTAAAAAATCTTTGCATTATACCGTGAGTCTATTGTTTAACCAAATATTTCATTGCATGGTGACCTCTACTGGCAGAATAATGTATTGCTGGGGCTGACAAAAAAGCCAATTTAGTCTGTTTAGTCAAGGAATTGGTTAATATGGAAAGAAAATGCTAGCCAAATATGTTATTTAGAATTGTTAAGGCCCAATTGTACTCTGAATATTTCTATTTTTAAAAAGATTTTGTGAAATATTTCAAACTTATGAAGTATAGAAAATAATACAGTAAACACATACCTGCCACCTAACCTTATCAAATCTTCACTTTTTGTCCTATTTACCTCAGATCTTTTTTAAAAAATAGGACAGTTACAGGCCAGGCATGGTGGCTCAAGCCTGTAATCTTAGCACTCTGGGAGGCTGAGGCAGGAGGATCGCTTGAGCCCAGGAGTTTGAGGTTGGGGTGAGCTAGGCTGACACCACGGCACTCTGGGCAATGGAGTGAGACTCTGTCTCAATAAATAAATAAACAAATAATAAGACAGTTACATACACATGAAGCCCCTTAGCTCCCCACTTCCTGAGAACAGCCCCCCACCGCCTCTCAAGAGGACATTCCTTGGTGTTCATCTTTTCTATGAATGTTTTCATACTTCTTCCTATGTATGTATTCAAAAAGAATGTAGGGCACTCTGTTACAAACTTAAAATTTTTATGTAAATGGAATAATATACATATGTAACTATACAATTTACACTTTTCTGCAGTTGAATTGGCTGGTTATTGAAATCATATCCCCCTCCCCTAGGGAAAGAAACAAAACACTGAGATTTAAACTGAGGAGAAAACGTGACCCTTCATAATTGTCAACCCAAAAGAAGCCAAACTCAAATTTAAAGAGGTTTATTCTGAGCCAAATTTGAGGACCATGACCCAGAGCCTCGCCCAAGAAGCCTTGAGCAAGTGGACTCGCTGTGGTGGTGTTACAGTTTGGTTTTATACATTTCAGGGAGTCAGGAATTACAGGTAAAGACATAAATCAATTCATGGAGGGCGTGCATTGGTTTGGCCTGAAAAGGTGGGCTGTCTCGAAGAGGAGGGGCTTACAGGTTATAGGTGGGTTTAAAGATTCTTTGACTTGTAATTGGTTAAAGACACAAAGCTTTGCCTAAAGGCTTAGAATGTTTTAAGATAAGGAGGTGTGTTAATCAGAGACAAGACATGTATTTGTTGTGTAAATTGAGGACCTGCAGGTTTTCAACACCCTTATACCTGCTAATTACTTACAAAGGGTATCTCTAAGAATGGAGGGGGGCATGATGAGGCATGTCTGACCTTCCTCCTCATGGCAGGCAATTTAGTTTTAGGATACCCCTTGGGCAGGAGAGAGTCCATTCAGTCAGCCTGTAAGGGGGAGCCTTAAGATTTTGAGTTCACATAATAGAGGTAGGTAAGGTAAAGTTACCAAAGAGATTCTGTACAAAATGTTTGAAGACCAGGAGAAAGGATAAAACCAGTAGTAGCTGATATTACTGAGCAGTTATAATATGCCAGATATCATTCTAAGTGCTTTCTTTGTTTTAAGTCATTTAATCCTCACATCCACTCTAAGCAATAGCTTCTATTGTTACCTCCATTTTACAAAGAAGGAAACCAAGGCAAAGGGATCCCCTAGTTTGTCTTAGGTCACACTGCTAACGAGCATCAGGGCCTGCGGGCAAACCGTCTAACTCCTGCTCTTAATGTGCGACGTGAGGTATGGATGAAGCCCTGTCAAGGGCTCTCAGCACCACAGGTAGCACCCCTTTAAGCCAATCACCTGCTCCACTTGAACTCTCCCAAGCTCCCTCCTTGTAGCTTTGGGAGACCCCCAGCCAGGCTCAAGAGGGTGCTGACAGTGACCTTCTTATTATCTCTTTTCAGAGATTTAACTGGCCAGAACTTGAGCATCCTCTTCTATTTAAAACTTGGTAGTCCTTTGGCATGAGAAAATGAAATTTGTTCCTAATTCCAACAACTGTGACCTGACGTAAAAATAGTAATTTCTCTGGATCAGTTAATCTGCTCTTAACAAGACAAAATATTATCCTTTCCATCTGAAATAATCTGTTGTGAGGAAGAATAATTTATTGTGCTCTGACATCCTAACTCATTAAATGGGAGGATCTGACAGGCCTGCTTCATATACTCGTGCACTTATTTTCAAAATTGGTAAGCACGGGAGCTTTTGGTGTTAATTCTTTTTTTTTTTTTTTTGAGACAGAGTCTTGCTTCGTCACTCCTGGCAGAGTGCAGTGGTATCATCATAGTTCACTACAACCTCAAATTTCTGGGCTCAACGGGATCCTCCTGCCTCAGCCTCCCGAGTAGCTGGGACTATAGGCGCGCACCACCACACCCGGCTAATATTTCTATTCTTTGTGGAGATGGGGTCTCACTCTTGCTCAGGCTGGCCTCCCACAATCCACCCACCTCAGCCTCTCAGAGTGCTAGGATTACAGGTGTTAGCCACCGTGCTTGGCTGGTGTTAATACTTTAGCAGAGAGGTAGGAGAGGTGGATTTCCAGGTCCAAGGAACGGAGACGAGGAAAATGATCCCTGGCTGGTGTCTGCTCCCTTCGGGGAGGCCATATAGGAAGAAGAGGAAAAAGTGTGGAATCAGAGTATCTGGTTTTAGGTCCTCGGTCCCTACCTTACTAACTCTCACTTACCAACCTCAGGTGAGTTAATAACCCTCTCTGTGCTGTAGGTTCATTCTCTATAAAACCATAGCATAATACTAATATCTATCTAATAAACTTGCTATGAAGATTAAATGAGTTAACACATACAATGCTGAAGGAAATCAGAATATTTTGAGATGGCTGCCACAGGTCAAGCTGACACAAGTTAATGCTGCAAAGCTGTCTTTTGTGGGGAGGAATTTGCATCTGTAGAGAATGTCCATTACTGCAGCCAGGTCTTTCCATATGTGAGCTAGGAAAGATTAACTGAGAGTCTGATACCTTTAAAGGTCTGAAAAGAAACATTGACCATCCATTCTCTCTGAGGGCTGCTCCCTGTAAGGTTTCATTTACATAACAAGACCACCTTTGCTAGCTATCCAAGCCTCTTCCTTTCTCCCTCCCATAACCTGTCTTGCCGCTAAAACCTGTTTTGCCACTATCCAAGCCCCCATTCTTTATAAACTTCTGTACTTCTGAATGGAGGTCCAACCTTCATTCTGAAGGCTCCTTTGTATACACATTTAAAAAATGTGTGTGCCTTTTCTCCTATCAATCAATCTGCCTCATGTCAGTGACTTTTCAGTGAACTTTTAGGGGGCCAAAAGCCTTGGTTCCTATTGATAAGGAAAACCCCCATCTATTACTTGGCGCATCAGCCACCTGAGACCCCCACCCCTCACGGAAGACCCGCATCAGCATAATACTAACCTAACACCTGGCCCATCAACTAATCTATTACCTGGCGCATCAGCATAACACTAATCTATTACCTGACACATCAACTAACCTATTACCTGTGCCACCTGAGACTCCATCCCTTGGACCACCCCAACTTAATAAAAGTGGGAAAAATTGGGTAGACGGGGCTCAGAATTTGGTGGCGAGACCCCTCTGAGCCCTCAAGTGAATAAACCTTTATTCTCCGACTCTGCGTGTGCCACTTGGTTTGTCCTCGGGACCACCCACTGTAACACTTTCTGTAACACTATAATACACTTAGGAAAGTTGCTTGGACCTATCATACACCTAAAAAAATGTTAGATGTGTGTCACGGTCTGAATGTTAGTGTTCCCCTCAAATTCTTATGTTGGAACCTAGTACCCAGTGGGACAGTATCACATACTTTGGGGTCCAATATGGCAGTGCCCAGGCTGTGTGAGCTCTAAGGAGTTTGCTGAGTTCCAGTTGAAATCGATGCAGTCAGAACTGAATGTGGAAGAAGTGGTAAATGACAGGAGCTGGAAGATGTTTAATGAATGCTGCTGAATTAACTTCAAACCTCCAACGAATAAATACAGAGAGAAACTTTTTGTAAAAAGTAACAGATCATCTCATAAAAGCTAAGTATGACAAATAGCAACAGGGCGGGCTTCCTAGGATGATTTCTGAGCCAACAGTCTAAGACATGTTGTTGATTTCAGCCCCACTTAGCTAAGACCTCAAATATAAATAATTCTGGTAATTATGAACAAATCAACTGCTATTTCATACTGACTCATTTCTTTTTAAAGACAGGGTCTTGCTCTGTCACCCAGGCTGGAGTGCAGTGGTGCAATCACACCTCACTGCAGCCTTGAACTTCTGGGCTCAAGTGACCATACTGCCTCAGCCTCCCAAGTAGCTGGGACAATAGGCATGTGTCACTGCACCCAGCTAATTTTTTAAAATTTTTTGTAGAGATAGGGTCTTGCTATGTTTCCCAGGATGATCTTGAACTCCTGGCCTCAAGTAATCCTCCTGCCTTGGCCTCCCAAAGTGCTGGGATTACAGGCATGAGCCATTGCACCCAGCCTATTCTATACTGATTATGTAAAAAACAAATGAACCAAGAAAAATAGTTTTGTAACTATTAAAATAATTTTCTGACTCAGTGAATAAGAAATAAAGTGGTAGGTAGGGCCTTTTGGGAAGTAATTGAGTCATGAGGGCTCCACTGTCATGAATGGAATTAGTGACCTTACAAAAGAGGCTGAAGGGGTCTGCCTTGCCCCTTCCACCATATAAGGATGCAGCAAGAAAGCACCACCTTTGAAACACAGAGCAAGCCCTTACCAGACACCACCTTGATCTTAGACTTCCCAGTCTCCAGAACTGTAATAAATTTTTGTTGTTTATAAATGACCCAGTCCGTGGTATTTTGTTATAGCAGCTCTAACAGACTAAGACAGCATTGTTGATGTGATCACTATCATTATCATCATTAGTATATAGCTCAAGAGATATTTTTTGTGGATAAACAGCAAATCTTAGAGTACTATTGAGTTCTTAATAGCTGAAGTTTTCAAATTCTATAAGGAATTTCACAATAAGAATGTTTTCCATTCTTTCAAGTATCAATTTTCTTCCAGCCATGTCCAAGGAAAATGTAACATGCATTCATTCAATATTGACTGAATGCCCACCATGTGACAAACACTTTTCTGGGCATTGGGAATATAGTAGTGGACAATACAAAGTACTGTCCTTCATGGATCTTACTTTTTAATGAAAGAGACTAACAAAGAGAAAACTAAAATATAAATACTATCAGCTAGTGAAACATGCTTTGTATAGTATTACAGATGGAAGATATTTAGATATAGTAGTCAAAGAAAACTTCTCTGAAGAAATGTCTGCATTTGAATGAAACAGATTGGGGAAGGATCTATGCCATGTAAATATTTGAGAGAACAATCAACTCAGAGCAAGTGCAAAGACCCTTGGGCAGGAATAAGCTTAACCTATTTGAGGAATAGCAAGAAGGCCAGATTGTCTATACTAGAAGGAACAATAGGCAGAATTTTTAACAGATATGGTTAGAAACTAATCAGGGACAAGATCATGTAAGTCAGGGCTTTTAGGACTTACGGAGTTTAGATTTTATTCTAACAGTGATCACAAATCACGGTAGGTTTTGAGGAGGTGAATGAGAAGTTTTCATTTACATTTTAGAAAGGTCATTCAGACTACTGTGTAAAAAATAAATCATGGTGGGCCAAGTACAGAAGCAAGGAGATCCATTGTGAGGCTATTATGTAGTCCAAAGGAGACAGAAAGTCACTTGGCTGAGGGTGGAGATGAAAATGATTGAAAGTGTCAGATTCTGGATCTATTTTGAAGTTAGAGATGATCAAAAGTATTGAAGGACTAGATGTGATTGAGGAATCAAGGATGAAACTTGAGTATTTGGTCCAATTAATTGGGTAAGTGGAATGGTGGTGCCATTTACTGAGATGGGGAAGCTGAGAGAAGGGTCTAGTTTGATGGGGCATGCACTATATTTGGACTTGTCCAATTTAAATGCACAGTAATTCAAGCAATGATGTGAGGTTGATCAGCAGAAATTTTAGGGAGGGAGATTTATGTTTGGGTCTCAACAGGCTCTAGATGATGTTAAACAATGGAACTAGATAAGATCAACTAGGGAATGAGCATAGTGAGACTAGAGAGGTTCAAAGGCTGAGGTCAAGAATACTCCAACATTTATAGTTTTGTAGGAGGAGCAATAGCCAGCAAGGAATGCTGAGAAGTGACCAGTGAGGTGTGAAAAATACCAGGAAAGGATGGTATCCTGAAAGGCAAATAAAGGAAATGTATCCAAGAGGAGGTCATGGTCAAATACGTCAAGTGATCTGAGTTTTCTATAATCTTTAGAGATCATGGAATACATTTAATAGCTGGTATCTGATTATATTTGTATAGTAGTTTATAGCAGCATTTCTCAAAATGTGTTTGTTGGTACAATATTTATATAGGATTTCCTGTGGAAAAAAAGAGTGTGATGATTAATTATGGGCCATGCTGTATGTTAATGTTTCACTCAGAAACTCATGAGATTCACATTAGTATACTTAAGGCTCTGAAAAGAAAGCTGCTACCTTTTTAAAACCAGAAATTCCCCAAATTATTATTTTTTAAAAATCAGGTTTATTGAGGATAATTTACAAGCAGGAAAATCCAACCATTTTAGGTGTACAATCCTATGAGGTTTTATGCTATCACATCACTACTACCACAATCCCAATTGTTTTTAAATCACACCTCATGCCATTTATGAATGTCTCTAGTTCCACTCTGGGAAATGGCTGTTGAGGGTTTATGGAACACTTCCACATATATTTTGCCATTTAACGCAGATGTCAACTCTCTGAGTTTGGAACCATTATTTCCAATAAGATAAATAAACAAAGAGGCATAGAGAGGTAAAGAATCATGTCCACGATCACACAAAACTACTCAGCGAAAGAGGTAGATTGGATGTGAACATTCAGATGAGTCCTCTTCACTTGGCATTGTGGAAAGGTAACACTGGGATAGGATTACAGACAACTACAACTATTTGTTGAGTCCTTAATCCATCACACAATTCTTTGAAGTAGGTGTTAATATTCTTACCTTACAAACGAGAACATAGGAATCAAGTGTCTTTAATCAATTTGCTCAAGGGTGAAGAGTTAGAAATTAGTGGAGAAAGAATTCAGATCTAGGTCTCTCTTGACTCCAGAGCAGGAAATCCTAACTGCATGGTACTGGGTGGTCCAGTACAGCAGCCACCAGCCCTATTTGGCTATTTGTGCACTTGAAATGTGGCTACTCCAAATCGAGATGCATGTAAGTGTAAAATATACACGGGATTTCGAAGACATTTTTTAAAATGTAAAATTTCTCTGTAACTTTTATAACTGATTACACATTGAAATAATATTTGGATATATTGGGTTAAATAAACTGTATATTAAAATTAATTTTACCTTTTTCCATATTTATTTATTTTGAGACAGAGTCTCTCTCTGTCGCCTAGGTTAGAGTACAGTGGCATCCTCATAGCTCACTGTAACCTCACACTACTGGGCTCAAGCAATTCTCCTGCCTCAGCCTCCTGAGTAGCTGGGACTACAGGCATGCGCCAAGACGCCAGGCTAATTTTTCTATTTTTAGTAGAGACGGGGTCTTGCTCTTGCTCAGGCTGCCCCTGAGCACAAGGGATCCTCCTGCTTTGGCTTCCCACAGTGCCAGGATTACAGGCATGAGCCACCCTGCCTGGCCTCTTTTTACATTTTTTTAACATGGCTCCTAGAAAATTAAAAATTAAATATATGGCTCGTGTGCTGCAGTCAAGACAGTTCCTGTTATATTTCTATTCAAGAGTAGAAAACATCATCAGGATGCATTGTTTAATCCAGCATTGGTTTATTTCTTGGGAGAAAAGGGTAGAAACAAGATTCTTCTCCTAAGTCCCCAGCTGTTTGCAGTCATATTCTTTTACTCCCACACATATTATTTCATTC
The DNA here is from genome assembly GCF_020740605.2 of Lemur catta. Classification (NCBI taxonomy): domain Eukaryota; kingdom Metazoa; phylum Chordata; class Mammalia; order Primates; family Lemuridae; genus Lemur; species Lemur catta. Next base: position 80,100,948 of record NC_059136.1, on the reverse strand, counting down.
ACTTTTGGCAGATGTATTTTATTAAAAATATTGGCTAATCAGGGACTTGGTGAAAGCATACACCAGAAGGTAATTTTTTAAAAATAAAGCAATCAAGGCCTTGGCAGGGAAGATACCATGATCACAGAATCATCAATAATTCCAGTGGTAAGAAATTATTACCTGGCAGGAGTATGAATACTTCATTATGTAAAAGCCCCAATTGTTTGAAAGCATGTGGGGTATGTCAAATATACCTCCTCAAACCTTCAGTCTTTGGTTTCAGGTTATACTTCTTAGGATCATCACAAAACAAACTGAAATCTCTCCCCTTATAACAGTTCTGCTAAAGAACTGTAAAGCCAACTATAGTAATGGTGGATCTTAGTAAACTCAAGTTTGCAAGAAATATAATTTCCTAATTTTATGTAAGCGATGACTTTAAAGTCATCAAACACAAGGTTCTCTCTCCCTACCCACACCTTCCCCCATGCTGAACTACTAGGACCTACCTCCTTTAAAGCAGTCATGAAGGAAAGATACTATTCTAGTCTACTATGGGCTACTATAATAGAATACCACATATTGGATGGCTTATAAACAATAGAAATTTATTTCTCACAGATCAGGAGGCTTGAAAGCCCAAGATCAAGGTGCTGGCATATTTGATGTCTGGTGAGGGTTTCAACACATGAATTCTGGGGAGATATAAATATTCAGTCTATAGCAGATATTAATACATTATAAACTTTTCTGCCAAAAAAATTTCCCCATGTTTACTAATTGTTTATAAGTTTTATTAAAATGTTATGTGTTTGATTAATCTAGCATATCTTTAAATTAAAATATATATGGCTACAGTAATATTGGAACTTCAGGTACTTTAAGTTTTATTGTAGCTGTTTTACACTTATTACAGTTGAAATTTTTTTCTTTCTTTCTTTCTTATCTTTCTTTTTTTTTTTTTTTTTTTGAGACAGAGTCTTGCTCTATCACCCAGGCTAGAGTGCCATGGTGTCAGCCTAGCTCACAGCAACCTCAAACTCCTGGGCTCAAGCGATCCTACTGCCTCAGCCTCCAGAGTAGCTGGGACTACAGCCACGTGCAACCACACCTGACTAATTCTTTCTATTTTTAGTAGAGAGGAAGGCACACTCTTCCTCAGGCTGGTTTCGAACTACTGAACTCAAGCTATCCTTCCACAGTGCTACAGTGCTAGGATTACAGGTGTGAGGCACCGCACTCAGCCTCACAGTTGAAATTTCTAATCATAGCTATGTTGAAGTATTATTTCAGAAAAATGAATCCACCATCTATCCTGGCTGGCATGTTTTTAAGAATTCTTTTTTTTAATTTCATTTTTTATTTTATGAGAGTCCGCCTCTTCCAGGACTGTTTTCTGGCTCGCAGTCAAGATTCTGTGTTATGACTCCTCTGCTGGGATTGAATTTTTAAATAATTTTACTCCCAGCTGACCCATGCTTCTAAACAAGTACTTCTTAATTTTTAATTTTTTAATTTTCTTTACTTTTCAGTAAGGGGAAGGGACAGAGAATGCAGTAGGTAGCTGGAAACAGTCCCCAAACAGAGATTTTGTTGGAGATTATAATTTAATCCTAATAAAAATATACATTTTTCACTCTACTTCATTATACACCATTATTTTAAATATATAGTATAAAAAGGTTTACTTCCACCAAAACACAAAATTATAACCAATTTTGTTTAAAGATCTTAATTGGCTTTTATTTGTGATTTTAGCATCAGGCAACAACTCATTCTATAAAACAGAATGAGTGTTCTGATCAACTGAGCAGAGGAGGTTGGCTTTATAGGTAGAAAAGGGTTGAAAAAAGCAGAAAAAAAAGCAGATTGGTCATTTCAAAGTTACTTTGCTTGTAAAGGTTAAAGTAGAGGGGACTTCTTTATAATTCAGGCTAAAACTGGCCTGTTTAGGGATTTGGCTATTGTCTCTCTCTCTCCTGATTTCTTGGAAGGTCAGATAAACAGCTCAGTTTCAGCTTGGTGACGTGAAACTTCAACATGAGTAACTCCATTTTGGTTTGGTCTGTTGGGCCCAGTGCAGGAACTCAGACCAAACCAATGGCCTCCTGTAAATTTTATTTAACACTTCCCTAAATCTTTTAGTAAATTGTTACCACAGGAAAATGTGCAGTGTTTAATTTGTGACTATGTTTATTTACTTTGAATAAATTTGTTGATATACCTAAGAATAATCCCTGAATCTCTGCTGGGAAGAAGAGAAGGGAACTGGAAGAAAAGGAAGAAGAAGGCCCCATGTGAAAGCCCTGTAATAACACAGAAACGTTTTGGCTTGGAAACTTGGGGTTTGCTAGGTGTCTTAGTCATTTCAGTTGTATAACAAACATGCCATAGACTGGGTAACTTAAACAACAGAAATTTATTCCTCACAGTTCTTGAGGCTGGGAAGTCCAAGACCAAGGTGTTTGCAGGTCCAGTGTCTGATAAAAGCCCATTTCTGGGTTTGCAGATGGCCATGTTTTCATTGTATCCTAACAGGACAGAGAGAGGAGAGAGAGGAGGTAGTGGGGAGAAAGTGTGAGTGCCAGTGTTCTTCCTCTTCATGTAAGAACATCAATTCTATAATGTAGGCCCCATTATAATTACCTCCCAAAGGTCTTACCTCCTAATATCATCCCACTGGAAGGGGGTTAGGGTTTCAGCATATGAATTTGAGAGGAACACAAACACGCAGTCCATAACACTAGGCTCATAATGTGCCTTAGCCCTTATTCCCTCAGCCTCTATTCCCATTCCTCTGTATTATTTGCAAAACAGAACTTAATTCCCATGTGAAGATGAGAGCCTGAAGAAGAGATACTTACTGATACATCATCCTCTTTCCTGGCAGCACAAATATCCTGTTCTTCCTGCTAATACTAATTGAGCACTTACTATGTACCTGGCTTTGTTTTAAATTTTTTACATTTACCAAGCCCTTTAATCTTCCCAACAAACTTATAATGCGGGTGTTGTTATTATATTATCCCCAATATACAGAAAACTGAGAGATAATTTACCCAAGGTTGCACAGCTAATGGGTAACTGGTAGGGGACATTCCAGCCTAGGCATTCTTAACGCTGTAATATAATGCCTTAATGACTCAATATTTAAATTGTACTCTTAAAGACAATAATAAGAAATGTATAAAATTAAAATACATGAAGGCTTTGGTAATGGATGCATAATCAAAAAGGTTTTTAAATTTTTTATTCAATTATGACATAATACTTAAAAGTGCATAAATTGGCCAGGCACGGTGGGTGGCTCACGCCTGTAATCGTAACACTCTGGGAGGCCAAGGTGGATCACTTGAAGTCAGGAGTTGGAGACCAACCTGAGCAAGAGCGAGAACCATCTCTACTAAAAATAGAAAATTAGCTGGCGTCGTGGTGTGTGCCTGTAGTCCCAGCTATTCCGGAGGCTGAGGCAGGAGGATCGCTTGAGCCCAGGAGTTTGAGGTTGCTGTCAGCTAGGGTGACGCCAGGTCATTCTACTCAGGGCAACGAGAGTGAGACTGTCTCAAAAATAAATAAATAAATAAATAATAAAAAATAAAATGAAAAGTGCATAAATGATGTTCGATGAATTTTCATAAAGTGAACACACTGATGTAGCCATTACCCACATGGAGAAGCAGAAAATAACCAGACCACTCTTCCCCATCCAGAATCTCCTCTTTCGCTGTTAGTTTCAGAATTCAAAATAAGCATTTACTTATTCCTGTTGTATAAACTGCATTGCGTAGTCTATCTCAAACTCCGAGTGAAATGCATTTCCATAGTTACATACTCTTTCTAGAACAGTGATTCTTTAAATACGGTGCCCAGGCAAGCAGCCTGGCATCACCTGGGAACTTGTTAGACTTGCAAATTCAAGGACCCCAAGCCACATCTACAGAACGGAAGCTCTGTGGGTAGAGCCCACCAATTTGTGTTTTAACAAGCCCTCTGGCTGTTTCTGATGCATCTTAAGGTTGGAGAAGTAGCGAGGTCAGTGAGTTGAACAGTTTTGGTTCTTGACCAAGTAGGAACTGTGTTAGATGAATACTACGGTTTAAAAGTGTTAACCTGACTGACAGTGACAAGTTCTAATTACCTCTTTTTGAAGCATGCTACAGGAAAAATTCGTTCCCATGTTAACTAACCATGTTGTTGTTCCAGTCAAGGTTGCATTTTAAAGAAGGATAAAGCAGCCCCGTCCTGCCCTGACTTCTCTTCTTGCGCAGTATGGAAACTCCCAGTTTACAAACACATCCGTGGCTATAGACTGGCGGACAATTCTAAGTCCAAGAGCTTTGGGCCAATCAGAGGCCAGGCTCGAGGCGCTCGCCTATCCTGGCAGTGTGATTGGTTATTTCCCGCCAGCGGAAGAGACTCTTCGCAGCCGCGCTCCGCGCCCTCCAGTGCAGGCCAATCGTTGCGCGGCGCCTGAAGGGGCGCAACCCGCGCGAGCGATTGAACATGGCGGAGGACGCTGCCTCACGGGGCCTGAGTCCGCGGGGGTGTGCAGACGGGAAGGATGCTGACCCCCTGGAGGAGCAGATGGCGGAAACGGAGGGAGACGACCTGGAGAAGTTTGAGGGCCAGGAACCGATCGAGCCCCAGGTGCAGCCGGGGGCCCCCGAGGAGGGGGAGGAAGCGGGCCTGGTGGCCGAGGCCGAGGCCGTGGCCGCCGGCTGGATGCTCGATTTCCTCTGCCTCTGTCTTTGCCGAGCCTTCCGTGACGGCCGCTCGGAGGACTTCAGCCGGACCCGCGACAGCGCCGAGGGTGAGGGCGGGCTGCGCGCGGGCTGGGGGCGGAGGTGGGCACCGCGGCGGGCGGCCGAGGCCTGCTTTCCCGCGCTGAACCCCACCGGGGTGGGGGATCGGGGGCGAGTTAGCCGGGGGACCGAGGCCCTGGCAGAAATTTGTTCGAATCCGGGTTCTGCCTACTAGCGCCTCAGTTTTCCTCACATTCTGTTTTTCTCTTTGGTAAAGTCAAAATAAGATCCCCGTTTAGGGTTATAAAAGTAGTAAATGAGTTAAAACGTATAAAATTGCACCCAACCCAATACCCAATTCGTTCTGTCTCCTTTGGTGTTTATGTTTGGTTCTTTCTGCTCAGGTATTCCGTCACTGTAGCCTCTGTTGACCTTCGGGCATCAGTGTTTTATGTTAATTTGGGAACTGTTTAAACCGCCTTTGGCCTACTTGCTCAGCATAGCCTTCAGGATAAACGTAACTCCGTGAATCTGGCTGGACAGTCTGTAAGTGATGGACGAAGACATAGACCCATAGAAAAGACAAGTAAATATTATAGTATTATATTACCTAATAGAAAGTTCCCAGCCATATTGACACATTTCATCTTCATTATAATTCTGTGAATTAAGCAAATAATCTTCTTAGTTTATAGAAGAGTGAACTGGTTAATCCAAGGTACTGATAGATTAAAAGGGGTATTCCAGACATGCTTTATCTTCCAATTCAGGGACCTTTCCTTTGTATCACAGATTGCACTGGATCTTATCCTGGAATGAAGCCAGTTCACCATAATTAGAATTATTAAAAAGTCTTCTTTTGAGAGGAAGCTAGAATTATCTTTGTGGTAATGAATTAGAGTTGGAGACATCAGTATGAACACGTTTTTAGTTAATGTAGGAAGAGATAGGTATTTATTTATATGTTTGGACATGGATTAGTATACACAATTTCCTTGCTCTATCACATAAAAGGGCACAGAAGCAACCTAACTCTAGTGGCAACCAGTACACCTAGGTTTCCAATGCCATTCTCCAGCAGGGCTCTTTGGAGAAATCACTGATTTTGGGACTGGGACTGGAAATATACAAGATAAACCTGGAGCATCCTGTAGTGCCAGAAAGTAAGAAAGTGCATCAATGGGAGACGAGGCAACTCTCACATGCAGTTAATGCCAAGTAATTTAATGTAGCTACTCTGTCCTTGAGGAAGTGGAGCATAACTCCCCACTCCTTGAGTGTGGGATACACATAGTGACTTTCTTCCAAAGAATATAGTATAGAAAGGGAAAAAGAGTAACTCTACAGTGGAGAAAGCTGACAAACACACACTGCCTCACCTAGGTGATCAAGGTCAACATCAACAATTATAGTTGGTAATATGTACACTTGATAATAATGTAATGAAAGTGAAACTTTACTGCTATAGTCTTCTTCCCCAGAACGTGTAGTTCCAGTCTGATCATGAGGAAAACATCAGACAAATCCCAGTAGAGGGACAGCCTAGGAAATACCTGACCTCAAAATGTTAAGGTCATCAAAACAGGAAAGTCTGAGAAACTGTCATAGCCAACAGGTGCCTAAAGAGACAGGATGACTAAATGTCATGTGGAGTCCTGGGTGGGATCCTGCCACAGAAAAAGGACATTACGAGAAAACTAAGGAAATCTGAATAAACATGGACTTTAGTTAAAAAGATACCAATGTTGGTACATAAATGTGACATGAACCATACTAATCTAAAATGTTAATAGGAGAAACTATTGCAGGGTATTTAGGACCTCTTTTCACAATAATTTTCACAATAATTCCATCAATTGAAAACTGTTCTAGAAAATAGTTTATTTAAAAACCCCTTTTGATGTTCTAGCTGAGGACCTGAGGAATAATCTAGGTCACCCCCATTATTTTAAGGTTAAGGGCACAGAAACCCAGAGAGAATAAACTATATTTCAAGTTGTACTGCTAATCAGTGGCTAATATGCCAATTGTAAATACAGTGTTGTCTTCCTGTTCCTATTTTTAACTGAAAAGACTCTTTTTAATTTTATTGAATGTTATATACTACACTTTTCAAAATTGTAATGATATACAACTCTCAATGCTTTCTAGAAAATTCTTAGCTTTTTATTCAGACTCAAAATTGTTCTCACACCTCATGGATCTCAGATAATGCCTTTTCCAGACTATTATTCCTAACATCCCTGCCACGGGAAGCAATGTAGGATAATGATTAAGAACATGGGCTCTGGAGTAACTTGTCGAAGTTTGATTTTTGGCTCTATTACTTTATACCTATAAAACCTATCAGAAGACAAAATTACAACAAGTATAGTTTAAAGATCTTACTTGGCTTTATTTTGCTTCTAGAATCTGGCAAAACTATCCCATAAAATAGAATTAAGTGTTGAAATGATTTGAGCAGAGGAGGTTGGTTTTATAGACAGAGCTGAGGAAAGCAGAAGCAAAGAACAAAAAGCAGATTGATCATTTCAAAGTTACTTTCCTTGTAAGAGAGTTGATGGGGGGACAGGGAGACAGAACGATAGAAAGAACTGATTGGTTAATACCAGATTGCTTCGGTTCACTTTGGCCTAAGGATTCAAACAGGGAGTTTCATTAAATTGAAGATTGAAACTGGCCTGTTTGGGAAATTGGCTGTTATTTCTCTCTACTGATTTCTTGAGAGGTCAGATAACAACTTAGTTTCAGTTAAGTGATATGGAACTTTAGCATAGGTAACTCCATTTTCAATTTTTAGTCTGATCTCTTGAGGTCTAATGTGGAAACTTAGTCTAAAGCAATAGCCTCTTACAATTTTTGTTTAATGGTTCTGAAGCAATACTTACTTGCTTGGTGCCTCAATTTTCTCATTTGTAAAATGGTGATGGTTATAGTATCTAGGGCTATTGGAAGAAGCTAATGAATTGATAGGTAAATCAAGGTTTTTCAATCATAATACTTGACATTTTGGACATGTAATTCTTTGTTGTAGGGCCAGGGGTCTCTCTTGTGCATCATAGGATATTTAGCAGCATTCCTGGCCTTGACCCACTAGATGCCAGTAATATTCAGCTTCTCAGTTGTGACAATCAAAAATGTCTCCAGTCATTGCCAAATATGCCTTAGGGAACAAAATCACCCCTAGTTGAAAACTAGTGATATAAGGTCCTTAGAGTAGTGCCTGGCCTATAATAAGCATTCAAATATAATTGCTATTATTTCTAGCCGTTAGATCCTCTCATGTGTGGAAGAGTCTTTTGGTCAGCAGTATGGGAAAAAGCAGATAGTGAGATCAACCAGGGTAGGGTTTTTTGTTTTTGTTTTGTAAATAACCTTAGCAGGTACAGTTAACTTGAAAGTACATACCATGACTGTGATATCTAAGGAATCTGTAATTTCTGCATAGTAGACTAAATTAAATATGAAGGGAAGTGAAAATAGAAAAGGTTTGAGTTTCTTCCATAGAATAGGTCTGTCTTTTGCTCCTATGCTATATAGGCATACCTCTGAGATATTCCTGATTCTGTTCCAGGTTCCAGACCACTGCAATAAAGCAAATACCAAAATAAAGGGAGTCACACAATTTCTTTGGTTTTTCCAGTGCATATAAAAGTTGTTTACACTATACTGTAGTCTATTAAGTGTGCAATAGCATTATGTCTAAAAAATGTACATACCTTAGAGAGTTGGAACCAACTTCTTCCAAACTCCTGTTAATGTTGATATTTTGACCTCCTCCCATGAGTCGTGAAATGTTCTTAGTGGCATCTAGAATGATGAATCCTTTCCAGAAGGTTTTCAATTTACTTTGCCCAGATCCATCAGGGGGATCCCTGTCTATGGCAGCTATAGCCTTATGACATGTATTTCTTAAGAAGATTTGAAAGTCAAAATTACTCGTCAATCCATGGGCTGCAGAATGGATATCGTGTTAGCAGGCATGAAAACATTCATTTCCTTGTACATCTTCACCAGAGCTGTTGGGTGACTAGGTGCATTGTCAGTGAGCTATAATATTTTGAAAGGAATCCTTTTTTCTGAGCAGTAAGTCTCAACAAAGAGCTTAAAATATATAGTGAACTATGCTGTAAATTGATGCTCTATCATCCAGGCTTTGATGTTCCATTTCTAGAGCACAGACAGATTAGATTTAGCATCATTCTTAAGGGCTCTAGGATTTTCTGAATGTTAAATGCGTATTAGCTTCTACTTAAAGTCACCAGCTGCATTAGCCCCTAATAAGGAAATCAGCTTGTCCTTTGAAACTTTGAAGCCAGGCATTGACTTCTATCTATGTATTAAAAGTCCAAGATGTCATCTTCTTCCAACAGAAACCTGTTTCATCGACATTGAAACTGTTGTTTAATGTAGCTACCTTCATCAATGATCTTAGCTAGATCTTCTAGATAACTTGCTGCAGCTTCTACATTAGCATTTGCTGCTTCACTTTGCACTTTTGTGTTATGGAAACAGCTTCTTTCTTTAAACCTCATGAACCAGTCTCTGCTAGCTTGCAGTTTTTGCTCAGCTTCCTTACCTCTTTCAGCCTTCGTATATTGAAGAGAGTTAGGGCCTTGCTTTGGATTAGGTTTTGGCTTAAGGGAATGTTGTAGCTGATTTGATCTTCTATCTAGACCCCTCAAACTTTCTTCATATCAGCAATAAGGCTGTTTTATTTTCTTATTATTTGCCTGTTCATTGGAGTAGCATTTTTAATTTCCTTCAAGAACATTTACTTTGCATTCCCAACTTGGCAAGAGGCCTAGCTTTCTGTCTGTCTCACTGTCTCAGCTTTCAACATGTCTTCCTCACTAAGTTTAATTATTTCTAACTTTTATTGTTTTTGTGGGAACTTTTTTTTTTCTTTTCTTTTTTCTTTCCTTTTTTTTTTTTGGAGATGGGGTCTTGCTATGTTGCCCAGGCTGGTCTCGAACTTCTGGGCTCAAGTGATCCTCCTGCCTCAGCCTCCTGAATAGCTGGGATTACAGGCACGTGCCACCTTGCCCACCTTATTTCTAACTTTTGATTTAAAGTTGGAGATGTGTGACTCTTTTTTTCACTTGAATACTTAGAGGCCATCGTAGGGTTATTAATTAGCCTAAGTTCAATATTGTTGTGTCTCAGGGAATAGTGAAGCCCAAGGAGAGGAAGAAGGACGAGAGAATGGCCAGTCAGTGGAGCAATGAGAACATACAACATAAACTTTCTGTCTTAAGTAGGTGCAGTTCATGGCACCTCAAAACAATTACAGTAGTAGCATCAAAGATCATAGATCATCATAACGTACGTAATAGCAACAAAAAAGTTTGAAATAGAGAATTACCAGAATGTGACACAGAGAAATGGAGTAAGCATATGCTGTTGCAAAAATGGCACTAATAGACTTGCTTAATGCAGGGTTGCCAGAAACCTTCAATTTGTTAAAAAATGCAGTATCTGTGAAGTGCAATAAAGCAAGGTATGCCTGTATTTATCCTTCGTTGCGCTCATTACAGCTAGTTATATAACTTTTTGTTTAATTTGTGCCTTCTCAGCATAAAACCTTTTTGAGAGGCAGGGACTGGTATCTTATTTCTTAATTCATCAGCTTCTAAGACAGCTTAGCAGTAGATGTTTCAATGAATATTGAATGACTTGTGTTTAAATTTTATGTAAATTTTGTACTTTCTTTAAATCCTATTATGGCTGTATTTAGTCCAGATAATCTCTGGTATAGCATAAGATTATGGCATTTTAGAATTGAAGAAATGGGGAAAATGTGTTTATCTTATCTGCTTAGTGGCTGTAGGATTGCTCTTTGGTCTGCTAGTTATTTAAGCTTTTTATATATACAAATCAAGCCCTGGATGAAGTATAATGCTAACAGTGGTGGCTTAGATTAGTATTTCCTTGGAGAAGCCTTCCCTGACGTCCCCTCCTCACAAAAGATAAACACACTCTAAGATTTCTGTGTCATATGTTTCCGTAGCATTAGCATAGCCTTCTGTACTTGTCTTTTGCCGTTTTTCATATTTTTACTTTAGTAGTTCAATCATTTGTCTCTCATTGCTACATGGTAATAAATTCACTAAGGCCCAGGAACATGGTTTACTAACCATTATATGTGGTCACTATCTGATACATCTGGGTGGTTGTTCAAATATTTATAAGTGTTTTAAAAATATAGCCTTGGCTGGGCACAGTGGTTCATACCTATAATCCCAGCACTCTGGGAGGCTGAGGTGAGAGGATCACTTGAGGCCAGGAGTTTGTGAGTGGCCTGGCCAACATAGTGAGACCCCTTCTCTACAAAAAATAAAGAAATTATTCGGGCATAACCCTAACCCTATAGGTGGTACTTATAGTTCCAACTACTTGGGAGGCTGAGGCAGAAGGATTGCTTGAGACCAGGAGTTGGAGGCTACAGTGAGCTATGACAGTGCCACTTGTACTCCAGCCTAGGTGACCTTGTCTCTAAAAAAAAATAAATATAAAATAAAAGTATAGCTTTGTAAACTGAACAGATTCTTACTTAACTAAAACCTTGACAGAAGTAATATAAAATACTCACTATAATTAAAGAATGTCAAGGTATAAATAAGTTTTCAACCAATAATTTGACACATTTTACCATTTGGATCTTAATCTCCTTTTTTGTTAATATAGAATGCTACCTGTGAAAGTAATTTTAAATATTATTTTGCATGTGAAACATTAGTTATATTTTGCAAGAAAAATGTTCTTTGCTATTTTTGTTCTGATTTTTAAAAAAATTGACTATAAATAAGACATGTAGATCTAAATTTATGATAATTTTTGTGAGACGTTTGTAACCTGTTAGTTAACAAACCATACAGTGGCACTATTGCATTAAATTTGATTTTATTTTAATAAAATTCACTTTTTTATTTTTCAGCTATTATTCATGGACTATCCAGTCTAACAGCTTACCAGTTGAGAACTGTATACATATGTCAGTTTTTGACAAGAATTGCAGAAGGAAAAACCCTTGGTAAATACCTGTTTTTATCTTATATTGGCAATATTTCAATCTATGTCTAAATGTAAGAGAATAAGAAGAAACAGATGGGAACTTTTTTTTTATTTTTTTGAGAGTTTGTGCACATCTTTCTCAAACTTGATCCTGCTTAAACAGAGTGCTAAGTTCTTCTGTCCCCTATGAATTTCAGATACAGTAGAATGGGTGTGGGATCCCGAAATTTATATTTCTAAGTTCCTAGGTGATTCTGATGCTGCTGTTAGGGAACCACATTTTGTGAACTTTATCTTTAAATTTTATTCACTTTAAATTTTATTATATGGTAACTTTGTGGGGACTCCTATCATACTGTTTTTTACTGGCAACTATGATACTTGAAACTTTTTATTTGAACTTGATGTTAGGACTTATAATAAGTAAATATAATTTATAGCTATAATCTTTCTCCCTTGTCCCCATAGTTCGTTTTAGATTATAATGGGCAAGCCTGATTCAATTTATCAGTAATTTGGCTGATATTTACAACATGGTCATTTAAAGGGCTGTTTGATACAAATAATTACATAATTATATTGGTTTTTGTAATTTACAAAATGTTTTCCCAGCAATCCTGAGTGGTGGCAGTACTTAAATGAAACTGCTTACTTATAAACTTGTTGTATTACATAAAATCCCACTGTATTAGTACCACTGTCAAGGCCCTTACTAATCTAGCTCTGGCTCTTATATCCTGCTTTGTTTAGGAGGTGAGCTTAGGTCTGGAGTTGGTTCCAGGGCCATAAGTGGATAGACGTACAGGCAGAATGGATGTAGAGGAGACAGGACTATAGGTAGCTCTGGGCCTGTTGCTGAAGAAAACAGGCTGATGTGGACACCACTGGAAAATTCCAGGCCATGTGGACCATAAGATAACGTTGTTGTTAACAGGGTTGTTTTGTAAATTAAATGTGACAAAATACTTGAAAGTGCCCAGCAGTGCTTCACATATAGCAGTTGCTCAGTATGTCTTAGTTTCTTCTCTCCAGAAAAAGGCATTGGGGGCAGGGGGGATCCAGAATTTGTGTGTGACCCCATGGTTTCATCTTGAAATTCACTAGGATCCCCTTTTGGGCATATCCTAGATATGATAGCTAGGCCAGGGTTGACTATCAAGAATCAGTATATTTCATTATAATGGGTGCAATTTTAAAATTTCATTTTAATTTATGTATTGGATTTTCAGCTATACATAACCCTTCTGTATATTTTTAGTGGTTGCTCTATAGTCATACTGCTTAATAAAGATAGCCACTTGTGTAATTTAAAATTTTCTGATAGCTACATTAAGAAAAGTAAAGAAGTATGTAGAATTAATTTTAATAATATCTTATTTAACCCAGTACTTTAAAAATTTGTCAAGTAATCAGTATAAAAATGTTGATGAGATATTTTATCTTCTTTTGTAGTAAGTGTTTGAAATCTTACAGTGCATTTCAATTTGGACTAGCCACATTTTAGCTGCTCAATAATTATATATTGCTAGTGGCTACCATTTTGGCTTTAATCTCCTACCCCATATAGCTATATAGATTTCTTGAAGGGGAAGTGTTTGTTTATGGCAGGCTCTCTTCTCTCTTAGGACTTTCTCTGTTGAGATGTGTGAGACTCTGGGAGATTTCCCTGCCTGTCTCCCCCAGCCTACTGTATTGCCCTGGAACTCAACAGATGTCCTATGGAGAAAAATCAATTACGTGTTTGCAGTTCCCCTACTTTCCAATCCACCAGGTTAGCCCCGGAAACCACCAGAAGCTTTTCTTATTTCTCTTTCTCCTAGTAAGCTCTCCCTGCCTGTAGTATACTGGAAACTCAGCCTTATCCAAAATTAGCAAATAGGCCCAGGGAAGAAAACAACTGTAAATAATCAGTTCATCTCAGAAGGGATTCTTTTTCTCTCTGGAATTTTAGTTCATCTCAATCTCATTGCTTCTATAGATATCCCGTGTCTTTAGCAGCATGATTTTGCAGTTTATCCAACTTTTTTTCTAGTTGTAGTGGAGTGTTTGTCTGCTGCAGCATTCTGCATTCTATGCGGAAGTGAATGTCTAAACTGTAAATCTTTTGAAGCTAAGTTCTAACATACGTATTTTTCTATATCTCACATTTATAAGAAGGGAGACAGATTAGTGAGAAGGGTTAAGTAGTGGTTCTTTCAGTCAAGAAAGACTTCTTAGGAAAGATGAGTATCAAAATGAGTTTTTGAAAGAGAGAAGGCAGATGAAAAATGAGGAAGAAAGCTTAGGCAATATACCTTTGCGTTTTCATTCCACTACTTTATACCATGTATTCTACCCATAGCAGCCATATTGCTATTCCTGAAATACTTTTTTTTTGAGACACAGTAGTTTTTAGGGTCTTGGTGTCTGCTTCTACCACTTGCTAGCTGTGCGACTTCTCTAGGTCTCAGATCCTATTTTGTGAAACAAGATTAGCATAGTGCCTGACACTGGGTGTTAATTATTGGGGTGACTATCTTTTGTACACCTCTGCCTTATCTTCTGCTACTCCATCTTCCTGAAATGTTCTTCTCATCCTTGTCTTCTTCACTTGGTTATCTTTGTCCTTAATGCCCCAGTTCAGATGACTTCTCTGTCATAAAGGATTCTCTTCTGGTATCCTTATTTTGAGTTAGTAACCTGTTCCTCAAATACACTAGACTCTGCTAGAGAGTTTAATCAGTCTCTGGGGGTTGGGCACAGGCATCAGTATTTTTTAAAAGCACCTCAGATGTTTCTGAAGTATAGCAAGCATTGAGAACCACTGGCATAATACACAATTCTAGTAAAGTACCAGTTATATTGGTTTGTCTACATGTGTTCCTCCATAGCTAGCATGCGAGTTCCACAAAGTCAGGAACTGTTTCTTCTTTGTTTGTATCCCAAGTACCAGGCCCAGGGTCTGGAATATAAAGAGACTTAGTGTATGAATCAATATATATTTTTATATCTAAAATTGGAAAAACAATTAGGATTAGACAATAGAAAATAAAGTAAAAATATTTGAAACTGGTTATATTTAAACTTCCTGCCCACTTTAGTTTTTCATTTGTTTTTTTTTTTTTTTGAAACAAAGTCTCACTCTGTTGCCAAGGCTAGAGTGCCAAGGCGGTAGCCTACCTCACAGCAGCCTCAGACTCCTGGGCTCAAGTGATCCTCCTGCCTCAGCTTCCTAAGGAGTAGCTGGGACTACAGGCACACATCACCACGTCTGGCTAATTTTTTCTATTTTTTAGTAGCGACGGGGTCTCACTCTTGCTCAGGCTGGTCTTAAACTCCTGACCTCAAGTGATCCTCCCAACTTGGCCTCCCATGGTGCTGGGATTACAGGTGTGAGCCACTGTGCCTGGCTCACTTTAGTTTTTCAAGTAAATAAAAGGATATGCTATTTAAAATTCTTTTCAGTATACATATTTGTTGCATAGTTGCTGTGAAACTAAAACTGCTGGGAAATAGAGGGGTTTCAGGGAATATATTTAATACTAAGTGGCTACTGTCCCCCAAAATTTGAAAAATAATTATTACGCATCATAGAGTAAAAGAGTGGTTTTTTTTTTTTTTTGCCTTCAAAATGCTTAAAATGCTAATAAAATTGTTGAGGTAAGTATAAGTCTAAAATATTATAAAACATAAAAAATAGGAATAGAAATACAAGAGATTTAGGGAACAGTAATTTCCTAGTCACTTAGCTGGAGTAAGGAAGGCATTCAAGAAAGAGGTAGAATTTGCACTATGCCTGGAAGGATTGCTAGATTTTGTCAGAAAGAGAATATAAAAAAAGATATTCTGATAAAATATGAGCATTATTTTGAAAAATAAACTGTAGGTTACCTGAATAGCAGAACTCTTGATTTCCATGCTCAACTTCCTAAACTTGCTCCTCACCCAGGCTTCCCATGTTGGTAAGTGTCAGCACCATTTATTCAGTTAAAACCTGAGAGGCCTCCATTTTTCCTCACACTCTAAATGCAATCCATTAGCAAGTCCTGGTCTACATTCAAAATAAGTTTCGAATCAGACATCTACTTAACCTCTTCCATCTTTCAGATGGCATATATCTATCTTGCCCACTGTTCTAGCAAACTTGCCATCTTTCTGCCCTTTGAACACCAAACTCTCCTCCTCAGGACCTTAGTGCTTGCTGTTTCCTCTGGGATGTCTTTCTTCCAGACCTCTGTGTGATTGTTCTTCACATTATGCTGTTCTTAGCTCCACTGTCTACGTCCTGAAAGAGGCCTTTCCTTGCTATCGTATCTGAAACAGCTTTCCCTCTCTACCACCATTCGTGATCCCCAGTATACTTTCTCTTCTTTCTAGCCCTTGTTACTCTGAAATTGTATTATTTGCTGATTTATTACTTGGCTCTCCCATTAGCATGTAAGCATCATAAGAATGGGGACTTTGTCTCATCCACTGAGATACTCTCAGTTTTTAGGTGAGTGGCTATACACAGTGAGCGATCAATAAATGCTAAATGCTTATTGAATGAATTGTTGATTATAGGTGCAAGACATGTAAGACATACATAGTGAACATTCTTTTTGGGTTTTTTTTTGAGACAGAGTCTCACTCTGTTGCCCGGGCTAGAGTGCCATGGCGTCAGCCTAGTTCACAGCAACCTCAAACTCCTGGGCTTAAGCGATCCTTCTGCCTCAGCCTCCCAAGTAGCTGGGACTACAGGCATGCACCACCATGCCCGGATAATTTTTTTTTGTAGATATTTTTAGTTGTCCATCTAATTTCTTTCTGTTTTTAGTAGAGATGGGCTCTGGCTCTTGCTCAGGCTGGTCTCAAACTCCTGAGCTCAAATGATCCTCCCGCGTGTGAGCCACCATGCCCAGCCCATAGTGAACACTCTTGAGTGCCGGATTAAGTTGTTTGTAATTTGCTCATTAGTTATGAGCTGTTGTGAGTCTTTGTTCAGAATAGCTTCATCAAAATTGTTTTAGGAAAACTTAAAAGTGTCTCATTAAATATTATCTCATTAAATAGTCACATAAATCCTGTGGGATAATATTTATTGTCACCATTTTACGGGTGAGAAAACTGAGGTTCTATCTTGAAGATTGTCGTAGTGCAGTGAGACTTACAAACCATTTAAGAATTCTGTTATTGTGACACCTGATGTAAAATACAGTTTAATTTAGTCCTTAAAATCAATATTTTAGTAAAGAAAAGCTTCAAATGTTTTATAATCTTGTCAAGCTTGTTTCCAGTTGAAATTGATTAATGAGCAAATTAACTTAGAAAATCAAATCACTTCTCTAAACTGGTATATATGAGAACAGTGCTGGGCACATAGTTTATACTTAGTAAATATTTAAAGGAATGCATTTTTAAAAAACGACAAAGTAAGGTTCTATTTAGCTTTCTAAGTTACTTATTTTTGTTCCGTTTTAAAAGATGCACAGTTTGAAAGTGATGAACGAATTACACCCTTGGAATCAGCCCTGATGATTTGGGATTTAATTGAAAAGGAAGATGACAAACTTCATGAAGAAATACACAATTTAATTAAAGTTCAGGTATGGGTATTAATTTGTGCTTATAATTATTACTTTGCTAGACAATAAAACCATTTAACATCCAAAACAAATTAAGAGAAACCTAGTGGAAGTTGGACAGTAGTAAAATTCAGTATAATCTTTTTCTCTAGAAATTTGAGCTTTGGTTTATAGTCTTGACATGAGTGGGGCTGAAACTTAATGTTTCATACTTAGATGTATATTGCCCCCTTGATGCGAAAAATATACTGCATCTATTTAAAGATCAAGCAACCTTCAAAAACGCAGGATTTGTGCTCTCCCAATTTCTATTTAAAGATTATAAATATGAAAAAAAGATAATATTTGTAATCAGTAAGTTTTATAGTTTTATGATCAAGAATGTGTAAAATTTTAACCAGGTAAAGAGAATTTTAGTGGACTATTTAAGAGTGAGAAGCCGAAAACGTCACTCAAAGATATAATAGCAGGGAAAATGTTTTGCTGCTAGCAGTCAAAGCAAATATTAGTTTATGTAACTTTCTTAGTTAAATAAACTCATTTGTTTAGAATTTTAAAACACTTTTTATGGGTTGCATGGAAGAGAAAACCCAGGTGGTTCCTCATCTTCCCAAGAATTAATGTGACTTTCAAGTAGAATTAGGACCTGAAGAGAAGAGAATGAGCAGACAAATGACTACCTCTTTTAAGAATTCGACCCAGGGCAAAAAGATTTATCATGTTATCTTAATTTGGGGGGGCTCTAGAGGAAGCAGGCCATTGTTAATATGCTACTATAAGTTGAATGGATAAAAACAGTTTATAGCAAACATTTCATATATCACTTACTATTTGCCAGGCACTGTTATAAGCACTTTCACATATAACTCTTTAATCCTTATAACAATTCTATGAAATAGGTACTATTTTTACACCATTTTACATATAAGGAAACTGAGGCACCAAGTAGTTAAGTAGCTTGCCAAGTTTACATAGCTACCCAGATGGTAATCGTGGTCCCATATTGTGCCACATACAGTATCAGAAAGCCAGTGTGTAAAATCATTCAAAAGCATCTAGCTTCTATGTTTCTGTTAGTGATTTTCCAGGGATCCTAACTAGCAGATTTTATATATCCTAATCATCATAAATACCATCTACCTCCTCTCTCATTTCCCTTTTTACTCAAAATTAATATTTAAGTGGGTCCTGAATGTATATAGTATAGCTTCTAATTTATTTTTTAACGCCTGCTATTAATTTGTCCTAAATTAGAGATAGAATGCTGAGCATTTATTAGTAAATACGTGTCAACATGCATGGGACCAATGAAAAATTTTCATGTCTTTTCAAGTCATAGTTACTTCATTTTGAAAAAAGTATATTATTTATCAAATCAAAATTATGAAATTATGAAAATGTTTTAAATGAGGTATTTTAGACTTATCCTAGTTATTTCAATAATTAAACAGTTATTAGATATTTTAAAAAGCAGTCTAAGGTATGTATGTGTCACTTTCTCTTTTAGGCTATAGCTGTGTGTATGGAAAATGGCAATTTTAAGGAAGCAGAAGAAGTTTTTGAAAGAATATTTGGTGACCAAGATTCTTACATGGTAATTGTTTAAATTAAAGCCATAGAATTTTAGCACTGTTTATATGGAATGAGGAAAACTGAAAGAAAATTGGAGGAGAAAAGGAATGCTTTATCTTATAAACAGTATGTTAAAATATTGTGCAAAAGAAATAATAGTGCAAATCACATATGTGATTTAAAATTTTCTAGTAGCCATATTAAAGTAGAAGGAACAGGTGAAACTAATTTTAATAACATTTTATTTAACCCAATGCTGTTGTCTCTCACTATTCATGGGAGATTGGTTTCAGGACACCCAAGGATACCAAAACCTGTGGATACTCAAGTCTCTTACTTAAAATGGCATAGTATTTGCATATAACATGCACATCCTTCTATATTTTTTAAATCATCTCTAGATTACTTATAATACCTAATGCAAGGTAAATGCTATGTAAATAATTGTACTGTACTGTTTAGGGAATAAGGACAAGGGAAAAAGGCTTACATGTTCATTACAGATACTTATTTTTAGTTAAATATTTTTTATCTGCCATTGGTTAAATACACATATGTAGAACCCATTGATATGAAGGGCTGATTATATATTAAAAAAATTTATTTTAACATTTAATGAATATAAAAATTGAGATATTTTACATTCTCTTTTTGTTTTCAAAATCTAGTGTGTATTTTATACTTGTGGAACATCCAAATTCAGACTATCCACATTTCAAGGGCTCAGTAGCCACATGTAGCTACTAGCCACCGTATTGGGCAGGTATAGAAGAAAATGTTACAACTTGGCTTATTTTTCTGAATGGTTCTTATGTGATCATTGTTAGTTTTTATGTGTGTGGAATATTAAAGTCAATGGATCTTACCTTTTTAAATATTAAAAACAAAGTGTTACTGGAGTGAATTAAGCTTATTCAAAGGAAGAAAAGATTTTTTTTTACATTTTTTAATGAGTTTTTTTTAAGAGATGGAGTCTTGCTATGTTGCCCAGGCTGGCCTCAAACTCCTGGGCTTAAAGGATCTTCCCACCTCAGCGTCTCAAGTAGGACTTTTTTTTTTTTTAATGAGATAGAGTCTCAGTCTGTTGCCAGGGCTACAGTGCAGTGTAGCTCACTACAGCCTCATAGCTCACTGCAGCCTCAAATTCCTGGGCTCTTTCACTGTGTTCCAGGCTTTAAAAAAACAAACAAAAAACTCATAGGCTCAAGCAATCAGCCTCCCAAGTAGACTACAGGTGCACATCAGTGTGCCCAACTAATTTTTTCTGTCTTTTGTGGAGACGGGTTCTTGCTATGTTGCTCAGTTTGGTCTTGAACTCCTGGCCTCAAGCAATCCTCCCACCTCAGTCTCTCAAAGTGCTGAGATTACAGGCATGAGCCACTGTACCCAGCCAGGGTAGAACTTTTTAATGAACTTTTTATTGAACAATAGTATACCCCTAGCAGAGTACATGCCACAAGTATGTAAGTAAGTGCATTTTCAGTAAAGGAGCATATCTGTGTGACAGGGCTCTAGATCAAGAAACAGAACCTCAATAACACCCTCCAGTCACTTGAAAAAGTGGTTACCTTTTCAAGGGTAACCACTGTCCTGACTTGTACCTCCCAAGACTGGTTTTACTTGGTCCTGAATTTATATAATGGAATTATAGCAAGTTTATATTTGTAAGATTGATTCATGTTGTTGCTTATAACAATAGTTTGTTCATTCTCATTGTTTCATTGTATAAATATACAATTATTTATTTATTTATCCATTCTGTTGTTGGTGGACATTTCAGTTATTTCCAGTTTTGGGCGGTAACATCCTTTTTTTTTTTTTTAAAGATGCAGTTGTACTCAGAAGAAGTAACATCCTTTTACATGTTTTTTGTAGAACAAATGTATGCATTTCTATTGGATATATTAGATATATACTTAGAAATAGAATTGATGAGGCATAAGATATGCACGTATTCAGTTTTAGTAGATACTGCCAAACAGTTTTCTGAAGTAGTTATGTCAATACCTCCAGTAGTGTGGGAGAGTTCCAGTGGCTCCATAGACCTTATATCTGTGGTTTTCATTTTAGCCATTCTGGCAAATATGTAGTGCTGTCACATTGGGTTTTAATTTCTATTTCCCTAATGACTAGTAAGTTTGAGCTCCTTTTGATATGCTAGTAAATAGGGTTGAGGGATGACCGCCTTAATCTAATAAGGGATTGGGCCTGGTTGAGAGTAGGTTCCAATTTTGGTAAGGCTTTGTCTGTCTCTAACTTGACCCTCTTCCTAGGGTATAACCCTCCAGAAATGTCAGCTGGTAACCTGATATGTATTTTAGGTTTGCTGCCCTTATATTTTTTCCTTAGCACTATGAAACTACTGAAAACTCCATTCTGTTTGTACCTCAAAGAATAGGAAAACTATGGCCGGTGAATGTTAAGAGGTTAAGAGAAAGTGCTTAACCTCACTAGTATTAGTCATCAGGGCAATACTAAGTTTTTATTTATCTATACACACACATACACTTCTAGGGTAAATACATATATATATGTACACACACACATATATTTCTTTAATGGACTGGACTGTAGTAGACATGGACCAAGTAATAATATTGAAACACCATTTCCCATCCCTCAGATTGGTATCAGATAGAATGTCTTAGAATACTAACCATTGTCTAAAAAAGTCAAATGATTAGACTGCCTTAGACTGGCTGCTATAACTTCCTCTCAGGAGTATAAATTGGTACTTAAACTTTGAAAAGCATTTTAAGAAAATCTGTAAGCATGCCTTCTACCTAGCAATTCTACTTCTAGGTAATACCCTAGAATAGGTGTTTTCCCTTTTATTGCACATTTTAAAATCCACAAAGCTTTAAAGAGAAAAACAAAAAACTCAGGTCTCCCTGAGACAATAAGGTCTGGCATTGAGCCTGAGAATCTTTTTAAAGTTATGTAGCTTTTATTGTGCAGCCAGCATTCAAAGAACTACTGTCCAAGAAAAACTTGTACTATGCACAAGAAGATGTGTAGAAAAATGTTTAAGAACATTGCAGTAATAGCAAATAGCCTAAGTCCTTCAACAGACTGGAAGGATGGATGAATAAGTGATATTTTTCATCAATGTAATACTATACAACAGTGAAAATAACTAGTCCTACAAATGTCAAATCAGCATGGGTAAACATAGAGTTGAGTAAAATACAGCAAGTTTCATAAGAAAACACATATTATGATACCATTTGTATAAGGTTAAAACCATGCTAAGCAATACTACATATTATTAATATATACATATGTAGTACAAGTAAAGAAATTCATGGGAATGGCATATTCTAAATTCAGAGTAATGGTTAAGTGAGAGGGAAGGGGATACAATCAGATCATGGTAGTAAATGGGGGCTTTAACTGTATTGATAACCTTTTTTAATTTCTTTTACTGGGTAGGGAACACTCAGGTTCATAATATTCTTTTTATTTTGTGTATGTCTGAAATATAAAATATTTAAAAAAATCATGAGTGGCCAAAAAAGTCAGAAAAAAATACATTGGTGGGCCATTTAAAATAGAATTTTAAAAATCTCTTAATTGTGTCTCTTAGAGTACATAAACTGTGTTTTTCTTTTTTTTAAGAAATAGTGTCTTACTCTGTTGCCCTGGGTAGAGTGCAGTGGCGTCATCATAGCTCACTGCAACCTCAAATTCCTGGGCTCAAGTGATCTTCTTTCTTCAGTCTCCTGAGTACCTGGGGCAACAGGCGTGTGCCAGGACACCCAGCTAATTTTTCTGTTTTTAGTAGAGACAGGGTCTTGCTCTTGATCAGGCTGCTCTTGAACTCCTGAGCTCAAGCGATCCTCCTGCCTCGGCCTCCCGGAGTGCTAGGATTATAGGTGTGAGCCACTGCACCCAGCCCAATGTTTTCAGTTATGACAAATTATGTAATGTATGACAAAATTTCTTGTGTTTACAATTTTATTTGTGTGATTTATGTTAATATATTTCTTAATATATATTCTGTTTTCTTTTAGCCTTTAAAAAGGAAATTGCTTATGATAATCTCTCAGAAAGATACATTCCATTCCTTTTTTCAACACTTGAGCTTCAACCACATGATGGAAAAAATTAAGACTTATGTGAATCATGTGCTAAATGAAAAGTCATCAACCTTTCTAATGAAGGTATACATATTATTTCAGATTGACTCTAATAACAGACTTAAGAGAAATTGTTACAGTAAAGGAGAATACTTGAAATAGAAATCCTTAAAAACTAATCAGAATTTTGTCTAGTGGTTTTGTAATAGAATATGATAAAATGTTACAATTAGGGAACCTAATTAAAGGGCTTATGGGTGATTTTTGTAGCATTTTTGCAACTTTTCAAAATTAGAGTTGGGGAAATTTTTCAAAATAAAAAGTTGAGGGGAAAACTTAGAATGAATTAAGAAAAAGAAGAAAACACAAAATTTAGTTTTAATTTAAGTAAATTTTAAACATTTTTTGGGGGAAAGTAAAATTGGATTAAAAGAATCTTCTAAAATTTTTTTCTTTTTAAATGAAAATAAAAACAGGGACAAATAATTAGCAACACCAATTAATTTAAAAACAAAACTCTATTCCTGTTCAAAATGCATAACCTGAATCTAATTACACGGAAACATCATAGAAAAACAAATTGAAAGATATCCTGCAACATGATTGGCCTGTATTCTTTTTTTCCCCAGGACCTGTTGTACCCCTCAAGGAAAGAGAGGCTACTGTAAGGCCAATCTGAGGTCCCAAGGAGATCTTTTCTCTTTCTCCCCATTATGAAAGTCACATAGATAAAGCCAAGTATGACTATGCAGAATTGAGAGAGTTAAATTTTTTTAAATAACATTTTATTCCCTGTCCTGGCTTCAAAAAGTTTTAAGTTAATATGTTGTTATAGTGGAGTATCTGATTGATTTGAGGTAGTTTTATTTCAAAATATCTGGAAGTTTTAATTGAATTTTTTTAAGTAGCATCTTAAAATTGCCTAGAAAGCATTGTATCTGTCAAATATATTTACAAGCAAAGAACCTCTTCCTAATGCTCATAAACCAAGCAGGTGGCTAAAGTAGCTGCTGGTGGTATCATAATTATTAGTGAAAATAACAACACAGTGTCCTTCATTGGTCTGTGAGCAGATACTTTGGCTATGACTATCAAAGAATTAGAAGGCTTAATTTTATGCTATTTGTTTAAAATGGCTTAATGCATTTCTTCCTATCTCCCCCACCCCTTCCACACACACCCTTTTTT
This sequence comes from Lemur catta, assembly GCF_020740605.2. Taxonomy (NCBI): domain Eukaryota; kingdom Metazoa; phylum Chordata; class Mammalia; order Primates; family Lemuridae; genus Lemur; species Lemur catta. Next base: position 80,076,828 of record NC_059136.1, on the reverse strand, counting down.
AAGGCAGCAGCAAAAGTAGTGGAAAGTAAAAGAACAAGGACAGTAATTTCTCAAGATAAATCTAATGGTAATGATACTGAAATGGAAACTGAAGCTAATTTGTATGCAAGAAAAAGGTTTGTAAATTCATTTAGTAATATACTGTTTGTCTTTTGAATGTTCTGTCTTTATCTAAAAGTGATGCCAGTGAGCCTGTATTATTAAAAATAACTTGAGTAGTGGGTATCTCACTGATGATTAATGTTGGGATATTTGGAGTACTATACAGTTATTTTATGACCTATGCAAATTATGTATGCTAAGCAAAAATAGTGAAAAAACATTATCGTTTAAATAATGTGGGTAATTTCATTTACCACTCTCACTGAGGGTGTGCTCAGGAATGAGGATGAGGTTGTAAACCTGAATGGTCTGTGCCCCTTAATTGTTCTCAGATTCCACATGTCCTCGTTATGTGCCTCATTCTGTTTCACTGTACTAAGAGTTAATTCTAGGTTTTTAAGATAGTGATATTCATGTATATTCTCTAAGGGTAAGCTGACCGGATTTGCTCTAGTGCTGGAAGGAAATAGGTTGTGTTGGTCCCATATACTGAGAAACATTAGTTCAGTCTCCAAATTTATTTTTTTCTTTAGGGATTTTTCAAGAATGATCTTTACTTTTGCTTTAGAAACTAACCCTATTAAGGAAGATACGACTCTATTATTATAAAGATCTTCTTTTCTATTGAACCCATGGTCTGTTCCCTGTTATTCCACTCTTAACCCAAAGTCAGATCCCTGTGGTCTCTGGGTGGATGTATTTGGCAATGGATGTAATATTATTGTTTCTTCTTGGGACCATGACTTGAGTGCTGCAGGGACCCCATCTTAACTACTTACTTAGAGGTGGGGATTGGTGTCAAACTTGGATTGAAGCTCAGTAGTCCCTCCTTTTGTTCCTCCCTTTGAGTGCATGACCTCCTCCCTGGTATATCTCCCCCAAAGGCTGTACCCAGAGTCTTATTTTTTTCTAAAGCCCATTTTGAGAAGTAGAGATTCAGTTTTTATTGGCTCGGTTGCTGCATTTTGTTTAGGAAATCAAAGTTTAATGATACTGAGGCCCCCACTACATTGTGGTAAAACCAAACCATACTGCTCAGTGTAATACTGCTATAAGATAAAAACTTACACCATGGTTCTTACAGATAATGAGCACATTTGCTAGTACTCTCCTTATGTCATACCACCCGCTTATTTCAAATGCTCTCCTAGACACAGACACAGTGCAATCAGTGTGTGTAAAACAGAACTCTCATAGTCTCATCTGCCACTCTGCACCCTGAAACTTTCCTCCCGGACCTTGCATAACCAGTTGTCTCTCCAAGTATTGAGAATCCCATCTCAGAAATGCTTCTCCAATCCATTCTTATCATTTCTATCCTAGATTATTTCATAGCTTTGTACCACACAAATCTCTCCTTGACATAACTTCCAGAGTTAGCTTCCACAAAAATAAATCTGTTTAGATCACTTTCCAGCTTAAAAACTTCTTGGCTCATGTTTCCTACTAGATGAATCAGAATATATTGGCATGGCTTACAAAGCCGTACATAGTCGTGTTCTATTTTTTTTTTCATATAAAATCTCATCCCTAAACATTAACCCCTCCCTGCCCACATACATGGTACTTTCTGGCAACACAGAATTACTCCCTGATCTTAAAATACCCTTGCTTAGTTCCTTCTATTTTGAATTCTCATCTTTTTATTCTCTCCAAGGCAAGCTCTTATTTGCCATTCAAAGTCTACCTCATAGATCACCTATGTGAAGTGTTGCCTGGCTCTCTGATCAGAGTTGTCACTTGTATGCTCTCATAGCACCAAGTCATAACTCTCTAAAAGGACTTGTCTTGAATAGTAACTTGTCTGTTCACCTGTCTATATCTCTCACTAGATTAGAATTCTTTGAAGGTTCTTAATTACCTTTGAAGCATCTTAATTAGCTTGGTAGCCATGTGCCTTGTTCATTACCATGCATACATTAGAATTTGTAGTGCAATAGTTACAGGAACCAAAACCAAAACTAGAGCCAGGGTAAAGATCAAGAATCAAGCAAATATCAAAACCATCCTGGAAGCAGAACTGGGGCAAATAAAACATGAAATCACCAGTATCAGGACAGCAACCAATAGGATGCAAGTGAAGTAAGCATAGAATCAGAAGTGTGATTGTTTTGCCAGAATGGTATAAAATAAAAAAAAGGGGGGGAGGGGAGGGAATGTGATTGTGAGGGTCAGACAAATGCTGGAAAAATTAAAACCCTCAGGTTATCAAGACTAGACAAAATAAATAGTGTGCTCTGATAGAGCTTATACAGTTGTCCCTCAGTATCCTAGGGGGATTGATTCCAGAAATGTGCTATTTGCATATAACATGTACTTCTTCCCATGTACTTTTTTTTTTTTTTTTTTTTGAGACAGAGTCTCACTTTGTTACCCGGGCTAGAGTGAGTGCCGTGGCATCAGCCTAGCTCACAGCAACCTCAAACTCCTGGGCTTAAGCGATCCTACTGCCTCAGCCTCCCGAGTAGCTGGGACTACAGGCATGAGCCACCATGCCCGGCTAATTTTTTTTGTATATATATTTTTAGTTGGCCAGATAATTTCTTTCTATTTTTAGTAGAGACGAGGTCTCACTCTTGCTCAGGCTGGTCTCGAACTCCTGACCTCGAGCGATCCACTCGCCTCGGCCTCCCAGAGCTAGGATTACAGGCGTGAGCCACCGCGCCCGGCCTACCATGTACTTTAAATCATCTCTAGATTACTTATAATACCCAATACAATGCTGAAGGAATTGAGATGGATAGCTTCATGGAGATGTTAGTATTGAGCAGGACATTGAAGGATGGTTAAGCTTGTTATAGATGGATGGAAGAGCAAATATCATTTTAGGAGAGAGGACTAGTACCAGTGAAAGCGTGGAGGTGTAAGTGGTCATGCTGTGTCTGTGGAAGCTGTTGTAACTACAGCAAAGGGGAATTTATTCAATTCCCAGAAGTTCCATTGGAGACTGTGGGGAGGATAATAAATTAAAATTGAACTCACCAAATTATATACATTAAACACGTGTAGTGTTTTTTGTATATCAGTTATACCACAGTAAAGCTGTTTAAAAAAAACTTGAATTCATGGGAATAAAGAGCCATGGAAGAGTTTTTGAAAGAGTGTTATTATGAATGCTTGACTACAGCATTAACTATGCTTAACTTATATTTGGAGAAGCTTGATTTAATATCTCTTATAAGCACATCTGTGCAAAAATTAGCCATGTTGTAATGCACTATGTTTCAGAGTTTCTTTCCAAAGATATTTTTTGTAAATTAAAATATGACTTGGACTATATGGAAAGTACTATCCTTAAGAAAGTTTCTTTTGTTTACATTCTTACAAATTTTTTCTTCTTTTAAAGTGTTAGTGACAAACAGTCTGCCGTAACTGAATCCTTAGAGGGTACAGTATCCTTATTGAGGTGAAGTAAATTGACATTTTCTTCTCTTTCAAATCTTTGATTGAAGCAATTCATGCAGACCTAAATATGTTTTAATAATTACCACACAAATGATATGATTTAAAGAATATTGCAGGGTCCTACTTAATAATAGGTGTTCAAGACCCTGACATACCTTGAATTTTAAAGTGCAGAGATCTGCTCCTGGGACCCGGGGTTGTTTCACATTGTTTCTACAAGGCCATTATTGGAGTACACGTATAGGGAATACATAAGATTAAAGCAGATGTTTAGTAAACTCTTGCTTTATCATAGAAACAAAATTATATTGCTGGGGCAGGAAAGGGATGGGGGGTACATTTCTGATGAATGTCCCAAATTTCAATTTATTAAATTATTTGAAAAACCGAATTTGATCTATTAGGAATGCTGTTACAGACAATATATGTCCAGAGAGCAGATATTCTGCATGAGTAATTTTGAAGATAGGGCAGTTGGGACCACGAGTGGAACAGGGGGCGGGTGCAGCTGACTTGGTGTGGAGGAGGTCACTGGACTTGAGAAATTGAGAGGCCAGGATGTTATATGAGTTGTCCACGATAACACTGAAATAGTTCATTTATAGCAGCACTTAGGTGTAAAGACAGATCTGTGAATGATGGGAAGTGTTTGGAAGGATAGTGAATGGCTATGAGGCATAATAGAAGGTGATATACCTCAGTGGCATGAATCCTCAAGGGCTGAGGTTTCTATGGAAGCAAGATTCTGAAAGTGGCATTCATTGGGAAATGAAAACTACCACCTTT